>NC_134406.1:38871503-39207753 GCF_038048845.1 Mixophyes fleayi
TACTAAAATTACTTATGATACTCTTAAGACATTGCAAATAATAATATCATGGCAATCCAAATATGTTTGTAGAGTTCGTTTGGATTTTGTGACATCCCCTCAATGTTATTTTGAGGTTAGAAATGGCTCATTCGGGTGTCAAGCAAAACATAATGATCCGTCTATTTTCAACATATTTATAAATAACTTCCCATAACACATCCATTCTAGCGCATAATGAACAACAGTGGAACATATCTGCTCATTTCGTGAAGTATAGGGCACCTATCCTCATGTGCGAGAGACGTTGAGCTTTTATCTCTGGAGAGAGATATGCTCTGTGAAATGCTCTAAGTGCCATTCCCTGATTACTACTAAATTGTAGATGTCTATTGATTACTAACATAGCTGTCAAAGTGTCTGGAATGGAGAGATTTGAAAAAAACTGATTCACACCTTGAATGCCCAAACCCATCTAATGAATACATTATCTGCTTTCTAATTCTATACATTGCATGATTTGTGGGATTATTACCCTACTGGTGCATGATCAGGTCAGATCTAGACATTTTGTTGTGGGAGGGGGGGCAGTTTACCTATCATTCTGGCCTTATAACAGACATAGATCTGATTTGGATTTGGATAAATTGAATAAATTTATTATTTGAATTATTGAATAAAATACATATTTTTGTTTTAAAGACATTTTTAAGTACACAAACCTAGGGGTAGATGTATGAATGCCCGATTTCTGGAAATCGGCGACTTTGCAGGTAAAATTTAAAGCGGCGATGGCTTGTAAAGGCAAGTTTGCCTTTACAAGCCACCCCCTAGATTGCTCTCTTTGTACTCGCACTGTTATTCTTTTCACTAAACTCTTATTTGTGAATTAACCAATTGACTGGGAATCTGAAATGATTTCCAGGTGACTTCAGAGCTGTTATGTGATTAGGTCATTTCCCCTTTAAGTGCAATTTTGATATTTGTTACTAAGTGGGACTGAGGTTTTAAAAATATACATTTTAAATGAGGCAAACAGACAAATGAGTTGCTGTAAATAAGATAATGCCTCTTTTTTGCAGGCACCTTTTTTAAAAGCCCTCCGGCTCTTGGCCATTCTCACAGTGATTTACAGCTTAGAATATTCACAGTAATACACGCCCTGTCTGCCAGGTGTCAGTGGCTTAGCGGAGCACAGCCCATCCCGTTCTGAAGCCCCTTAGGGTCTAATCTCCCATCCCAAGACCCTGACCCTTTTCAGCAGTTCACAGAAACCTGAAACTATTTGGGCTGGATAATAAATCTTGTGTAGGGAACCTAATCTGTTCTGAAAGATGAGTAATTAGGATTGGGTAACCTGTTCACATTTTTGTTGCCAGGTAAAATCATTATCATTCAATTCCTCAATTATTTTCCACTTTCTTAATCAGCTTCATAAAGGTAGAACAGTGATCAGATGTTTACTGTCTCTGTCTCTTACTGATTAGACAGTTCACTAAAACAGAAGGACACTATATATTTTAATAAGAACAGATAATGACCAGAGGTGAATAAAAGATTCAGCAAGATTTCAGATCCTGTAAATTTCAATGATTTGAAGCCTACTAGTAAGTTTGAAAATTCTAATAAAATTATTGACACCACAATCTTCCGGTAGGGTCTGTACTTGGACCATTACTATTGGTATTGAAGGTAACGTTTTTGCAGATGACACAGAGTTATGTAACAGGGGATACACGCCAGGGGGTAAATGTATCAAGCTGAGAGTTTTCCAGCCGGTTTGAAAAGTGGAGATGTTGCCTATAGCAACCAATCAGATTCTAGCTGTCATTTTGTAGAATGTACTAAATAAATGATAGCTAGAGTCTGATTGGTTTTTCAAACCCGCCGCAAAACTCTCAGCTTGATACATTTACCCCCAGGGGTGTAAATACAATTACTGATGATCTTGGTAGATTAGAGGAATGGTCCAGAGATTTGTGAAATAAAATAAATATATCAACTTCTGAGGAGGAAAGGGATCAAGGAGTCACTATATCAGAAGACTTAAAGGTAGGCAAACAGTGCAGCAGTGCAGTGAGGAACGCAAGGCATTGGTGAGATCACACCTAGAATACCGTATTCAGTTCTGGAGGCCATAAATAAATAAATGAGAAATTCTGCAGAGAAGGCCAACTAAATTGATGGTGCATGGTCTAAAACACAAAACTTACAAGGAAAGATAAAAGGACCTTAGTATGTATAGTTTTGAGCATAGAAGGGGTGGGGGGGGGGCATGGAGGGGGGTGATAGAAGCTTTCAAACACATCAAAAATTTCAACAAGGTACAGTAGGAAACATTCTACAGGGGAAGAGGAGTATAAGGGGACATGCTCTAACACCGGAGGGTACAAAGTTTAAGGGAATTGCTTGATTTAAACATGCTTGGAACAGACATGAGGAAGTCTAAATCTGGAAAAAGATAACGTTCACATATGGTCTAAGGTTATCAAGTATACAAAATTGGCAGATTAGACGGGCCAAATGTGTCTTATATGCCTTCAACTTCTATATTTTTCGTCTGTTTGACAGTAACTTCACATCACTGTTGTGCCATTACAGACTCTGCTCCTTCCACTAGCTATTCCATGCCCCCTCCAATATTAGGGAAACATGGATGGGCAGAAAATATTTAAGAGTAACATTAACTGTTTGTTTTGCCACAGTAGAATTAAACTAGAGAAAACCGGCGGTAACCGCCTTAAATGAAGCTGAACTCAATAACAATTTTATACACTACATTACACATCCAAATTTTAACAACGGAGTATAATGAATAAATAACAATATTGTCAATCACTATATTAAAGGAACTAAACATTTTCTTTATACACTACAATATATGTATACGTTCTTCCATCAAAGTTACATTGCTGGGCATGGTCCCCGCAAGACACGCTGATATATATGGCTGCAAGTAACTGTCACAGTTTCCAGACTACCCAACAGGTCACATGTTCCAGGTTAGCAAGCAGGGTTGCAAATAACTTTCACAGTTTCCAGACCACCCAGCAGGTCACATATTCCATGTTGCCCAGCAGGTGCACAGGGAGAGTTTCCAGAGTAACCAGCAGGTGCGCAGGTGTATTGCCAACTGTCACATTTTCCAGAGGACAATGGTAATGAATTGGCAGGCGTAAGTTTTGCGAAGCAACTCAATGCAATCGATTAGTATGCCAAATTTTTTCTGCAAATCTACAACCCAAGACCTTTAATTTGTTCCCTGCTCAGACAACAGCATTATAGAAATAAGGAAATAAGTCACTCATAAAAGTCGTACTTATGCTATTAATATATAGGTATCTTATCGGTTACAATAAAATGAACAAATATAATGTCATGTGTTTGACAATAAATGTCATCAGTTAAATATCTGTCTTGATCATTAAGAATTTCTCAGACATGAGAGTACCCTTGTGTATGTCAATATGATACAAATATTAATTAAGTGCCTTGGTTACCCACAGCTAAAGAATCTTCAAACAGCTTGAAAAATGCAGATGTCATTGATCCCTAAGACAATACACTTATCTGTTCCCAACTTACTATGGGCCTGATGCTGAGTTAGGAGCAAAAAAACCCCAAAGGAGTAAGTTTGCACCTGGACAAACCATTTTACAATACAAGGGGTGCAAATTAATTTATTTTTTGAACCCCAGGAAAATACTGGCTGTTTTTACATACAGCACAAAAATACTTGATAACTTTATTTTTACACTGAAATGTAAAGTTGATGTAGGACATGCCCTATCCTAACTATAAATCTGTTCCCACATTTTAAATTTACCTCCCCCTCCAATGCAACATGGTTTTGCCCATGTGCAAAGTTACTCCTTTTTCTTGCTTTTCTCCTAACTCAGCGTCAGGCCCTATATGTTAAATTCTAACGAGCCTCTTCCCAACCAGCCCTTACAATAACTGAACAGCACCCACATTTACTAAATATGTCTATTTCCCTTAAAACAGCCTGACATGAAATTAATAGCATCTATTTAATAAATATGCCTATTTTCCCCTAAATAGACCCGAAACTAAATAGCAATCACATTTAATAAACCCCACCCCCAATCAGTCCATATAATAAATTGCTACTATAAATGAATAGGCTTTGTCCCCAACTCAGCCCCACATGCAAATAAAAGCCACCTCAATCCACCCAGTATAAAGTAATAGTCCCATCGCCCCAGCTTAAATTAGTGATCAGCACCATTAAATAGTCCCCACCACTACATGAATAGTTCCTACTATCACCCCAGTAAATAATTAATAGCCTCCACCGTCACCATTACATTAATACCCTCCACCTCACCCCACCAATAAATGTACAGCCCATCCACATTACATTAAGACTTACCATGTTCCATCCTGAGAGGCACGCTGTAGAACTCCTCTCCTCTTGCTGTTCTAGAGCTTGAATTAGCAGCACATGTGTAAGCTGGAGCTGGTTTCACATTATGACAGTGGGCATGCTCCCTGATATAGTGTGACCAGCCTGGTGCTTGTTTCTGCTTTTGCACGTGAACCCCATGCTCATTGCAGTGGCGGATCCAGGGGGGGGGGGGGGGCGATCGCCCCCCCTAGCAGACACTTGCTGCCGACGGCTGCACAGTATGTGCAGGTTCGTCCAGCCGTGACAGGCAGGGACAGTGTGCTGCCCGGCTGCTCTGATTGTGTTTAAAACAGAGCAGCCGGGCAGCACACTGTCCCTGCCTGTCACGGCTGGATGGACCTGCACATAGTATGCAGCCATCGGCAGCCTAAGATGTTAGAAAGGGGCGGGGCCTAAATCGCCCCCCCTAAATCGCCCCGGGTACACCAGTTTTCTAGATCCGCCCCTGTCCCCCTGCTCTAGCGGAAGCAGCCCAGGCTATAGCTCTGGTGCCAGTTACTTATTTTGTAGGTGAGGGGCACGCAGTTTTTAATGTATGTATTCAAATATTTTATGTTTACTTGTAAATATATGTGCTGATGACCATCATCATCAGCATGTATCATGTATCATTACCCCAGACCGTGGGGAGCCACAGTAGATATACCTCCTAAGAGGTATATGTAGATATGTGTACTCTAAATCATACTTGCCAACTCTCCCTGAATGTCAGGGAGAATCCCTAAAATAAGGGTGATCTCCTTCACTCCCTGAAGAGTCTGGCATTCTCCCTGATGCTGAGCCAGTACAAGACATGTTTGGCTTCACCATCTGTGGCATGATGACACAGTTCAGAAATTGTGTCCTATGTCCATGTATTGATGCCTATGGAGGTGGCCAGTTTCATGAAGACCAAGATTTAATCAAAGACTGACAAGTAAGACACCATGACTTCAGTAATGGAGACAGAAATGTAAAAGACACTTCGGTCTCTAGAAATTCATTAGCTGCTTTTCTTTAACGCATAGTTGCCTACTCTCCTGGAATGGAGCAGGGTAACCTCCCCGTTCTCGCCCACGCAATAGATAAGTGGCAGAGGCGGGGCTTAACACAAATATTGTGTCATCTTAGCCCCGCCCCATGCTGTAATTGACCAAAATTGTGTCAACCGTTTAGGGGACGGTGCAAAAATGGTGCAATTCATCAAGCCCCGCCCCTGCATACCCACCTCCCCCTGGATCTCCCTGAAGCCAACGAGGAAAAGTTGGCAAGCATGCTCTAAATACACTGCATCTCAAGGGGGAGCGCTAGATTTATGTATGCACGCTTTTACTGTACACGACTTGCGCTTGCAATGCACTTCTGTGGGCATAGGGGGAGAGGTTTAAGTGCAGGTTAGGTTTATCTTTAAATCCTGATACGTTTTGCTGTTTATAATGATAATAATAATAATAATAATAATAATAATAATAATAATAATATGTGCCTCCGTTGGAGTCAGGCTCTAAGCATCTGCAGGGACATACATTTCTGTTATTTGCATTTAAAGTGAGGCTGAGCACTGAAACACTAGCACTGTAACTGATTCTGATATTGATTTCAACATAGTAGTTTTATATAATGGCTCAAGTGATATGTCTTCAAATTAAATTCTACCTGTTGCTGACTCGTACAGGAGGCAGATAATTTGTGAGCTGAACAAAAATTCATGAAAATGCTGCCTATCAATTCGCTTGAAGCCGGTGGCATCACTGATGTGCATGTCTCAGTAGCTCCTTGTAGTGCCTCATGTCTCAGTGATATCAGTAGCTCCTTGTAGTGCCTCATGTCTTAGTGATATCAGTAGCTCCTGGTGAATTGTAGTGCCTCATGTCTCAATGATATCAGTAGCTCCTTTTAGTGCCTCATGTCTCAGTGATATCAGTAGCTCCGTGTAGTGCCTCATGTCTCAGTGATATCAGTAGCTCCTTTTAGTGCCTCATGTCTCAGTGATATCAGTAACTCCTTGTAGTGCCTCATGTCTCAGTGATATCAGTAGCTCCTTGTAGTGCCTCATGTCTCAGTGATATCAGTAACTCCTGGTGAATTGTAGTGCCTCATGTCTCAGTGATATCAGTAGCTCCTTGTAGTGCCTCATGTCTCAGTGATATCAGTAGCTCCTTGTAGTGCCTCATGTCTCAGTGATATCAGTAGCTCCTTGTAGTGCCTCATGTCTCAGTGATATCAGTAGCTCCTGGTGAATTGTAGTGCCTCATGTCTCAGTAGTATCAGTAGCTCCTTGTAGTGCCTCATGTCTCAGTGATATCAGTAGCTCCTGGTGAATTGTAGTGCCTCATGTCTCAATGATACTACTGGTTCCTATTGAATTGTTAGGCTGCATTCTGATAAATATAGATTAGATGGCTACCTCCACTGTCTGTAAAATAATTATGCTGCCTGCTACAACTGATTGGACTAACTCCTGGTAATTGAAATATAACTTCTGCATAATATATCCTGCTTAAAACTCATAAATGCACCATTCTTCTCATTTGACAGAACTAAATTATTTTAACATAATCTGTAACCATGGAAACAATCTATGGATTACATTTATTGTTTACATGGTTGTAGAGATTGCTAAGCAGTGTGCCAGTATTTAACAACCTGTTTGTCAAATGGTAGAAATAATATGCTTCTGAGTTTTAGGCAGGCAATTTCAGTCAGAAGACCTATTTTAAGTATCACACTTATTCCAGTAAGTGATAATACCCCCCTTAATGATTTTTATAAGGCTACAACTTATTCAAATCGAGGTACACTTCAATTAGATTTTATATGTTTCAAAAGTCTTTCAATTGTAATCTGCGATCTGCAAAATTATTATTTTCCTTGCCCACTGAATACGAACATGAAACATTCCTCCAGGTCATTAATATGCAATTAAAAAATTGAGTTTATGGTTACAGATCTAAAATCCATTGTACATGAAATATTTTTTTTTTCCAAAATTCACAGACATCTATATAAAATAGAACTTAAATATTCACAACTAACCTGCTGATCATGCAAAGCAGAATCCTGCTGTGCCTTACACACAGATTGAGGCTATTGAAAAACACAGCAGGAGTTTCTAGGAGTCAAGTAAGAAAACAAATAAAAGACCGTACTCTACGACCCAATTAAAAATATTCCTGTAAGAGTCACCTGTCACCAACTCATAGTAAAGGCCGCCATATTGTGGGCTACGCTTATATTTATAATAATGCAGCCTATCCAATCAATAGGAAATAGTGATATCACCGAACTATGTCCAATCAGCACATGTGTTAAAAGCACTGATGTCGGCTAGATGACTGGCACCCAATGTGGACATTCTATAATTTGTCCAACTCTCAGTGAACAAAGATCTGTTGCTGCATTGGGAGGGGATCTCCTGTCTGTGGGAGGCTGTTCTGCTAGTTGGGTGTATATTAGCTATAAATTACACTGAATGTCAAACAAACCTTCAAAAAGAATTAGCACCCATGAAAATACGTTGTGGCTCTATTCCCACCATTAATTGCAATTTCTATCTAAGTTATACTGTCCATCTCAGTTATTCTTTTGTACTATTCTAAATGTATTTCTGCTATTAAATCCTCTGCCCTTTCTCTGAAAATCTGTGGTATCTCTTGTCTATTGGAAACAAGACTAGTATGGGAGCCATGAAGGAGACCTTAGGATGTTACTGAGGGAACTGTACGACTGGTGCTGAATATATCATTATACGGTGACACTGGTTCCACTTACATGTCTATGAAGTTGTGGAGAAATGTCACATACAGAACCGGACTGTGAATATAAACCGCATCAGCCCACATTCATGTACATAGCCCATTCTATTACAGCATTGTGCCTAGATATGGACATCAGATATAACCTAGTGCAGAATGTGCAGTGACTGCCATCCATTGTATTATTGGTAGGGCAGGGAGGCTGAATGACAGCTGGAAGCCCTGCACCAACCTACCAATATTCTCAAATCAAAATCATCCTTCTGTCTAATGCCACAATTGGCAGATTCCTGGTCCTGGCCTATTGTCACAGGCGCAGCAAGTTAAGTATATGGGAACGTGACTGTTTCTACATACAGTATTTGTGCATAAACTTTGGCACTGCATGTTGTATTGTCACTAATGTAGTGTGGGTAAATGGATTAGTATCTATGGCACTGTTTATGTATAGGCTGTTTGCTGGGTGCTGTATATTATAACATCACAAGCTGTGTATTTATATTTACCGCTGTGTTTCTGAAACGTGTGTGTGTGTGTGTGTGTGTGTATGTGGATGACATTCACGTGTTGGTTAGTGTGTGTTCCACCGTAATGATTAAAACAAATCCTTTACTTTTCCCCATTCCCTCTCTCCCCAATGATATTTGGTGACTTGCATATACCGTTCAAGGCCCTGCCCCAAATTGTTCCATGATATGGTATGCAGGTAATATGGTTTAAGTGTCTGCAGTCACAGCTGATTTAACATCTGCTTGTGGTACATTGGCCTTCTGGTGAATGAAGGCTAGTATGTGTCACAGTATATAGCCTTAGGTCTGTTGGTATACAACCCCATTGAGCACACCATTGTCTCCAAAATCCTTTTTTTCTGAGAAAATCTATCTATAGCTCTCTACCTATAAAAAGAAAGATTTTTTTTTGTTATATAAAATAACTAACGTCTTGTTATAAATACACGGCCAAGGTTAAATACTTTACTGTACCATGATACACTTGAAAGAACCCCTTTACTCCTCCAGCAGGGTAGTACTTAGTGGAAGACCTGAAAGTCAGAACCCCTCATAAACTTGTCTTCAAAAAAATGGACTGATAGTCCAAATATAAATGATTAGCAAATTCTACAGTATTCAACATGATCATACATGGACACATACGGCATTAACTTACTTTAAAGGATGTTATCAATACATTTAAGACAATCTCAAAAGTTACCACTAGATGGCAATATAGTATCAGCAGCAAATGACAGCTATTTTGTGTACCTCTACACGTGTATCGCCTACTATTGCAACAGATACAATATTTTATTGAGATGTATTTAACGGTTATTAGTGTGACAATGAATGGATGAATTTGATATATTTCATATGAACGTTGATACATAACTATAGTTACTCAGGGAGGGAAACACGTTTATATAATTGCATTTTCACATCAAAATAATAATGAAACTATTGAATAATAAACCAATTTTAACCTTAATCCTAACATAGAAAGCGGGACCTTTACTGTATCGATTGGCATTGTAGTCTAGAGCCTAGTTTATCGCACGTCTAGTCATAGTTATTGATAAATTGCTTTGCATATTCTGCCTGAAGCTCCTTAATCTGATTTGTTCTTTTTCCTCAATAAAATAGACAGAAACAAGAGGAAGAGTGGGGGTCACACAGAAATGTCAGGTATGATTCTAGATTAGCCGCTGTCTGACGTTTCAGAACACTCTCTGACCTATTAATCGACAGTTTCATCCTGTTTGCATATAAGCAAATGCCAAATGTGTTGTTCACTGTTGTTACTTTTTAGATTATTTTTATTTTAGGCACTTTATACTTAGATTAACCCCTGTCTGTCTATCTGCCACTAAATGACCGTCAATCTGCTTTCTATATATCATTTGTAGATAGTGATGAACTGGGTGGCTATGTAATAATTTAAACGTACTGTTTGTGCAATTTTTAATTAGCAACCTCCCTGCAATTAAGGCAGATCAGATAACACTGACTGGCATCAGCAGAATACAGTGGTATTTTGCTGCTCTATTACTTTATTGTGTGGTGTTATGTTATTAAAATTCCAGGGAATCCAGTTTTTAAGGAGGCCCGCCCATTAGGTCTTTACCAATTAAGATACCACAGTCTGGGCAAATTTAGTATACAAATCAGTCTTATCTGCAGCTTAAACATTGACTCTGTGTAGACACTCTAAGTAATATTTAGTAAAGTCTGTGCTTCTTCCCAAGGAATAGCCCCAGGCTACAGATAGGAACAGTTGCTGATTTTTTTTAACTTAAACTAAGCTGCACACACACCCACTCAAAGCAAGTTACCAGACCACTGCCTCCCAAACTGAAAGCTCCATTTACCTCAAGTGCATTTATCATACACTCAGTCTGAGATAAGATTATTCGCTGTCTGCTGCTGGGATTGTTGATGCTAATAGTGCACTTTACCTATAAGGTAAATCTTGTTTGAGGAATTAAAGATTTGCATTTTATTTTATTTTTTAACATCCTGGCTGTATAGCAAAAAACAACAATGTTATAATGTAAAAAGAAAATGTGGTAACAATGGAAATGGTCATTATGGCGTTTTTTTGGAGTCTAAGGACCTCATTTAGAGTCGGATGCAAAGTCCGTTTTAGGCGCATCTAACCAAAAAACACTACCACGCATGTGCAGAAAGCACCAAATCCGCCTGCATTTTCGACGCAATTAACACTTACGACAGCTTGCGACTCACTATGAGAGAATGGGAGGAACTCGGAATTGTGAAGGCGTGACCATGTAAATACATCCTAGTCGCAGTGAGGCGCAGACGCAACACACGTCAAAACAGGGCTAAAGCTGTGCGACAGGAATTAGGTGGCGCAAGCTTTAGCTAGCTGCAGGAACTGCTCACAGCTCCATAGGGTAGTAAGAGTGGGTCGCAAATGGGATTGCTTGCCACTCGTAATACCCTACCAAGCTGCGGCACACTCCCACTCCTACACTTCTTAAACAGACTTTGCGTCCGACTCTAAATGAGGTCCTAAATCTGCTAAAATATAAATATTTTTTAAATCACTATGGTAAAATGAATGTAAAATTTCTTTATTTGAGAGCACTTAATATACATTATATCATGCGTGCCTTTAAAAAAAATAAAATCCCTAAACTACACAACAGGTTAATAGGTTGATTTGTGTGTTACTAATTTGTCTATAAGTGTCAGATAATCTTTGGAATGGAGCAGATACGTCATTGGAGTGAGTTAGTGCTGTAGCGAGGAGAGATTTAGATACTAAACCCCCTTATTGAGCAGTGAAGGATTCTGCCACCACCGATGACGGATGTCATTACCAAGAGACCTGCCTTGTCTGATCCTGAATGACAGGCTAATAAGGGTCCCGGGGGCATATAGGCAGCCAAACACATATCCTCCTATCCATTATTCTTAAAGCGTGGCCAAAACGTCAGGGAATAAATATCAGGAACTTAAAAAGTATATGGAAAACACAAGCACTACTGGATCATCCCCCAGGTCCTCACCAATTTATTTAAGTCCCAGGGTCTAACAGGAGAGTTTTTTTTCTAAAAAAAACCCTGCTTCATAATGGCTGTGCAATTGGTTCAATTAAGGAAAAAGGAGCAGAGAGGAGAATTTTTTTGCAATGAAATTGTCTTGCAAAGGAAAACTCTGCAAATTGGGGGATTATGTGAATAGACCACCTGTAGAGCCCTCTCATTCTACATCTCAGGCTCTGTTGCCTGCAGTCTGGCTAACAATGTAGGCAAGGCTAATAGAGGGGAAAAAAAGCAGCTTTCTATTCCTCTCTCTCCCTTTCCTCTCTCTGGTGTCCACTGACTGTTACAAGATGTACTAAAAATGAAATAAACGCTGGAGAGAAAAAAAATCCCACATGTCTTTAATTGAGGATCCTTTAAGGCACTGCGGTGGTCAATTGGTGTACAGAATTGGAGGACAGGGAGCTGGGAAACAGGATTCAGAATATAGATCACGTATGGAGGACAGAAAAGATCAAAGCTTCAGAGGCTGAAAAGACTGAGTTCCCTACAGATTAACCCCATTCACCAGGGCTCTCTTTAAGGGGGACCCATGTCCTGAGCCACTAGACAGACAGGTAAAATGTTCAGTCTCTTGCAAAGCATTTTGCAACTAATTCAGCACGCCTTCTGCCTAAATGGACTTAGGCTTGACAGACACACAATGCATTCTCTGCTGACAAAAGAAGCACGTTTTATATACACAAGTTAAGTATAAAAGGTTACTATGATGTTAACCTGTTAAATTAGTCCAGCAAATTGACCGATTTGACATTTTAACACCGAGTAAGAGATTATTTCTTGGATCTGTAATTGCAGGTATAGTATAAACTAATGGTCATTTGTTCTGTGGAATAAGACTAATATAATTGTAAAGATAACCAATTCATACCAATGTGAATGCACTTATTTAGAAAATGTCAAAAACAAATATTTGAACTTAGTCGAATTAACCCCTGAATTCACTAAGACAATTAGTATGGAACCCAAGAACACCAAAGATTTAGATAAAAAAGTAAGATAGAACTTTAAGTAACATTTATAAAAAATATTTTATTGACAAAATAGAATAATCAATTATTTTGTTCTTATGAAGAAGCCTCTAAACTTTATACAAATATTTACACAATGTTATAACTTTGTATATGTACATATTTTACACATATTACACGTTGAAACAATTGTTTATATAAATACATCCTGTAGTGTAAGAAACCCGTATTTACTTGGGGTGATTTTTCTTTTTAATTAAGACAAGGTTTAAGGCATTTGCTTGGCTAATTAACAGTTTCCATTCCCCGTTGTTGTCATGTGACCCGGGGGTGCCACAAGGCATCTGGGATTGTGGCATTTGTAGACATATTGGCACTGATGGGGGGGGGGGGGACCCTAGGAATTCCAGAAAAAATTTTTCTTACGGACTCACACACATAATATCCAGCGAAATAAAAATAGAAAACGAGGTTACCCCATACATGTTAACATGACAGCAGCATAATAAAATTATTGCCTAATTTTTTTGCAACTCAGGGACAATCCTCTGCCCCTGGTCAGTTAAATTACGGTTTCAGTAATGCTCCTTGCATATAAATGGAGAGAAATCAGGGAGGCTTCAATACCAGGTACATTGTTCTGACCAGTCATTCAAGTCCCTACTAATGGATACCATTAAGAGTTCATTATCATGCTAATAGCAAGAAACTAAAGAAAGAAGGGGGCTTTTGGGTTAGGTCTTCAGCTCTCAGGTCCCTTCCCCCTCCCATTTTCCTGTCCATCTTAGACCTGAGATAAGGGCATCTGTTTAGGATAAGACATTGAGCTGGCAGTGCCAGACCTCCAAGTCAACCCAGTACTGACATCACTGTACATGGACCCACCAGTTGCTTTGCTGCCCCAACAGCACCGTGTACAGAAAGCCCTCCAGGATTCCATGGTTTTCCCAGACCAAATCCATACCCCAGAAGTGATGCCAACCACCAAGCACATAAAGTACTTAAGCATGAAGACTGCATAGTCCGGCCGGCGGGGCTGTGCCAGTTCAGGTAGGCAGGAGTTGCAGTTGTGCGCCAGTTCCCAGCCTTGGCGGTTGTGCTGTTCATAGAAGAAGCATGCCACCACGATGGTAGCTGGCACCGTATAGAGAACGCTGAATATACCTATTCGGATCATAAGTTTTTCCAGCTTGTCAGTCTTTGTGCCCCCTTGTTTGATGACACTGCGGATCCTGAACAGGGACACAAATCCGGCCAGCAGGAACATGCTGCCGATGAAGAGGTAGATAACCAAGGGGGCCAAAACAAAGCCCCGCAGATTGTCCAGATTCTGGTTGCCCACGTAGCAGATGCCAGCCACTGGGTCTCCATCCACTGAGCTGAGGGCTAGCACAGCTATAGACTTGATGCTGGGTACCAACCAGGCCGCCAGGTGGAAGTATTGTGAGTATCCAGCAATGGCTTCGTTGCCCCATTTCATGCCAGCTGCCAGGAACCAGGTGAGGGAAAGGATCACCCACCAGATGGAGCTGGCCATGCCAAAGAAGTAGATGAGCAGGAAAACAAGGGTGCAGAGGGCAGGTCCGGTGGTCTCATAGTGGATGTGCTCTAGGTCATGCTCCCGGCTGCAAGCCACCTTCTCATGGCCAGCGATCAGTCTCACCAGGTAGCCAGCAGAGACTAGCAGGTAGCAAGCGGACAGGAAGATGATGGGGCGCTCGGGGTACTTGAAGCGCTCCATGTCTATCAGGAAGGTAGACACTGTGGCAAACGTGGAGGCAAAACAGAGTACAGACCAGAGTCCAATCCAGAAGTTGGTAAAGGTCCTCTCCTCGGGGGTGAAGTAGGGGTTGTGGCATGGCATGGCACAGTTGGGGATCTGGCCGGTCCTCACCCTGTTATAAAGAGGGTGCCTCTCGTTGGACACCTGCACCATGGGGGCTCTGCACTGGCAGCCCGGCTCGCAGCCAGCCGGGGGTCTTGGCTTACTCTTTGGAGTCTCCACGTGCGTCTTGCCCTTGTGCGGATGAGTGGGGGCTTTCGGGGGCCGCTGCGGTGGCTCGGGCAGACTGGGCGCCACCGTGGTCACGTCTGTGCGATTGTAGTCCATGCACAACGTGTCCGGGTTGCCTTGTTCCGGGAGTCGGTCGCAGCGCATCTGATCCGGCCAGGCAAAGCCGTACTGGCGCATGAGCGGAGCGCAGCCGGCACGGGCCCGTTCACACACACTCCTGCAGGGCGGCAGCGGCTTTTTATAGTCCTCCAGGCAGATCGGGGTGTACATGCTGCACAGGAAGAACTTCAGATCGGGGGAACAATGAATCTCCACCAGCGGCCAGAACTGGTGCACCTCCAGGCCAGCCTCGTCCTGCGTGTCGTGGTTGAACTGGTTGGGCATGTACGTGTAGTTGTAGCCGATGCCCTTGCACAGAGGCACAGTGATCTCTTGGCAGGTCAGGTCCTTGGCAGCAGCACTGTGGGCTGTGGGCAGCCACGACCCGGTGAACAGAAGCAGCAGCAGGTACATCTCCAGCCAGCAGCACCTCTCCATTGCGCACAGTCTCTGATATAAATCACTGCAGGTCACTGTGAGCTGTCCCGTGGATTATCTGTTATATCCGTTGTCACAGCCCAGGGTCCTCTCCTCACCTTTCTGCCACTCACAGCTCGCCAGTAGCATCAGATCCAGCAACTCCCAGCAACTTGACTCAGGAGAGTTGAGGCACAGTTAGTTCGGAAGCAAAAATAAGTTCACCCAGCAGGAAGAATATAACAAGCTCCTCCAGTCTGCAGAAAGGTCGTAAATCCAAAGTGACAGCTTCACCTGACAATCCACAGAAAACTAGTTGCTATTTGTGCAAGATGCGTCCTGTACAAAGTACCTGGGTAAATGAGGGCTGCCCTGTACTCCGCCTCACTCTCTGCGCTTTACTTGTGCTCAGAAACTGCTCTAATGAATATTTATACCAGGAGAATGCAGGACCCACCCCCCTGACCAACCCTCTAATCCCCCCCAGAGGGAGGGGGGGGCCGCTGCCTGCAGCAATCAACCTTTTTCTAAAGGTGGTCTCAGCGTGTTTATTAGCAGAGCATTGTTATGCAAGCGTGAACAAACATTTTTTTGTGCTGGTGTGATGTATTTTATAATAAAAGACACACATAATTAACTTGATTTATTTACAGAAACTAAAGTAATCAAGCTAACAGATTGCTAAAACACTAGAACAGTGGCACTTGTAAATACACATTTCCCCCGTATAATTGCATGACATGTTAGTTTTAAACTAATCTCAATGGTATTCTTAATATATTTATATTATATCTCTACAGCCCTTCATTGATTAATTGTCCAGAAGGAAAAACAGAAAAGCAGTGAGTAATGATTATCTTGGAAATAGGTTTTTAAACTGACAAAAGTATTATATTATATATATATATATATATATATATATATATATATATATATATATACACACACACATATATTTTATAATTATTTTGGCAGCACGTCACACATGTGAGTTCAAAGTACAGCGCTGCAGAATTAGTAGCGCTATATAAATAAATGATGATGTAATATACACACGCACACACACATATTACTATGATTTTTTTTGCAGCACGTCACGCAATATATATATATATATATATATATATATATATATATATATATATTTATATATATATATATATATCCACGTATTACTATAATATTTTTTTTTATTTTTGCAGCATGTCACACGATATATATATATATATATATATATATATATATATATATATATATACATACCCCCCCTCTCTCTCTCACTCTCTTTCTCTATTTACATATCACATATTACTATAATTATTTTTTGATTATTGCAGCACATAGCATGATAGCCAATGTTGATGAAGAAATCACCAGTTACATGACAGACTGACAGTAGAAAGGCAAAAAGAGATTATGAATTGCAAGCCGCGATCTCCAGTATAATGAAAGTGTCTTGTTTTTATAGTAGCACCAGAATGTTCTGTCATTTTAAGAATTTTTCTGCTTCCATCCAGAAGTATGTATAGCACAATATGTGTTTATTTATGACCAATGAGACTCTCTAACTGTAGACAGATAGTCTAGGAGCTCAGGAAACTGATACACTAAGTGGTATGCTAAGAAGTTGCAGAACATGTGATAGAGAGAACACAAAAACAGCCAAAAAACAACAAATAAACTCACACTTAAGTAAAATATGTTTTGGCCTAATACATTGTAAATCTATTTAAAATAAATAAATACGTGGATGCTTTTTTAGAAAGGCAAAGCTGATGGCATATACACACAGGAGTGCATTACTTTAAAAAGAAATCTATTTTAGGCCATCACTATTATAAATTACTAGTGTGGAGCAAAGTGTAATCTCAGATCCTTTACTGCATGTGCTGGTGACAACATGTCAAAGACGTCGAAACGTTTGTCCACTTTTCAGCATAACATTTGGCCTCTTCAAAACGATGGATTATTTTATTTGAAAATTGCTCACTTATGTGTCTTTTTCACTCTTAATCCTAAAATATTTTTTTTTGTATTGGATGTAAAATACAACTGAAACTAAGCACTGCCTATTGTAAATTATTTGGCTATTACAAGATAAAGGTCACAGAAATTCAAGGTAACTTCTAATAGCTCTAATAACTTACAGCAAACAGTTCATTGCTTTATATACTATACACATTTTCCTAATGAACTTAAAACTCACCTATTATAAGCAATGAAAACAACTCACTATTTGTACATATATTATATATAATAGTTTATGCATATATTATCGAAACTTGTGCAGGATATTATAATCATTTGTATATAAAAGATCAGCCTTTTCTGTAGAACCTATAGAGATTTAATTAACAGCAGTTCCCACATAAGTCCTTACAGTGCTGGTAGAGTAATTAAGAAAGGTGATCTAATCATATGTAAATGAGGTGCAAATAAGGTGTTATATACAGACAGTGTTATTTTTCCTTATTGGTACATGAGCTATATTGCTTCCAATACACAATGGGCCTCATTTGGAGTCGGACGCAACGTGCATCTAAAGCTGGGTACACACTACACGGTTTTCGTCCAATAATCAGCTCAATCAGCCGACATACGACCGCTCGTTCAAAAGTCGGGTGAGCGTGTGCAGTGACACGATGGTCGAAAGTCTGCCCAAATGGACGATTGTCGCCTCATTTGGTTGGTCGTACCGTTTAATATTTTCGTTCCAATCTCGTTTCCGTTGTGTAGTGTGTATAAACTCCCGACCGATCCACAACCGTGAGTACGAAATTACAGTCATGACAACATGGCTGTAAAAAGTCGCTAAAGGGACGTCCGCTCTTCCCTTTATCATCCTAAACAAGGCTAGTGTGTATGCAGTCCATGGACCGAGCGATCGGACCATCGATCGCATGTAAAATCGCTCGGCATAAAAAGTTGGTTGAAATTTCTGTAGTGTGTACCCAGCTTAAGACATACAAGCAAGAGCAAGAGTGGGAGTGTGCCGCAGCTTGGTAGGGTATTACGAGTGGCATGCAAACCCAGTTGCATGCCACTCGTAATACATTACTGAGCTGCGACCAGTTCCTGCAGCTAGCTAACTACTTGCGCCACCTAATTCCTGTCGCACTTTTCAGTCTTTTTTGACGTGTGTTCCGCCTGCGTCTTGATCCGTCTAGGGTTGTTTTTGCGGGTTGAAGCTCATAGTATCTAAATTATTCACGGTCACGCCTACATAACTCTGTGTTCCACCCTTTCCCTCGTACTGAGACGCAAGCTGTCGCAGTGTACACTGCGTCTGAAAAGCAGACGGAACTGATGCTCACTGCGCATGCGCGTCAGTGGAAATGTGCACAATGCGCCTGAAATGGACTTTGCGTCCGACTCTAAAGGTGCCCTCTGTGCACCTTTTAAAACAGTCTTTAAAAGCCACATGTGCAGAGTATTGAACAATTAAATGGAATACACAGGAAACTGCAGCATAATAACATGTTAAAACATTTTCTTCTGGAAAATATATATTTAGTATGTAATTTTTTTTGCTTTTTTAAGTAGTGCCCGAAGAATTGGGCAAAGACAAGATTTATGTGGTTGCAGAAAACAGCTGGAATTGTAACCAAATCCCTGAGTGTCTTTCAATACGCCACAAGTCTTTCAAAACTCCGGCCTATGAAAATAACACCCTGACAGGAAGTGTACAATATGGCCAGTTAAAAAAACAATAATAAAAAAAAAGTTTTGTGGAAGACAATCAGAACAGTCATTCTTCTGGTTCAAGTCTGGTCTACTTAAATATTATGATGATACGTCTTATGGAGCGCTAAGTTAACATGTATTGATTGACTTTCATGGTGGATTGGCATTAATTAAAAATAAGACTGATTTATTTTATTTTAGTAAATCAGTATTTGTTTACTAATGGAAGACCTTGACAACCTGCTAGATAATGGCTAATGGCATTTCTGGTCTAATCACCAAATTAATCATTAAACTAATCAATCAATCATTGACAGATAAGCTTAGAATCTGTGATAAATTAATCTTCCCCATACAAGGTCAGATTTTATTTGCTTTGAATGCTGTCAATACTTTACAAGAAAATCAATCACAGAAAAATATTGACTTGAGTTGAGACATTTCATGTTTTTAATTTATGCACCAAAAGTTGGTCTCTTCACTGTGAACATTGTTTATCACAAAAACCCTTCCTAAATTACACTACCCAGACATGATTGCTTTCTTTTACTACCAACTGAACAGCTCACTTCATGGTAACATTAGGATTTTAGTATTATAATTCTAATAATAGATGTAATATTGGGTGTTATTTCAACCCACAGTTATGTAGGTTTGAAAACTTGAACGCTCTTATGTTTTGAGTAATCCTCAGTTTTGCATTACGTATGTATGTCTAATGGTTCCAGCAAATGAGAACGGCTCTGAATTGATGTCTTATAAGAAGATACAGAGTTAAGACTATTGCATCATCATCATCATCACCATTATTTATATAGCACCACTGATTCCGCAGAGCTGTACAGAGAATTCATTCACATCAGTCCCTGCCCCATTGGAGCTTACAGTCTAAATTCCCTAACATACACATACACACACACACACACACACACACACACACACACACACACACACACACACACACACACACACACACACACACACACACAGTACCAGTGGTTTTATTACATCCTAGTTGCTTACATTTTTCTTATGTTAGATTGAGACACAGGGGATCATTAATCCTTAAGCACCTACACATGGGTTCTTCACATAATACAGGTGGATGTGTACAGGAAAAATAGGACATATTCAATTTTTCATGCTCAAATTCATCTCTCATTAAGTGAAGACACTTAAATGACAAATTGTCCAACATAACCAGTCAAGTGCGGTTTAGATCTAGGGCCTGATTCATTAAGGATCTTAACTTAAGAAACTTCTTATTTCAGTCTCCTGGACAAAACCATGTTACAATGCAAGGGGTGCAAATTAGTATTCTGTTTTGCACATAAGTTAAATAATGACTGTTTTTTCATGTAGGACACAAATACTTGATAGCTTATTTGTACACTGAAATTTAAAGTTGATATTTGTGTGCTACATGAAAAAACAGTCAGTATTTAACCTATGTGCAAAACAGAATACTAATTTGCCCCCCTTGCATTGTAACATGTTTTTGTCCAGGAGACTGAAATAAGAAGTTTCTTAAGTTAAGATCTTTAATGAATCAGGCCCCTAATCTTTAAGATTGACCTGTCTTCTACACTCCATTAAGTGTAACTAGTTGTGCAATTAACTCATCTTCATAAAAGTGGTCTCTATATTCCTTATAACAGAAGACATACAACCCTCTGACCAACATTGCTGTGTGACTGATCACACAGCCCCCTAAATATTTTTTGACTTTGCATTCTAGCTGGTCCAATGTGCAATATGATGTGGTGTTTCAAACTCCCATTGTCCTATAGATTGTAAGCTTGCGAGCAGGGCCCTCTTACCTCTCTGTCTGTATGTATTACCCAGTATTGTCTTATTAATGTTTGTAAATGATGATGATGATGATCCATCTTTTGGCCCTTTATATGCCTACCCCCATGTCACATTTCATATGACATTGCAGATTGTAAGCAGATATTCTCATGCCATTTTACAGGTCATCACGTCACTCTTTAGAGCACGTCTAGTCATTTAAACATAAATTGTCCATAGTAATATATGTCATCCCAAATCTAGATTTAAAACACACATATAACAACATATTGCCAATTTAATAGTACTGTTGACTATATCTGTTCAAGGGTTTAGTAAAAGAGACGGCCATAAATTAATCTGTATAGATCATTTTTCTTCATATATTGTATTTGTATTTATTACAATGATTGGAAGGTACTTTATGGGCCTGATTTTGAGTTAGGAGCAAAGCAAAGAAAAGGAGCAACTTTGCACCTGGACAAACCATGTTACAATACAAGGGGCACAAATTGACTTATTTTTTTGCACGCAAGGAAAATACTGGCTGGTTTTTCATGTAGCACACAAATACTTGATAGCTTTATTTTTACACTGAAATTAAAGTTGGTCTAGGACATGCGCTACCCCAACTATATATCTGTCCCCACATTTTAAATTTACCTCCCCTCCAATGCAACATGGTTTTGCCCAGGTGCAAATTTGCTCCTTTTATTTGCTTTACTCCTAATTCAAAATCAGGCCCATTGTCTTCAATTGCTAAAGAGAAATCCCAATGATAAAATTAGCATGACAACATGATAAAAGCATTGCTTATCTTCACACAAATATATTTTTGAAGTGTTTTTCTTGAGATGGGCATACATATCATTGTTACCATCGTTTATCTACTACACAAATGGGGCATTTATTGGTTCCTAGGTAACTGCACAAAAAAGGTACTGTAATGCGTTTCAGCTTCCGTCATATGCCTAATTGTATTGCATTGCATCTCTGTGCACCTGTTACACGTACACTGGTTTTCAAAACAATATGTTTCCCTTTAATTAAATATGTTCGTTCCTAATATGTCATTATTAGTGTATTTTACATTGGGTTGGTTTAATCTTTCTACTGTACACAGGGACTCATAGATCATTAATGTAACATATAAATAAATAAGCCTTAGCCTCTCCTGTGGCATGCTGTGATTTGTGGTTCACCAACAGCTGGCAAGACACAGGTTGTCCATCTCTACTGCTGAATTTTGAAACTTAAAAGATAGGTAGCTTTATTACTGTTATTATCATCACTTTTTATGGCGCCAACATATCACACAGCGCTGTATATAGTGCAGGGTGCCAGTTTTATATGGTTAATAAGATTTTTTTTATTAAAGTCAGATAACTTAGATTTCAGGTTTCTCCTTGACGATTGTCCTTTAATCTTTTTGGGGGCCTGCAATGCTTAAAATACCAAATACATGTTAGTAATCATCTTTTTCTTCCTTGATTAAACAGAAAACACATCCTTGATAATGTGTTCCATTAATTGCTTACACTACCTTAAATGTTTCCAGCACAGGCAGATAAACAGGGAGCTTTGGCAGCTTCATTCACGCTTGTTAGGACATCCCAGGGGTCTGTCTTACCGTAAGAATGAACTGTTTACGTTTTAATTGATGTGCTGATGTTTCATTTAGCGCTTGTATGGCACCCATGCTGGGGATGTAATTACTGTAATCTCAGGAACAAGTATTTTAGAATCATGCAGGGTGGCAGCACTTACCTCCCCCTTATGTAAAACCTGAAAGATTTATCCAGGTTTGCAGCTCAGCAAACTATTGGGAAGCAAAACCACCCCCCCCCCACTCCAATTCTTCCAAATCTGAGGAGGGTCACATAGAAGGGAGGAAGGGGGCTTTGTTTTAGTTAGTTTACATGTCCCTTTATTTATACTGACATGATTGGAAGAAAAACAATCATTAGCTGTGCTAATTATGTGCTACAACTAATCATTTTTTATAAGTGTAATATAATCACCCTAATTTGCATGAGTTTAGATACAGTTTTTTTCCTTTGACTTTCCATCCAATATCAGATCAGGGAGGTAGTGAGGATGTTAGCTGTCACAATAAACACAGGAGGTGAGCTGAAAGACAGAACTGGGAGCAGGGCAAATGTTGCACTTTACTTATTTCCTCTTGTTTGACAAGTTTATTTTAATTGGAAAGAGCATAGTAATTCAGTTTCCCGTTCCTTCATGAGATTTGCACACAGCAACATAGCTCTCCCCGGTTGGATTTTAAACATTCCATGTACGGTGACTAATGGTCTCTACTGCCGTGCCCCGACTACAACTCCTATTGGAATTTCGCAGATCCTGATGGCAGTTGTAGTCCAGCACACTCCCAGTAAAGGGCCAGAATTACGTTATCAGCTAATACAGAATGTATGGCTTTTATGTTTTACATTACTGTCCAAGTAAGAACACTACCACCATGTGCTCTTGGAACGACTACTATTAAAAAAATCTGCATCTTACAATAGAGTCTTTGAAGGTTGTCAGTGGGGACAGAAAAATTGCATCATGAGGGGTAGAAGACAGCTATCATTGGTGCTTGGGTAAATGGCTTGATAATAAAATTACTAGATACGTATTAATATTCTGATAATAAAAAATAAAGTTCCTGTATAATAAAACATCTGTAAATAAGTGTTTCTCTTAGTGGGATGTGCATAATCATTATTATTATTGTTATTAATAATAATATTAACCTATATTTATATAGCACCAAGATATTACGCAGGACTTTACAGAAATTTTTTTAATCATTCACAGCTGTGCCTGTCCAATTGGATCTTACAGTCTAAGCTGCCTACCAGACAATCATACAGACTCATTAAGGAGAGCAAAGCATAAAAAAGGAGTAACTTTGCATCTGGGCACAACCATGTTGATTTGGAGGGGGGGGGGTGTAAATTTAAAATGTGGGGACAGATTTATAGTTTGGGTAGGGCGTGTCTTAGATCAACTCTACATTTACGTGTAAAAATAAAGCTCTCAAGTATTTGTCTGCTACATGAAATAACAGCCAGTATTTAACTTATATGCAAAATAATAAACTAATTTGCACCCCTTGCATTGTGACATGGTTTGTCCCGGAGAACATTTACTCCTTTTTATTTTGCCTTACTTGCCTTAATGACTCAGGCCCACTGACATTAACCTACCAGTATATTATTGGACTATAGTAGCACCCAAAGGAAACCCAGGCAAACATGGGAACACCATACAAACTCCACACATACCCCCAGTGCTGTGAACAACAATGCTATCCACTGTGCCAATGTGATATTCAACTTCATAAACTTTTATAAAAATCCCCCTTTTCCATGACCAATTAAGTGATTGGTGTCTCTAGCTGTAACCGAGATCAGCACTTGTAGAGTTTCTGTTCCCAGGCAGTAATGTATTGCAGACTTCCACAAGGAGTGGGCACTGCAGCACACTTCCAGTCATGTGTCATCGTCTGCTGTCACTCACTGCTTCACCTCAGCATTCTCTAGAGACATGGATTGTATACTGTAGTAGAGATAGTGTACTGAGTTGTCATTAGTCAGAGAGCGCGAGGAACTTCCAATAATCACAGATCGTCACCGACCTCCAGTAGCCTGAGAGGTTACATAATTAGATGTGTTATCACATAGAAGTTAACCTAGAATATATATATATATACAAATATATATTATAAATGGTGGTCAGTGGACTCATCACCTCTTATTAGAACTTAGTGATGTTATTAGGAACATATTAAGCGTGAAAATGATTAACATGGTATAATCAGATACTATAACATGCAGAGTTCTGTGTCAAACGCTTCTTTCAAATGTATAATAATTTATACTAATCATGCATTATATATTGTCATGCTATCGCTGTGTGTCTGGCACCAAAATCATTTTGATGCTCTATTGTAATCTATTAGGAATTGAGCGGATATATTGCTAAGAAGGTGGGAGTAGGGTAGAGTGGGGCGTTCCATGTATCTATAGAGTAGTTGCAGCACGATGTGTAGATTTGCAGAGGGTAGGAGTAGGGTAGAGTGGGACGTTCCTTGTATCTATAGAGTAGTTGCAGCACGATGTGTAGATTTGCAGAGGGTAGGAGTAGGGTAGAGTGGGACGTTCCTTGTATCTATAGAGTAGTTGCAGCATGATGTATAGATTTGCAGCGGATAGCAGAAGGGTAGAATGGGGTGTTCCATGTATCTATAGAGTAGTTACAGCATGATGTATAGATTTGCAGAGGGTAGGAGTAGGGAAGAGTGGGGCGTTCCTTGTATCTATAAAGTAGTTGCAGCACAATGTGTAGATTTGCAGAGGGTAGGAGTAGGGTACAGTGGGGCGTTCCTTGTATCTATAGAGTAGTTACAGCATGATGTATAGATTTGCAGAGGGTAGGAGTAGGGTAGAGTGGTACATTCTTTGTATATATAGAGTAGTTGCAGCACAATGTGCAGATTTACAGAGGGTAGGAGTAGGGTAAGGTGGGGTGTTCCTTGTATCTGTAGAGTAGTTGCAGCAAGATGTGTAGATTTGCAGAGGGTAGAAGTAGGGTAGAGTGGGGCGTTCCTTGTATCTATGGAGTAGATGCAGCACAATGTGTAGATTTGCAGAGTGTAGGAGTAGGGTAGAGTGGGATGTTCCTTGTATCTATAGAGTAATTACAGCATGATGTATAGATTTGCAGAGGGTAGGAGTAGGGTAGAGTGGTACATTCTTTGTATATATAGAGTAGTTGCAGCACAATGTGTAGATTTACAGAGGGTAGGAGTAGGGTAGAGTGGGGTGTTCCTTGTATCTATAGAGTAGTTGCAGCACAATGTGTAGATTTACAGAGGGTAGGAGTAGGGTAAGGTGGGGTGTTCCTTGTATCTATAGAGTAGATGCAGCACAATGTGTAGATTTGCAGAGTGTAGGAGTAGGGTAGAGTGTGGCGTTCCTTGTATCTATAGAGTAGTAGCAGCATGATGTGTAGATTTGCAGAGGGTAGGAGTCAGGGGCGGATCCAGACTTTTGCTATACACCGGGTGATTTTAGGGGGGGGGGGGTGATTTAGGCCCCGCCCCCCTTTCTAATTTCTAAGGCTGCCGGCGGCTGCACATGTGCAGGTCCGCTCGGCAGTGACAGTGTGCTGCCCGGCTGCTCTGATCAGAGCAGCCGCGCAGTACACTGTCACTGCTGAACGGACCTGCACAGTGTGCAGCCGCCCCGAACGCCCCCCCCCTGGATCCGCCACTGGTAAGAGTAGGGTAGAGTGGGACGTTCCATGTATCTATAGAGTAGTTGCAGCACGATGTATAGATTTGCAGAGGGTAGGAGAAGGGTAGAGTGGGGCGTTCCTTGTATCTATAGAGTAGTTGCAGCACGATGTATAGATTTGCAGAGGGTAGGAGAAGGGTAGAGTGGGGCGTTCCCTGTATATATAGAGTAGTTACAGCACAATGTATAGATTTGCAGAGTGGGTGGAGAAATCAGATTTAATTTTCTGGAGTAAGATTATCAACATTAGTTACATGGGTAGAGTGGGCACATTTTTAGGGTCTTTCAATGCTGTGTGAAGGGGCACACTGTTAATTCTACTCTGCATAAGGACTTAAATTGTTCACAGCTTAGAGTTGGCAGTATTTGGGTCTTTGTACTTTAAATTAGACCCATTTTGTGCTTCCATGTAGAACTTCGGAGGAGAAGCTGGTTACTAGATGCAGTCCGAGCAATGTAAAAAATAACTTCACACACACAAAAATGTACTTCTCATCTGCGGGGGCATCAGTAGAGAGCGGAGGGTAGACATGCACCCTGGAGTGGTGGGGTGACCATCCAGCTGCAGAACCAAAGCATTTCATGGTACCTTCCCTGTATATCCAATATACTGCTATATTTAGATAATAGCATACTAACCACTTCTCAAGATTAGGGAGGACTATATTATTTATTACGTAAATATTATACAATAATTAAACTTACATCTTGATGGTGTAATATACTTACAATTAAACACATGGTATAAATAATACTACTGTTGGATAGCACAAGGTGATGTGGTATGTATCACACACATGCTGGACAGGAATGTACATTATTATTATTATTACTTTATAACTTGTTATCATATTGTCCTGTGCTGTACATAAGAGATAATTGCATGAGTTCTCCCCATGTCAGTGTAGGTTTCCTATCAAGGTCTGAAAACCTACTGGTAGGTTAATTGGCTTTTAACTAGATTGTCTCTAGTGTGTGTTTGTGTGATTATGGCAGAGGAATTACATTGTAAGCTTCACTAGTGCAGGAACTGGTGTGAATGAATAAACATTCCTTGTACAGCACTCTGTAATATGTTGCCACTATACAAATAAAGAGTAATAATGACCTAGTGCAAGACATAAGGGAGATAATTAATATTTCGTCACTTTGTAACACATTCTGAGTGAGGCAAAGTAGCTGTCGGTGATTGTACCACGATCATGTTCTGTGTTATTGAGTATACTGATCATTTTCTATGTTATTGAGTATACTGATCACGTTCTGTGTTATGGAGTATACTTATCATGTTCTGTGTTATTGAGTATACTGATCATGCTCTGTGTTATTGAGTATACTGATCATGTTCTATGTTATTGAGTATACTGATCATGTTCTGTGTTATTGAGTATACTGATCACGTTCTGTGTTATTGAGTATACTGATCATGTTCTATGTTATTGAGTATACTGATCATGTTCTGTGTTATTGAGTATACTGATCACGTTCTGTGTTATTGAGTATACTGATCATGTTTTGTGTTATTGAGTATACTGATCATGTTCTGTGTTATTGAGTATACTGATCATGTTCTGTCTTATTGAGTATACTGATCATGCTCTGTGTTATTGAGTATACTGATCATGCTCTGTGTTATTGAGTATACTGATCATGCTCTCTGTTATTGAGTATACTGATCATGTTCTGTGTTATTGAGTATACTGACCATGTTCTGTGTTATTGAGTATACTGATCATGTTCTGTGTTATTGAGTATACTGATCATGCTCTGTGTTATTGAGTATACTGATCATGCTCTGTGTTATTGAGTATACTGATCATGCTCTGTGTTATTGAGTATACTGATCATGTTCTGTGTTATTGAGTATACTGACCATGTTCTGTGTTATTGAGTATACTGATCATGCTCTGTGTTATTGAGTATACTGATCATGTTCTGTGTTATTGAGTATACTTATCATGTTCTGTGTTATTGAGTATACTGACCATGTTCTGTGTTATTGAGTATACTGATCATGCTCTGTGTTATTGAGTATACTGATCATGTTCTGTGTTATTGAGTATACTTCTCATGCTCTGTGTTATTGCTAATACTGGCTAAAACCTTGTAATTTGACATATTGTTTATTTGTACACCTATATGAATGACCTTTTATTCTTAGCATTTACCTAGCTAAGTTCCTAGCTGTTCCCTGCACTATTGAAGTTGATACACTGTTTACTGCCCCCTCCTTTTGTTCCAATACAATGAGTGAGCGCAATGTGCGTTTCTTGCCTTTGGCAAAAGCCTCTTGATAAAGTACATTTGACAGAGCTAGGCCGGAAAATGCACAGAAATGAACCATTTTTTTCAGCTGGATTCAGTATATATGTCACAGTGATGTGACAAAAGTGGCAACGCCAAGGAATATGTGATTATGGATATGAATCAAAGTCAGGTACATAGCATGGTTGTCAGATACCAATAAAAACTAGTGCTTTATTAGTTATAGGCGAGAAACTTAATGTAAATTATGCAGTATGAAAAACCTCCTCTTACTTAAACCATCCACTAAAATGGAAAATCAAAAGATGATCTTCAAGTGTTTTGTTTTTCGGCCAATGCAATGCTTAGTAACGTTGAATTGTACTGAATAACTTAAAGATAGAACTGTGCTAAGTTGTCAAGATGATGTCTCTGCAGTGATATGTGAAGTGGGAACTCTCTCTGCTTTTACAGTGCTAAGTGCACCCATTGCCGCCACAATGTGGAGGAAACCTTTTCTGAAACTGAACTATTATTCACAAGCCTCACCAGAAACAATGGACATTACTGAGGCACAAGACCCTCTGGATGTGGGAGTTTGGTACAGTCGCCTTCTCTGTTATAAATCTGGCTTTGTTGGTGAACATTCAGCCCCTGTATGGCCATGTGAGATCTATAATCTAGCACAGGATTTCTTACATGGGAGGGTGGAAAATGGGCACATCATGGCCCAACAGCATCTCTCATGCCAGTGTTGTGTTCATCTATGTACTAAGTGCTCGCTGCTTATTGTAGCGACACACCCTCATTGTTGGGCAGTGGGGAGGGGTGTGTGTAAAAATGTAAAAGCAGCCAACGCATAGGACACCCTGTCCTGACGATTCTCTTGGTGAAGGATCCCTACCTGCATGTAATCACATTATGATATAGATCCTAGTCACAGCAGCACCATCATCCCAGCCTATCAGTGACTTGGAGCGGTATCATCATGTGATCAGAGGCAGGCAGGGATGCCTCAGTGTGTAGGGTAAGAGAAGTGGCGGAGGAAGAAGAGGGATGGTGGTGGTGGGGTGATAAGCAACAGCATTGGGTTGGGGGGGGGGGGTGAAGAGGGAAAATGAAGTCGGTGACAAATATCATGGGTGTGATGATGATGGAAAGGGGTTCCCACAGTAAATATTCACCCTGGGCCTGCTATATGATTTTTCATATGGA
This sequence comes from Mixophyes fleayi, assembly GCF_038048845.1. Classification (NCBI taxonomy): domain Eukaryota; kingdom Metazoa; phylum Chordata; class Amphibia; order Anura; family Limnodynastidae; genus Mixophyes; species Mixophyes fleayi. The sequence goes on from NC_134406.1 coordinate 38,900,946, forward strand.
CCAGTTACATCCAGTAAATAAACACAAAACCGTGTATGTGGCACATACATTAAATATAGTCAACTTTGTGTGGCACTGAAGATAAACACATCAGCGTCTTACTCTTGGCCCGCAAATGTAAAAGTGGGTGTGGCCATGGGGCTCAGGGGGTGGAGGATTAATAGCCTCCGCACGACACTGCCCCTCTTACTCACCTTCCTCTAGTTTCTCAACATTAGTTCAACAATCTTCAACAGATTATGGTTTCATATCCCTGTGACCGAACAGGTAGGGTGATTAGTGATTCAGTCAAATACCTACACCTGTACATAACTAAGGAAATCCTGAAAACATGACCTGTTGCAGATGTTTGGTGACTGGAGTTCAGACACCTTGCTCTATCATGATACCGGTACAAAATGGGAGATTTATGTGCATCTACGTTTTCACTTTTATGGTGATAGCAAAGGAAAATATAACATAACACATTGGGCCTAATTCAAAATGAAACGCAAGCGTAACTTGATATTGAAATAAAAGGGGAACAACACGCAACAAGCTGCAAATTCTAATCAACGGCCGTGCGACTACTAAAGTCTAAATTAGTGTCTGGGAATGATTTGCAAACCAGTAATTACAAGTGGTTCTCTAGTTTGGGTGTTTGAAACCATCATCCATTATATTACCTGAACTTGCCCAAAATAATAAAACCGCTCTTTTAGTCAGATCTCTGACTACATCCCAGTCTGATCCGTACGACACTCGTACTGTACATTGCTTATGTTAGAACACTTCTTCCCTCCGCTGTAATGCTGCTTTAAGCATAAGGAGCCATCAGTGCCGCAAAGTCGCAGGTCTGAATAGCCGCAAGCTGCGAGTGTTCACTTTATGAGTATGCAAAAAAATGCATTGAAACACTACACAAACGGGTGCACGTCTCACCCTGAATCAGGCCTACTATTGTCAACTTTTTCCCTGTTCTCATAGAAATAATAATAATAATAATAATAATAATAATTTGAGTTGTTTCTCTGGAATTTCCCCCCTTGAATAATCAGCATGAGAAAAGGATTGTGACTTTATTTTCTATATTTGACAGGATGCTTTGTCGCATACGTCACTTTCCTAAAAAGTCATTGAGTGTCAGATGAAGTCATGTCCTTTCCCCTCACGCTGCAGACAGAAGTGGAAAATCCTCGCCAACATTGCAAACCATGAATTATAGATCTTTCTCCCTCTTTCCTGCAGCTGCTGGGGAGGATCCAGACGGCTTATTTGTCTCTGGCTCCCAGCACAGTACTCGCTATATGCAGCATCTTTACACATGTTACTTATCCTCTGTATATGAGGCATCTTTACACAGGTTACTTATCCTCTGTATATGCAGCATCTTTACACAGGTTACTTATCCTCTGTATATGCGGCATCTTTACACAGGTTACTTATCCTCTGTATATGCAGCATCTATACACAGGTTACTTATCCTCTGTATATGTAGCATCTTTAGACATATTACTTATCCTCTGTATATGAGGCATCTTTACACAGGTTACTTATCCTCTGTATATGAGGCATCTTTACACATGTTACTTATCCTCTGTATATGAGGCATCTTTACACAGGTTACTTATCCTCTGTATATGCAGCATCTTTACACAGGTTACTTATCCTCTGTATATGCGGCATCTTTACACAGGTTACTTATCCTCTGTATATGCAGCATCTATACACAGGTTACTTATCCTCTGTATATGTAGCATCTTTAGACATATTACTTATCCTCTGTATATGAGGCATCTTTACACAGGTTACTTATCCTCTGTATATGCAGCATCTATACACAGGTTACTTATCCTCTGTATATGCAGCATCTTTACACATATTACTTATCCTCTGTATATGAGGCATCTTTACACATATTACTTATCCTCTGTATATGAGACATCTTTACACATATTACTTATCCTCTGTATATGAGGCATCTTCACACATATTACTTATCCTCTGTATATGAGGCATCTTTACACATATTACTTATCCTCTGTATATGAAGCATCTTTACACATATTACTTATCCTCTGTATATGAGGCATCTTTACACATATTACTTATCCTCTGTATATGCAGCATCTTTACACATATTACTTATCCTCTGTATATGCAGCATCTTTACACATATTACTTATCCTCTGTATATGCAGCATCTATACACAGGTTACTTATCCTCTGTATATGCAGCATATTTACACATATTACTTATCCTCTGTATATGCAGCATCTTTACACATATTACTTATCCTCTGTATATGCAGCATATTTACACATATTACTTATCCTCTGTATATGCAGCATCTTTACACATATTACTTATCCTCTGTATATGAGGCATCTTTACACATATTACTTATCCTCTGTATATGCAGCATCTATACACATATTACTTATCCTCTGTATAAGCAGCATCTATGCACATATTACTTATTCTCTGTATATGAGGCATCTTTACACATATTACTTATCCTCTGTATATGAGGCATCTTTACACAGGTTACTTATCCTCTGTATATGAGGTATCTTTACACATATTACTTATCCTCTGTATAAGCAGCATCTATACACATATTACTTATCCTCTGTATATGAGGCATTTTTACACATATTACTTATCCTCTGTATATGCAGCATCTTTACACATATTACTTATCCTCTGTATATGCAGCATCTATACAAATATTACTTATCCTCTGTATATGAGGTATCTTTACACATATTACTTATCCTCTGTATATGAGGCATCTTTACACATATTACTTATCCTCTGTATATGAGGTATCTTTACACATATTGCTTATCCTCTGTATATGAGGCATCTTTACACATATTACTTATCCTCTGTATATGAGGCATCTATACACATATTACTTATCCTCTGTATATGCAGCATCTTTACACAGGTTACTTATCCTCTGTATATGCAGCATCTTTACACATATTACTTATCCTCTGTATATGCAGCATCTATACACATATTACTTATCCTCTGTTTATGCAGCATCTTTACACATATTACTTATCCTCTGTATATGCAGCATCTTTACACATATTACTTATCCTCTGTATATGCGGCATCTATACACATATTACTTATCCTCTGTATATGCAGCATCTTTACCCATATTACTTATCCTCTGTATATGAGGCATCTATACACATATTACTTATCCTCTGTTTATGCAGCATCTTTACACATATTACTTATCCTCTGTATATGCAGCATCTTTACACATATTACTTATCCTCTGTATATGCGGCATCTATACACATATTACTTATCCTCTGTATATGCAGCATCTTTACACATATTCCTTATCCTCTGTATATGCAGCATCTTTACACATATTACTTATTCTCTGTATATGAGGCATCTTTACACATATTACTTATCCTCTGTATATGCAGCATCTTTACACATATTACTTATCCTCTGTATATGAGGCATCTTTACACATATTACTTATCCTCTGTATATGAGGCATCTTTACACATATTTCTTATCCTCTGTATATGCAGCATCTTTACACAGGTTACTTATCCTCTGTATATGAGGCATCTTTACACATATTACTTATCCTCTGTATATGCAGCATCTTTACACATGTTACTTATCCTCTGTATATGAGGCATGTTTACACATATTACTTATCCTCTGTATATGCAGCATATTTACACATGTTACTTATCCTCTGTATATGAGGCATGTTTACACATATTACTTATCCTCTGTATATGCAGCATCTTTACACAGGTTAGTTATCCTCTGTATATGCAGCATCTTTACACATAATACTTATTCTCTGTATATGAGGCATCTTTACACATATTACTTATCCTCTGTATATGCAGCATCTTTACACAGGTTACTTATCCTCTGTATTTGCAGCATCTTTACACATATTACTTATCCTCTGTATATGCAGCATCTATACACATATTACTTATCCTCTGTTTATGCAGCATCTTTACACATATTACTTATCCTCTGTATATGCAGCATCTTTACACATATTACTTATCCTCTGTATATGCAGCATCTTTACACATATTACTTATCCTCTGTATATGCAGCATCTTTACACATATTACTTATCCTCTGTAGATAAAACAATGATAACTTAGTTCACTGTGCCAAAAACTGTATTGCAAATATTATGTGTGTTTATAACCTGTTTCTGATTCTCTTATTATAGGAGCTATAGACAGAATAGGTGAATAAATTGTGCATTAGGTTCTGCTTTGTTTTGTCAGATATCAACATGTGTTTTGTGACCCCATCAATATGAATGGATGCTACTATGTAGACTACTAGTATTATTCATAGAAATAGTTCAGATATCGTTGGAAATAATTCAGGTTCACATCTAAATATATCACAGTTTGCCTCTACAACATGTCTATATAACACTGTATAATATATCAGGTATAATCTTCCTTCTTGTGTACAAATTAAAGTAGCAAAACTTAATTCTAAAATACGCCCACACCATCATATAATATAGACCTGATCAATGATGAAAGTACTATCAGGTCAGAGGTCAATCCACAGCCAACCAATCAGAAGCGGCTAGCTAGTGCTGGTATCCGTCACTGCCATCAGTGTGTATTTGCACCAGCAGCAGGCACCCGCAAGTGGTATAACTATCTGAATCTCTGTGTGAGTGTGCCTCTGTTCGCAATTACACAAAGACACCCTTACTGTAGTCAGTAAGGGTAATCTTTACGCTTTTATGTGAGCATGGAAGTAATATGTGCATCTCTTTTTTACTAAGCAATCGGGCTTATAAACCCAACACAACAAGAACCCGAGTGTACCATCACTAAAGCTGTCTGTCTTCTGCCATGCAGCAGTTTCATCATCTGCACTGGATGAGGGAAAGCTGTGCCTAGGACAGAACGGTACGTTTATTACGGAATTATTTTGCCTGAAAATGCGTTATCTTTGTAAAATATAAGTAATATGCCCCAAGTGCTACAGATGTGTTGGACACTATAGTAGTAAGACTGCGACATTTCTGTGTTTCTGTGTATACAATGCAAATTTCCCAGTTGTCTCCTTACACCCCTAAGACATGGAAACACTTGTTCCAGAGGCCCAGTCGGAGGAAGAAAATGTAGCAGAACTATTGCTAAATTTGTCTTAAAAAAAACCCCAAATGAAAAATCGTAAAAGAATGTTTTTACTCCAAAACTGGTCAGAGGAAACTTTTAGAAATGTACCTCAGCTAATAAATGTCCTTCTACTGGGTGTATTTAATAATAGTGCTATTTACATAGAAGTGCTGTTTCCGAGCAACCACATTAGCCTCAGGCAATCTTCCCTGTGCAGCTATTGCTGATTTATAAACTCCCAGCATCCTCTGTTGGTGAAGAGCTACACTTGTGTGGGACCAGGGGATAAATACTCACATGCGGGGTTGTTTTCTGTAATGTTTGTACGCAACAGATGATAAGTAGAAACAGGCACCTTTTGACAAAGCTTTAATAATTATTTCTTTTATTTAAAATTAAAAAATCAATATGTCTGTTTATTCCTCTCTCCCACACACACTTCTTGGGGAGAAGTATCAGAAATCCTGAGCCCTGCAGGGAGAAGCTTTACAGCCTGAAGCAGGTTTAAATGCAGACGGAGACGACGTAAGAATAATTGCTATGGAGTTTGAAGTGAAAGAACGTACCTGAGGAAGGATGATAGGAGGTGAGGGTCTGCCACAAAGGACTAACGGGTTAATTTCTCTAGAAGCATGGAATATTTTTCCCCGTGCTCACGCTGGGTATGGATATGACCTGTATATGGTTCGTTGTAGATACTGTTAATATTATGTATGACCATTTGCAGCATGGTGGCTCAGTGGTTAGCACTTCTGCCTTACAGCACTGGGGTCATGAGTTCAATTCCCAACCATGGTCTTATCTGTGTGGAGTTTGTATGATCTCCCTATGTTTGCGTGGGTTTCCTACGGGTGCTCCAGTTTCCTCCCACACTCCAATAACATACTGGTAGGTTAATTGGCCGCTAACAAATTTGACCCTAGTCTGTGTGCCTGTCTGTCTGTGTGTGTCTGTCTGACTGTAAGCCCCAATGGGGCAGGGACTGATGTGAGTGAGTTCTCTGCACAGTGCTACGGAATTAGTGGCACTATATAAATAAATGGTAATAATAAAATAATAATAGTCCTTCATCCTCCTCACTCCTGTTTCGGTGTCTGGTGTTCCTACATTTGGAAGTAATAAAGTTGCTGTTGTACTGTACGCCTCTTTCCAGAGTCCTGACTTCACCCCCAACCTTCACAGTACCTGGATGTGTTTGTAACCCAGTACCAGACACTCAGTGCTACATGGATCAATTGCCTATGGCAGAAGAAGCCCGCGGCTTGAAAAAAATAAATTTATTTAAGTATCTGAAATACTGTCAGCTATGGTTAAGATTTCTGTAATAAATAAAATAAAATCTGGTTCTTTCCTTCCCAGTTAGATTGGACCCACTATGCACAGACATTGTACATAACAGGACATGTTTCAGTCTGTATTAGCTTACAGGTTGGGCTGGTTACTTGGTGCATTTTAATCTACTTGGGAAGTGACAATTTGTATAGAGCTAAATTAGTCCGAAGAACATAGGAATGACATGAAAATCCCTGCAGGGGAATTCCAACCCCCACTCACCTCTGTCCCCGGCACTCACTCTATTATTCAGCACTATGTCTGTACATTACTACGTACCAGAGTGCGTATTTCTGCAGTGTTTTGACTTGTACACACAAGCTCATTAGAAGTTGGATATATATTTTTTTGCATAAGTTTAGCATTTCTGTACTGAGCATGTGCACCAAAAATCTGTGTCCATACGTCCATATATAGTGTATTGCACAGTGTTAACTTGCGTCTACTCGGGCAGGGGCGTGCCAGCATGTTCTCGTACTTGTGCCATAATTAGAAGTGGATGTAGTCACACATACGACTTTTAAGGTGCTGTAGGGATGGGGCAATGATGTGCAATTGAAGATGATGATGATAAGCAGCACTATCTAGCTGCTCCTGATTGGCTGATTGTATACTGACCTCTGCAGCTGATAGTACTTAAATCATCAGCAGCTATAAGATATGAAGTTGCGTCTGTCTTTTCATCATCATCATCATCATCATCATCATCATCATCATCTGTCTTTTCTTGTTACTTACTCAGCATTTCCATTTGGACTTCTGCCGGAAAGAAGATTGCCACTGTTTTTTTTAAGAGGAAAACAACAGATATTTGCATTTAATTTAATTTGTATTTTTTATTAGTATTTGTAGGTAATTACATTTTATATTTATTAACCACACTGTCCAGACACTTTTCTGTCTTGTGTATATGAGATTTCATTATATTATTATATTGTGTACAAGTGGAGTAATGTCACTTTAGCATTTGTTACTGACACTATCAAGCTACATCGGTACACTATATCTATGCTTTTGTGGAAGATAAATATACACACTTAATATACCCGATGGGCGCCTGGCGCAGATGCTTGAGATACGTCCAACTCAACATATTTAAATAAATATGCTTCTTTTTTTTACATGTGTCTTTTCCCAGAATTTATGTTTAGTGTTTAGCTGGTGCATTACAATGTTGTAGCTTTTTACTTTCTTGTTCGACAAATGTGGGTTCTGGGATTATCAATGAGATTATCATTAGATTAATGAATAACCATATTAAATTCACTTCACTAAACTTTAAGCCAAACGCTGGAGATATCATGGACTAATCTAATGACCCCCAGGTTCTTTCCCTCTTCAGGTTAATGTTTGCCGGCTGGGATTTACAATAAGGACACTATGTTTTTACTACACATTGCAGCTCTAGATATTGTTGAAATCGGATCTTGTATGAAAACAATACATTGTTAATTTTGAAGACTTAAAACTACTGCTTTAGGATAGGTGTAAGTTTTTGTTTGTTTGATAATGGTGGATTTTATACTGTTTTTTGATTGATATCACTATCTAATCCCAGCTACTTATAGATCACTATGGTAGGTAAATTTCTGGGGTGCAGAGGTAACTAGAGAGGCTCAGGCTCGGTTCCTCGGAAACCAAACACACCCGAATTTAGCAGCTCCGAGTACCGAGCCGGGACGGCTGTCACGCGCCCTCGGAATTGAAAACAAGGCAAAACGCTTTAAGATCCATACCTCTCATTTTAAGATCCAAAATAATGGTGGGTGGGAGGGAAGGCGGTCCCAAGGACAATTACATCTTGCACCATTTGTCTTTTCTGCCACTGCTGTGTGCCAATGTGTCCTAGATGTGGTAGGAACTGCCGTGTGTTTGTGTCATTGCTCTGTCGCTTACCATCCAGCCAAGTTGCTGCAGTATTTGTCCGAAAGTGTATGAAAATAATATTGTGATCTATGAGGTGGTCAACATTGACTGCAAATGACTTGAAATTAGTGTTATTGAGGTTAATAATAATGTAGGGAGAAAAAAAGAGCAAAATTAAGTGATTTTAGCATATTTTAGCAATTTTTCTAAAAAATACAAAACCAAAACCAAAACACACGAGGGTGGTTTTGCCAAAACCAAAACCAAAACACGAAGCTAATCCAGATCCAAAACCAAAACCAGTTCACGGGGGTCAGTGAGCATCTCTAGAGGTAACATCGGGTCAGCCCTTTAAGGAGGTAATCCCCAATAAGGTCAAAATGACTCCACCGGGTTTCCCTAACAATCCCAATGAATAATTTCTACTTACCTGTTGAGTGTTTCCGGTTATGTTCCTGGGAGTCGAACACAGCAGCTCTCGGACTCAATACTGGAAATGAAGGCTCTCAGGCCCAGATCCAGTCTGGCATGAACACTGCCTCCAGAATGTACATATAAGCTCTATGTCAAGCGTTTCAGAACACTGTATTCTTCCACTTAGCCTATAGTCTAACAAAGCACTGAATGGTGACCACATTCTCATGTCCCACCACGGTGGTCATATTCCTGAACACATGCAACATTTTAAGAAATAAAGCAACTCAGAAGAAGATCTGTGGACCCCATTGAACAAAGTGTCAGTATTTGGGGTGTAAAATACTGAGCTTTGTATTAATGGAAAATTGCAACGTTCTGAACTCTTGTCTGACGTCAACATTAGTGTCGCGATTAGCGCCGCAGAACAAGAGGAGCTATAGAAATCAAGCATCCTTTAAATGAGGACCACCATGAAACCTTTTGTTTCCATATTCAAACTAAAGTATAATTGAAGCTCACAGGACTTTCTGTAGAAACACCAATTGTGATTATAGCTGTATTGTCCCAGTTATCCTGCGGGTCACTGTTTTTGCTTGTCTTGCAGAAAGTTTTTAATCACGTGCTACAACTAGCCGCATATGTGATGATTTTGGCATGAAGTTTGGCTTTTTTATACTAGAAATTAATTTTCCTGCAATTGTTGCAGGTGTGCACATAAAACGATTGACCTGTCTGATCCGAATCAGATTACTCTGGAACCAAATATTGATCAGGTCATCAGAGACTCCTACTGCCTTATTGGCATTGGCCGTTGTCTGTGGGCATTGGCCCGGCCTGGCCTGTGTCTGTCAGGCAGCAGGAATCATTGTTCTATTGTGATCCATGTGTTTAATCCACCCAGTGAATGACAGAATCTGTAACAATCTAGCCACCCATGTATGCAGTCAGATTTTGTTGTTTAGAAGTCATGACGATTAAACAGAACACAACCTGTATGACCAACGTTAACCATTCCTGTGAACTTTGATTCTTTTTTATCTCTCCGGGATATCTTGGAAAAGGGGAGTGGTTGGAGGGTGGAAGGAGGCGGGTCACGGTCAATTGCGTTACTTTAGGCCCGCCCACAATGAAATCCTCAGGTGGTGGGATTGAAATGACACGATTCCCTGCGAATCGCACCATTGAGGCTCACATCCTGCCCACTTCACTAGGAAGTGAACATGGTGCGGGAGAACTGCCTGCTGTCTTGGGAGTCCGTGAGACCGACCCAGAATTGGGGAATCTCCCGAACATTCCGGGAGAGTTGGCAAGCATCATGTTAACCTCTTTATGTACCACAATACCAACAACAACAATAGCAAATTATTAAAAGAATAGAAGATAGTAAAAATGAAAATCATCATACCAAAACAATAAACACAATGCAATTCATGCATTTTTATAAATAAATTACAAAGTTAAATTACCGTATATACTCGTGTATAAGCCGAGTTTTTCAGCATACTTTTGTATGCTGAAAAAGGGCACTCGGCTTATACACGGGTGAACTTACCTGGTGTCCGGTCCCTCGGCTGTCAACTTCTGCATATGCGTTCCAACAACAGGAAGTTCGGCATTTGGAACGCAAACTTGCGCTCCAAATGCCGAACTTCCTGTTGTTGGAACGCATATGCGTTCCACTGCCGGGTAAGTGAAAAATCTCTCCTCTCTCTCTCTCTCTCTCTCCTTTTTGTTTTGTTTTTTTTTTAATTTACAGTGCAATTACATAATGAACAAACAATACAGCCACCATGTTCATACATTTATATCCCTACCCCTTATATACCCCTTTATTTAGGTTAGGTTGTACCCAATGATTTTATAATCATTTATGAATGTTCCTTGTCATCTAGCTAAAAATGATTTCATAGATTGAACCTATCATTTTTATTTAGGTTTTTAAATTAGCGCTCTTTTTCACCCTAGGCTTATACTCGAGTCAATAAGTTTTCCCAGTTTTATGTAGTAAAATTAGGTGCCTCGGCTTATATTCGGGTCGACTTATACTCGAGTATATACGGTATATTTAGTTATCACAACATATTGAAAAAGTACAGTATCTTAATGAAAGAGATGCTTTAAAATAGAATTTGGCAGCCTGTGTCTCTTCATCTCTTGTGAAACTATATGTCCCAGCATGCCCTGACAGGCTTTGGCTGGTAAGGCTTGCTGGAACTTGTAGTTTCACAAATAACTGGATAGTCACAGGTTGTCTGATTTAGACATTAAGGATTTTTGTGCAGTCTTGTTTATGCCCAGTCAATATTTAATGGTTATGATTTCTTTAACCATTGATGTCAAGGTTAGAATATACTGTATTGTATTTGCTAAATATGAAAACAGTCAGATAATAATCAACTATCCTATGTCTTTCATAGGACCAGAAATGGTGCAAAAAAAATATATAAAAATCTTGAAAACCCATATAGATGGATTTACCTATGTTTATTTGCATTTTCCACCAAACAATCTTTGCTGGAGGATTCTACTGCCGGCAAGGCAGACATCGCAGGATCTCACTGGGCTTAGGCACTGATAAATAATCTTATTATAAATAGAGGTGAAATTGGGGTAACCGAAAAAGAACAATTAGTGGAAGGAAAAGAAAGGAGTTTCCTGGATACAATGTCTCATATCATATAAAGCACAGGCTCAGTGTTAGAGAAAAAGTGTTTTGGTAAATTAAAAAGTGACAAGATTCTCCTTTGAGATTTGACAACAGATGGCGAAAGTTGTAGAACTTTGAACAAGGATAAAGAGAACAGATGAGCAAAAGTTGATATTGCTTTTTCCCTGCTCTTTTTAAGGTATTGGTTACAATGACATTAGAACCTCTGCCTTATCCAACTGTTGCATGCTTTCTACAAACCGAGAAGGGACATATGGAGGGTTAAAGTGCATGTCAGTGTTTACAGTGGACTGGTGAGAAGTTTGTTTTTTGATAATAATATTTAGGACAACTTTTTCGGTAGTTTTTGAAAACCGTGTTGGCCAAAGCTGCAATTTATTTATGCCATTAAACAAAACACTCTATCAAAACGGGTCAGGTACAGATGTAACTACATTAAGACCTACAAGGGCTTGAGAACTGAAACCAAGGTTGTGTAAAAAGATGTCCTAGGGCCTGATTCATTAAGGATCTTAACTTAAGAAACTTCTTATTTCAGTCTCCTGGACAAAACCATGTTACAATGCAAGGGGTGCAAATTAGTATTCTGTTTTGCACATAAGTTAAATACTGACTGTTTTTTCATGTAGCACACAAATATCAACTTTAAATTTCAGTGTACAAATAAGCTATCAAGTATTTGTGTGCTACATGAAAAAACAGTCAGTATTTAACTTATGTGCAAAACAGAATACTAATTTGCACCCCTTGCATTGTAACATGGTTTTGTCCAAGAGACTGAAGTAAGAAGTTTCTCAAGTTAAGATCCTTAATGAATCAGGCCCCTAGTTTGTAAGGGAAGGAACTTTGGGCTTCATTTAAAGCACAATGCATCGAGTTGCACATATCTTAAGCCCCGATGGGGAAATGTGTGCCCCCTCCTGGGGAAAACCAGTCCTGTGTTTAAAAGCACTGGGGCTCCTACGAAGCTGGCCAGTGAACTTTGGGGTAATGTGTTACAGTTAGAACACATTAGTTTACTGTGTAGAACTACAAGTCTCAGCAAACCCTTACAGCTATTATCTGCCTGGACATACTGCCATTTGTAGAACTTCAAGTTTCAGCATGTCCAATATAATTTTTATGAGTCTTTTATGTAACATTTACAAATATTTGTAAAAGTTTCCATATATTGACACAATTTAAAGGATATTCAACCAATTGTATTGCTCCTTCATGTCCTGTACGCTATAATAAGATTACCTGCAAATCTTTTTTTTTAGTAATCATGGTTATAAACAGCAATATCGTCTGCTTTGTGCTGTTGTTAGCACCAGATGCACCAAAGCCGAGCATTCCATGACCATTTGTGGTTCCAGTGCATCTACTGGGATTCTCTAGCGTCCCTACATCCGACTAAAACCCCAGTGACCGTCTCACCGGGGCCCCTATGAAGCTAGAAGAATTTCTTGATCTAAGTAGACCCAGATAAACTCTCCAAAGTACCCCAAATGTTAGAGAGGCATTTAGTGATGAGGTCAGCAGAATTATGCTGGTTTAATTTGCCTCATTGCTCACTGGTTTGATGAAATTAACGTTAATGATTTTTTTAATGTCACGGATCCAGCTGTAATAATGTAATAATGTCTACATCAAAGCAGATGTGCTTCTACTACAGACAGATAGTTCCTAAAATATCCTATTACATATGGAGCTTATTTGCACCTTAGGTTCTTGCATATATTCAATAAAGCAACTTGTCACAAGTTATTCTATAGAAGGAACCCTCTGTATTTTCCATAGACACAGTGCCACCATGAGACCCTATTATCATGGTCAAAAATGGTATAACACTTACTTAAACTATAGCTTAAAGGAGACCTCAACTTAGCACAAATCTTCCCCTAGAACAGTGATGGCTAACCTGTGACACGCCAGGTGTTGTGAAACTACAATCCCCAGCATGCTTTGCCAGTAGATAACTAGCTGATAGCTGGCAGAGCATGCTGGGACTTGTAGTTTCACAAACACCTGGAGTGTCCCAGGTTAGCCATCACTGCCCTAGAAACTCCTCTCCCCCAACATACCTCAGCCCTAGGGGCCTCCACAGTTCAGGAGATACTTCCTAGAAATTATCTGAGTCTGGCCAAAGTTCAGTCAATGTGGCAATTGATTAGAAATACTGTTACCAGCACCCCATTAAGTTCAGTCATCCCCATGGATATAAAATCCATATCAGGATCAAAATTGTCCAGGCCAGTATGCTTTGTGAATCTATTGAGTGCAGATACCAGGATGTGTGGGAGAGAGTGTCTCTAGAATGATCCGGGACTTTTGTGCTTTACAAGTTGTGAGAGGGAATTTAAGATGGGTTAATGTATTCTGCGTTGAGATCTCTGTTTTAATAGAACACCTATGAAACGTGGAAGTATTTTTTCTATTCAGCTAGAGAAACCGCACAAAAACATGTATGGTTTTCCTACTATTGCAGCGGTATTGTTTTACTTTCCTGTCAGAGACCTGTACGCTATACATGTGCTCTCTCACATACAGGTGTATTGCTGGCGTCTCCGGCATGGGTTTATATAATGAGTGACTGCTGTTCCAGTGACCAGCTCATTTTTTTCCCCCTCTCTCAATAGCATAAGCCATGGTTGAAAAGATCTTTGTCCTCTTGTGTTACCGGGTTAGGCTTACCTGCATTCTAGTATAGATCTAAGGTTGCCACCTGGCAATACATTAAAGGAACTTATTCAGCCAGTTGGTTTTACACTGGGTGGAACGATTGAAAAGCTAAAACTGGCTCAAGGCTGTGTGATGGGAGTCTCTGGAAACCTAAACTTATAAACCAACTCACAAGGTGTAAAAAAAAAAAGTAAAGAAAACCAATAACGCCCCAGGCACTGTTGTCTTTTTAGGACGTTATTCAACGTACCGTGAAATTACCTCATTGTTTAAAGGATTTAGTTCTAATGAAATGAAAATATTCAGTCGGTAGTGTTCTTTATAAGGTTCCAAGTGAAGTGTTCAACTTTTCTGTCCTCTCCTAAAACACTGCATATCAGCCTTGAAATCTAATTTCTATATTACAATGAAGATTTTATTTAATGAATCTGCACAAGATTACAAGATTTATTAACAAAGGCAGACAGATACATTTAACATTTAGGTCTACAAAATGAAAACTAGAGAAAGTTGCAAAACACAGCACAAATGTTGCAATAAAAAACTAACAAAACGGTGCAGGCTAATTAATAACCCAACAAATATTTGTTTGTACTTTGATCCTTAATTGCAAATTTTGGAAGCTGATTAAATGCAGAGGGTGATTACAGTCAGTGCTCTTCGTTCTGTAAACTCAGCAGATTAAATATTGAGTCAATCCTTACATTGAGAGAGTTACATTTATCTCTATATGCTTTGTATGTACAGGGGTGGAAGTCCTAAACCCCCGGCAGCTTTTCTGCAAACAGCTTTCCTTATTCTTTGTAGACATAGGAGAAAAAATCCCCACTAGCTGATACTTAGTGCAAATGAACTGCAATGGCTTCCACTAAATTGCAAATGAAAATACTGAGCTGCTAACACTCATTTAGGGGGAGGAAGTACACGATTAACAAAAGAGCAAACAAAGGGACTTTTATCAGCATTGTGTCTGATTGAGTTACCTTGAGAAAGTCCAATGAATTATATACAACACTAGCAAAAGTGACTATCTGGCTATATATATTTATATAGACAGCACTGACTAATGTTATATGTCCAACTAATGTCAACATTATGCTGATCAGAAATCCTACCCTGTATACAACATACTACAGTATTGCTGTGAACTTTCTAAGCCAGCTGACCCTGAAATCGCTTTATATAATGAAGACTTACGGAGCAATTACATTTCTATCTGAAGATCAGTCTGTTTAATCAGTGGCACTAAAATAAGTTTGTATAATGAGCTTGACTTAAAAGATGATTTATACAGATATTATTCCTTGTTGTCTTAAGAGTATGGAAACCACCAACAACCACCAACAATTACACAATAGAGAATAAGTGAGACTAACAATATAAAAACAGTACTGATGGTGTCAGAGCTGAGTGATCCTGAGACTGTTTTTACAAGTAGAGATAACGGAGCCCATAAAACGCTGTGTCCGGATTAGGCTCTGGTTTCCTGGTGTGAACATTGTGCATCCTGTATATAGAGATATGTTTTCATATTGTAGCTTGTGGGACCATAAAACATTTTCTCTTTTTTAGCCGTTACAACCGGTTCATACTGAGAAATATTTCTGTAGCGATTTATGGGGGAAATCTGAGAGGCCCTGAAACAAAGTCAAATTATAAAAAGAAACAAAATATTACCCTGGCAAGCTAAAGAGCTCTATCAAAGGTGCAAAAAAATGTATCTCCTAAATTATACTAGTCTACTCTTTGGACCTCCAATCCAGGAGGTCCCAAGGACATGTGCTGGGGGCACGACATTGCATTAGAACGCCACACTGTGCAATGGCTATATCATCGTCATCATCATCATCACCATTTATTTATATAGCGCCACTAATTCCGCAGCGCTGTACAGAGAACTCACATCGGTCCCTGCCCCTTTGGGGCTTTACTTCATTGGATGGGGAAGGGCGGGGGGTAATGGTGATGGAATTCACATTGCATTGCATCATCAAGGCCCCGCCCACTTAGAACAAAGTGAAATTCAGGAGTCTCGCAGACATTCCGATATGTTCTAAATATCTGTACCTGTAAAATGCAGGTTTTGTAATACGCATTCTTGTTATGGTAAGATTTGTGATCTTACCCTTCTGCGTCAACCCATTCTCATATACTTCATGTATATTGCTAACCCATGGATTTGGGGTATAGCTACTTTTTTATGGCAATAAGCTGTATTGGGCGTAAGCAAGCTGGAGTGAAAAGTGTGCAATTCATTCATTGTCCTGAGCACACACTTCCATGTACACTTACACTGTGCAAACATGTATCGTATGTTTCCCTTCTCTCTGATATGGTATTACCACCCCTTTGTGAGCTGTCTGCTCTCCGTCGTGACTAAGGGCTTGCTGCCTGTGTACTGCTCACTCTCTTAACTTGAGCCTCATAGTACTGACGTGTAACTGCTCATTTCACGCGCATTTTGTTAGCTAACAACTCAGAAAACTGAAGGAACAAGGGTGCCGCATGGTTCTAATGTTTCATGTTTGTCAGTTTAATCATTTACTTGGATTCCTTTTCAGTGCACTCAAGTGTGAGCCAGATTGCACTGGAGGCATTTTGATACACATCCAGCTGCCCATTACAAATCTGCCTATTGCCTGATGAGAAAGCTCTGCGACCCGGTGCAGACGAGGGGCATCCCTCGGAGCTTGTCCAGTTAACGTCTCTTTTTGCCTCTTTGAATGCAAGTGCTTTTGTGCAGCGCTATGCACAAAACCAGTGCTAAGCTTGTTACACCTACGACCCACAACAAACTGCTCTTTGTCCGGCAGGAACTCTGAGCATCTGCAAACCCACAGAAACATGAGAACAAAGACAAAAACGTCACCGTAACCCTTGTGGACGAGCAGCTTCTTTAGTTTTGCCCAGTGTGCCATCACATTTGGCTTTTGTGACCTGCCTCCCCTTAATGTGGATGCTCTTACTTTTGTGCACATGGAGGAAAGTGTAAACACTGATTGCTAACGTCTGTCTTCTTCCACTTTGGAACCATCTCCTGCATTTATTTACATTTTTACATTCTTCTTTGTTGCTCATAAACGGGTCCATTTACTCATAAATATCTAATATTATCTCAAATGTTATATGCACTGTGGGAGCTCATTTTCACACATTTATAAATGACTCCTACTATCACATCTTGCCCACTGAGTCAGGCATGCACTGGGGGAGGGGGGGGGGTTGATTGCCAGTTGCCTTATTTACATAGGGAAGATTTATAAAAACTGGTTCAGAATAACCGTGCAAAACCTTTTGTTTTCGTTTTAAACTGTACTAGAAAAATTCTAATTCCAATCTGAACGGTTGCTACGGGATACAGTAATGTACACACTTACAGTTATCGGTGCACCATCTTTCATAACTAATACCATATGTGTCTTATTTAAGTCTATATCTTGTTTCATCCACAAACCTCCTTGAGCTGCGTTGGTTTAACATTACCACATGACAATGCCAAGCAAGAGTGCTATTATTTTTTGTGAAAATTCGGCCACTAGGTGGTTCTGATCTTTCACTGTCTGCTTTATATTTCACATGGCAAACCAATTAATATAGCGCTTCTCACTTCATTTGTAGAAACAAGGTTATGTTTTCTGTTTCTGTTACTTTTCGTGCTAAAGGCACAGCTTCCTAAAGGCCGCTCTTGATCCCATATTGTTTGTAGTGCTCAACACAAATATTCATCCAACAAAATGGACAAATGTTTAATCATTTTGCTGACTTATAATATTGCCAGTTTCTCTGGTGACAAGAATAAACAGAAGTTTAAAATGCACAATCCATTCTCTGCCTGTCGGTGTGTAGCGTGACTTGGATAAACATGACCTGTCGCACTGGTGAACTGGCGTGTAGTTACAACTTGTCATGTGAATAACTAGTGAGAGGTAACAACTATCATTACTGTGTCCTACTACCTAACCTTCAAGGCTTTGACTAATTTATAATAAGCATGGTTAGAATGCCCGTCAGAGACTGAGGGCTAGATTTACTAAACTGCGGGTTTGAAAAAGTGGAGATGTTGCCTATAGCAACCAATCAGATTCTAGTTGTCATATATTTAGTACATTCTGCAAAATGACAGCTAGAATCTGATTGGTTGCTATAGGCAACATCTCCACTTTTTCAAACCCGCACTTTAGTAAATATACCTCTGAATTCCTTCCTTATAGCACAGACACCCAATTCTGTAACTCTGGTATATATCATAGTTGCTCAATGGTACATTATGTATTAATGTAAGTTTTGTGTGCTACTATATCCTTGTAATTAGAAGAAATGTGTGAGGTAGCAATATTCAGTCTCTTGGAATAATGCCAGACTTTATTTTGCCAGAGGCCTAAATAGCTTTCCCGTGTCCTTAACTAACAAGTTAATAATTAGGAAAACATATTTTCTCTTGCATCAAAATGTTTTAAACCAGATTCGTACCTCAGGCAAAGTTGTGGCTGAAAACTAGTGATAATTTATTCTTGCCTGAGCAGATCCTTCACAGAGTCTTGCAATGCTTGAGTTGGAGAAGGAGGACAGAGAATTGTATCATTTGTTGATTCAATATATAAACCAAGAGCTGTCTAAAAATCACGCTACTCAGAGGCGAAAGGTTTGAGGAATTAGCAGACGCATTGTCAGGTAATGTTCTTGACATACCAGAAAGATGAGCTGGAACATACAGTAAGCGGAGAGTGTGTGGCAGCCACGTTTCAATGTAGTTTTGAATAAATACAAAGTAATGTTTTTATGGATATAACAAGCTTTATTAAACATCATGTACTGTACTAACGTGAACCTTTTGACATGATAAGACGTATTAGTATAAATATTTAACCTAAGTAAACAACTCCTCCGTAATGTGAGGGATATGTATAAAAACTAATGCTGGGAACGGAGTGAAAACGTAAATTTGTTTCTTCGTTGTTTTTGAATTCTGGTGAAAAGAGTAAACAGGGGGTGACTTTGCTTCCTTTATTAATTAGTGACCTTTTAGCCGCTGCTCACTCCTTTTGCTACTGGCGTTTTTTTTTACAACTGAGAGGGAGAAAGTAATGACAGTCTCTGACATCGTAGCCCCAGGGAAAGGAATGAAAGTCTAATTACAAAAGTACATTTTTTTTTTAGTTTATAAAACAGAAGGGAATATATACAAGAATGCAGGCTAATGAGAACACGTAAGAAAGAAATCTCTGTCCAAAAGAGCTGACAGTCTAATTAGGTTAATGGAAAACAGAGACAATATCTTTTTACTGGACCAAAAAATGAAATGAAAATCTGAAATTATAAATGATTTGATATTGGAATAAAATAATTATAACAACAACAATATTTATATGCCACATCTCCCCCATGGGATTTAGAAGCAACTATATTTAGTATAACTTGATTAAATGATATTATTTGCAGTCATAAGCAAGGGTGTATCTACCCTAGTTGCAGGGAGTGTAGCTGCTATCATTGGATGGTACATGGGTCTTACAAATGTCTAGTTATGCCGCTTGTCATAAGCTTGGAGGAACATAAGCGTTTAAAGCCTGTATTTGAGTACATCAAGAGAAGGACTGGCCAACCTGTGTCTCTCCAGTGTGATCAAACTACAACCCCCAGCATGCTTTGCAAGCCGAAGGCCAGTCAATAGCTAACAGGGTATGCTGGGACTTGTAGTTTCACAACACCTGGAGAGTGACAGGTTATTAAGACCTGATCTAGAGAATGTGTTTCTCAGACGTTGCTGGATAGATAGCTCTAGAGGGTGAGTGCTGAATGGCAGAAAGCTCAGCATCCAATGGAAAGATGGTCATGACACTCAGCCAATCAGGAGCAGGCTGTCATTTCTTTCAGTGGAGGAGTCTAATTGGTTTCTGCCACTTTGTTTGATATTGTCCTTGGTTTGGTTGAACTTTTTTTTTTTGGTTCTATGGGCCTCAGTTATCCATAATTACTCTGCTGAACGAGACAATAAAGACCATCACAGTCTCTTATGTTAAAGATGCACAAGTTAGTGTTGCCAGTTTGGGATTGTGTGCAAATATTGCAGGCTCACTTTGAGAAATGAAATGTGGTTCAGTAAAAGATTGGAACCATTACAATTCCCATTGAGGAAATACAAAATGAAATTGTAGTGCGATTGGTTAATTCTATCTCATATACCATCTGTAGACTTGATGCAGACAAGGGCATAACTATAGACAGAGAGAACTGACATTAAGATAAAATCTATTTACTAAAAAAGTGTTATATGTAAAATGCTGTGTATTCCAATCATATGGAGGGCGTTGAGCTTTCAGCCATAATACAAGTGAGAGCACTGGAAATGGATGTACCCCATAATTACAAACACGTTTTTCACAGTAGTGCTTCCTCAATGGTTTGCTGGAAAGTCCACTTACAATATATTTTATTATAATAATAAAATCAATTTATGTACAAAAAAAAATATCTAAATTAAATATCCATATAAACTTTAAAATTGAGTTGCTTAAAGAAATAAGAATGCTGGATTCACTAACTCAGTAGTAGACGTCCCAATAGCTTAAATGAGATCTGTAATCTCATTCCCATTTCTAAATAATAAATTGCATTGTTATATTATTACTATTAATTATATGTATATATGAGAAAATGTGTAATATGTTTTCATACATTATATAAATATTAGTAGATTATCTAGTAGATTAGCTGCATACTAACAAAATCTGTGTCAGTGGGACCCTCACCCCAGCCCAAAGTTACCACATCACCCCTGAGGTCACAATGATCCATGTGGGCTTCATACCAATATTATATGCCAGAATGTAATATCTTTATGTATTATGACTGACACACAATCAGCATATTTTTGCTTTTATTTTTTATTTTTTATTTTTTTTGAACAGATATTGTTTGTTTGTAAACTAATACAAAATGTGTCTTGATCCTCTTTTGATTCTTTTCACTCAAACTTGTTGTACAGAGTAAGAGCATATTCTTCATCCTGTAAGCAGCAGATCTACATAACAGGAGTATAGCACCTGTATATTATATTGTTATTATTGTCTTTCATTAATGTCTTACATAGAAATATAATGTTTCCTTACCAATTCTTCACCACATGTTGCTCAGAGGCAGCTATCAGTTTTAATAATTTATCCCCTCTGATGTTTATTGTAATCTCAGTGTTTAGATCATGCAGATTACATAACTTTTCCTGGGCTTTATCTAAGCTGAACATTCATCCCTCCAGCCCCCCCACCACTATAATACCTTCCATTACAACCTCGGGCCTCAGTGACCTCATTTATATAATAAAGACAAAATCAAGAAAAATAATATTTAAAATACATTTATTAATATTATCACAAGTAAAATGTCACTTTATTGATCTGCATTTTTTAAATAGGACAATAATGGACCACGATTGGCCTGTAGGTCTTACACTCTTGTCCTATAAGAGGACCAAGATGGTGGAAGCCTCATGACTCACAAAGAGTCATCCTTCAGCACTCAGGAGAGGAAAAACCCCCTGTGGAGGAAACCTCTGGGGAGCCATGGCTGGAAGGACTGCCCTTCCCTCTGGGCATTAAGGGGTTATGCAGAGATAAATGACAGCTGTGATGAAATATAAACATACGAGACTGAACTGTACATAACACCATACTAATAGATAATGTAGGTTTGGCTGATACAATTGGTATATAGTGTGTGTCAATATATTCTGACACTACACAATACACATTCCCCTGAAAGCCGCGCTATTTGCTGAAGAGGACGGTCATCCCCTATTGAGAAGCACCAAATTACCCGTATGACTAAGGTATCGCAGTAGCCGCACTGTCCTGCTAGAACCTCCAATGGTGGAAACAAACAAGCTCAAGGTCATATTTTAGGGTAGCCAAGCTCCAAGTCTGCAGACACATCCAAGTGAGACGCCCGTGTCTGTGATGAGATACTTACCTTATCCAGGTATCTCTCTGTCAGTTGGCTGTATGTGTGTGAGGCGTAGATCAGGGTGAAGAGATGTATATTGAGTAGGTAAATGACAGCAGTGATAGTGCTCTGTCAGTGTCCTGGATGTGTATGAGAGAGGCAGCAACAGCAAAGCCCTGATATCAGCAGTTACCATTATGACATCACAATATGACCTCACTCATGTTCTGCATTCCATAAAGGGGAAGCGCACAAGTCATAAGAATCTGCAGTGATGTATAATATGTTTATATACCTCCATCACCGCCGCTTCCCTCATACACAAGACATTTATTACACATCTGTGCTTTTACCATCTCCTCATTCACCACAGTTCTGTGTTCCTGCAGCCAATTTCCAGTAATTTAAAGGAACAATACAAATATTGTCTTCTGCATGAATATATGATGAAATATTTTATAGTCCCTTAATAGTGCCTTCTGATTGCCTGATAAATGTGGAACTGAAAAATTGTATAAATACCTAAAAATAAAATTAATTGATTTAAAAAGCAATTATTTAAATTAGATATGCCAATAAACTTTAAAATTGAGTTGATTAAAGAGAGAAGAAAACTGGATTCGCAAACTTCACATCCCAGTGGCTTCAGTGAAATCTTTAATCTGATTCCTTTTTTTAAAAATAATAAATTGCATTGTGATATTGTTACTTATATTTGTAATGGTTCTCTACTCCTTTATATCTATATATGAGAAAATGTTAAATATTTTTTAATTTATTATATAACTATTACATTACGTGGTATAACTCTTTAATATATCCATTACATTTAAGATATCTATTAGATACATATATTTATTAATTTAATATATCTACTTAATTTTGTGTATATATATATATATATATATATATATATATAAAAATGGTGGTCGAAGTAGAAATTTAGAAGTGGCGGTAATGAAAATTTAAGTGAATGGAATGTGACAGTTTTACAATGAAGGCAGTAGGAGAAGTGGTATGACACCGTATACCAGCCTGCTTCCACCACTATATTTGTAATAATAACATGCACCTTATTTCCCATGCAGTGGTGGAACTACCATTGATTATTATTATTATTATTAATTTTTATTTATAGGGCACCACAAAGTATCCGTAGCGCCGTACAAGGACAAACAATGGCACAGTACAAGGTGAAACAGCACAGTACAAGTAACAGTAAGCACTATAACTCTGGGGGCTCAGGCACAGCATGAAAGAGAGGGAGGGAGGGGAAAAGTGAGTATAGGCAGGTAACTATGGCCCAAGAGGGTGGGCACGGATGACAGGTTGAGAGTCACTGAGGGGAGCGGAGAGAAGCGAGAGGAGACAGAGGGCAGAGGGACTGAGAGGAGGTGAGCAGAGTAGCTGGAGAGCGCAGTTAAAAGTGATGGAAACAGAAGGTAGGAGAGCCCTGCTCAAAGGAGCGAACAATCTAAAGGGAGGGGAAGACAGACAGACACATGGATGAGACGGAGAGACGGGTGGAAGGGGGAGAAGGGAAGAAGGGATGAGAAAGAGAGGTAGCCGACCGGTGGGAGTTTAGGTGGTTGGTGCCGCATCGATGGTAGTTCACTGGGGCCCATGGAGACGCAGAGGGTTGGGAGCCCTGGTTCCCTCCTCTTCATCTCCCTGCACCAGGGCCCAGAGCTCGCTAGTTCCACCTTTTTTCCCATATTCCATTATCTGTGAAAAAGGTGTTTCTCTTCTCAACTCTTCTTCATAATGATCCGTCTTATGAACCCTCACCCGATGTCCATGCAGGTAAAAGGAGAAACCTCTGGGAAAGTCTACTTGATAAAAGGCCAACACTATCCATGGTTGCTCTGCAGATCCACGTACTGAAGGGAGATAATGTAGTGTCCATTTCTATGGGCAATTTGATGGTTAAATCAAAATATCACCCACTTTTGAAGGAAGGCAGAGCCATAAACAGTGATTTTCAATATCTGAGATGGTTACTGATATACTGTAATATAAAATATTAAACACAATACAGTCACAGTGAAAATTGGTCTGACTGATAAAAAGCCTCATATAGCCAAGGACCACCAAGGAAGCCTGCCATAGAAATAACTGCTGATAATCTGATGTGTTTTAAAAAGGGAGAGAAAATAAAATACTTTTCCCTATTTCCTTATGTCAGTCATGCAGATGACAATAGTTTTATTGTTTCTTTCAATTACTCGAAATTGGCTGCAGGAAAACAGAGCTGTAGTGAATGAGGAGATGGTAAAAGCAGATGTGTAATAAATGTCTTGTGTATGAGGGAAGCGGCGGTGATGGAGGTATATAAACATATTATACATCACTACAGATTCTTATGACTTGTGCACTTCCCCTTTATGGAATGCAGAACATGAGTGAGGTCATGTTGTGATGTCATAATGGTAACTGCTGATATCAGGGCTTTGCTGTTGCTGCCTCTCTCATACACATCCAGGACACTGACAGAGCACTATCACTGCTGTCATTTACCTACTCAATATACATCTCTTCACCCTGATCTACGTCTCACACACATACAGCCAACTGACAGAGGGATACCTGGATAAGGTAAGTATCTCATCACAGACACGGGCGTCTCACTTGGATGTGTCTGCAGACTTGGAGCTTGGTTACCCTAAAATATGACCTTGAGCTTGTTTGTTTCCACCATTGGAGGTTCTAGCAGGACAGTGCAGCTATTGCGATACATTAGCCATTCGGGTAATTCAGCGCTTCTGGTAAGGGGATAACCGTCCTCTTCAGCACATTGCACAGCTTTCCGGAGAATGTGTATTGTGTAGTGTCAGAATATATTGACACACGCTATACCAAGTGTATCAGCCAAACCTACATTATCTATCAGTATGGTGTTATGTACAGTTCAGTCTTGTTTATATTTGATTATTATGTGTTGTCATTAATCTCTGCATAGCCTCTTAATGCCCAGAGGGAAGGGCAGTCCTTCCAGCCATGGCTCCCCAGAGGTTTCCTCCACAGGGGGTTTTTCCTCTTCTGGGTGCTGAAGGATGACTCTTTGTGAGTCACGAGGCTTCCACCATCTTGGTCCTCTTATAGGACAAGAGTGTAAGACCTACAGACCAATATTGGTCCATCATTGTCCTAGTTTATAATGCAGATGATAAAAGTGACATTTTACTTGTGATAATCTTAATAAATGCATTTTAAAAGTTATTTTGCTTGCTTTTGTCTTTATTATATAAATGTGGTCACTGATGCCCGAAGTGGTAATGGAAGGTATTATAGTGGTGGGGAGGCTGGAGGGATGAATGTTCATCTTAGATAAAGCACAGGAAAAGTTATATAATGTGCATGAGCTAAATACTGAGATGTCAATAAAAATCAGAGGGGACAAATTATTACAACTGATAGCTGCCTCTGAGCAATATGTGGTGAAGAATTGGGAAGGAAACATTATATTTTCTATGTAGATAAGAGATTACTGAAAGAAAATAATAACATTATAATATACAGGTGTTATACTCCTGTTATGTAGATCTGCTGCTGACAGGATGAAGAATATTTCTTACTCTGTATTTGCTTTTATCAACTTTTCTCCTTTACAACAAGTTTGAGAGTAAAAAATCAAAAGAGGATCCAGATACATTTTTTTATCAGTTTTCCATGAAACAATATCTGATTGAAAAGTTGAAAAAAAAAATAATAAAAATCAAAAATATGCTGATTGTGTGACAGTCACAATATATAAAGTTATTACATTCTGAATTGCATATAATATTGGGATGAAGCCCACATGGATCATTGTGACCTCAGGGGTGATGTAGTAACTTTGGGCTGGGGTGAGGGTCCCAGTGACACAGACTTTGTTAGTGTGATGCTGGGTCAATGTATTACAGGGACTCCAACCCTGTACTTGTTTTTTCTTTTGTATTTGTTTAACATAAATGTTCAGGAATGAATGTACACCAATATACTTATAATAGGACTTTATATTGTATTTTCTATGGTAGTGCTAGTACGGCTGCTTGCCAAGCTCACCATATACTACACTTCCATTCTTCCACTTTATTTCTCACAGAATCTGTTTATCACCTCCCAGAGCTCAGCTGTCTATAGAGCTGAGGATTGATAGTAGTTTGGGGGTGTGGCCTAATGGCATTGTGTGACATCAGTAGAGGTGGGGTATATTGTAATTCTGGGACATGGTCAGGTCCGGAGAGGATAGAAAATATGATAGAGGGCAGGCACAATTATTCCCCAAAAATCGGGAGGCTATAGTCCCTTCCCTTTAAATGCAAAATATTAAGGCTGGTATATAAGGAATCCCTAAAGGGGATGAACACACTGTTCAAATTGTAAGATTTAATACCATCTTCCAGGAGACTCAACAGCAGTGGGTGTATCTGCAGAAGAGGGAGCCGTACAAGTGAATTATGAATCACATGATCTGGTGACATCACTCATGAGACGCTGCATTTGGTCTGCCAAGACTCCCAGATAATTACTCAAATACATTATGTCCCTTCTATGAAAATCCTTTATACCTCTTGTAGAATAAGAATTCCTGTCTGCACTGGCCCCTACCCACCAATGTCACCTCTACCAGGATGCTAGGTCTGTGTTTAGAGGCATTATTAGATTAGATTGTACGCTCCTCTGAGCAGGGCCATCTCTCCTCCTGTTTCCAACACTCCTAACTCTGCTCTCCAGCTACTTTGCTCTCCTCCCCGAGGGCCCCCCCCCTCTGGGGGTCTCCCTGTCTTCCGCGCCCTCCTTTTGGGCCCCGTCATTTGCGGACACTCCCCCCGCCCTCACTAGCTGTGCATTGAGCTTACTGAGTTACTGTGCTTTATGTTTACTGTAATGTGCTGTCTCACCTTGTATTGTAATTTGTTTTTGTCCCTGTACGGCGCCACGGACACCTTGTGGCGCCCTATAAATAAAAATGAATAATAATAATAATAATTATCAAACTTCTAGCTGAAAATGAAACTGATTGTGTTCCCCACTACAAGACCACCGTTCTTCATCTCCTCCTCACCTCAGGTAACATTACCAGCCTTGTGCATTCAATGCATCCCATATGTAACAATACCACTTACTAGCATGTATTACTTACCCCATGAGAAGAGTATTATCCTCGTGCACTATCCACGCCTACCAACAACACCCTCCTTGTGCAAGTGTCGTCTATCCAAAGGAAACAATGGGAAACAGAAACATCAGTGCAGAAATATGCACTTTAAAGGCAGAAATCAGATTTAGCACTGCTGCATATTTAAGGATTGTAAATGGCCCCCGTGGTATTTAAAAAATCAGCACTGAACGATTCTGGAATATTAACCTTTGTAGAGACTCCTCTATTGGATCCCCACGGTTTCCTTACTACAGTACAATGAGGGTAGTAGTATAAGTGGAGAAGTGGCATTATGGCAATCCACTGTACATCAGCCCACTTCAACCACTGTATATATATATATATATATATATATATATATATATATATATATATATATATATATATAAAATTTTAAATGTTGTATTAATTCTATTTTTCCATCAGTCAATTAGGAAGTCTATAATAGGTATTACTAGGGGACTTTTTCACAAGACACAGTTGAAGCAGTAACATGCAAAACATGTTTGGCATTTCTCCATATGGTTGCTATATACAGTATTTTACACTTAATTGTTTCTGATATATTACACTTTTGTTTTGGTAAATAGATTTTCTCTTTATATTGGATCTCTTGCTCTGTTCTTTTTCTGGATTTCACTGCCACTGGAAAGTGAGGATCCAGTTCTTGGAGATAAAGACTGGAATGCTGTTGTAATCCGCACAGCAGGAGACAGTATTTCCAGTTATATTTATGCCTTGACGTAGGGACAGGCATTTGTGACCAATGTGATCGGCATAACTCTAAAATGGCAATGCTAGGGGTAAAAGTCTGGGAGGTGTTAATTCCGGACATGTAAAGTGGCTTGGTTATGCAAAACAGGGGCTAGGATGTTATTAGAGAGGCGATTAGCATGTGTGATATGTAAATTAAGGCTATGATGATTAGTGTGACATGCACAGCACAGTATGGTGAAAAAGTAAATGCTTAGCACACATGGTATGGCAGAAAATGTAAATATTGCACATATACTCCTAATACCTACCATTTACAGTTTAATAGCTCCATTCCCACAACATACAACCCTGTATCCCCAATATACCCAGAATATACACATCAACAAATACAGCTCAACTCTAGTATACCCTGCAGAATGTGATTCCCCAAGTACCAGCATGTCCTGCCAGCCATGTGTATGCTGGTGCTTGTAGTACTAAAACTGCCAGCATGCCCTAACACTTAAACGTGGCCTGGGCATGTTGGGACCCGTAGTGCAGCATGGACAAGATTGATTCATACATTTATTCAATTATAAATACCACACACCTACCACCCGAGGGGTGTGGGAAGAGCCCTAGTGTTTTTCAGCATGGGGCTGGCTATACGTAGGCGGGGGGTACATTATTTTTGCGGACCGATCTCCCTAGGGAATCTATTCCTGTGATGACCAGATTAGGGCTGATTTCAGTGGTGGATCCATTGGGCGATCAGGGCTCACCCCTCCCCAGCAGCAGCGACAGCTCACTATACTGATGTTCCCGCAGCTGACAGGTAAGTAGAGAATCCTTTACACAATCAGCGTAGCCGAGCTGCATTATCTGCTTGCCTTTCAGCCGCCGGGATAATCAGTATTGTGAGCTGCCACTGGAGGCCCCATGCTTCTATTAGGAACAAAGGGGGTGGGGCACAAATCTCCCCCCTCCCCCCAAAAAATTGTAGGTCTGTCCCTGGCTACTTTGACATTATATTCGGAGGACCCCACGCTGCGGGTTTTCCTGCCATAGTGCCACCAGCCCTGACTGACAAAGCCTAATGCTGGTACTAGTAAATTCACGGGGATCCCACTCTTTTTGTCCCACTTAAAGTGCATCAGGCGCTGCAGCCCCGTAAGGCAGACAAAGAGATATATCTAAGTGTGCACCATGTCTATAGATAAATGCATCTCAGAATCCTAAGTAATTTACAGAAGTTTGTGCTGGAAATCATCTGCAGAAAAATAGAAACCCAGTAGCTTAAATCTGTGTTTAAACATAAATATAACATATATAGAGTTTTGACAATAATGTGCCTTTAATTTTCAGACATTGTAAATGTCAATGTCTCCTGGACTCCTGACATTTGTTTTCTCTTAATCTGCTGTACTTTTTAAATTCTTGTGCTGAATAAATATTTGACTTGTTTTGTCTAGATAAGGTACCTGGTGAGCAAATATTTACTCTTTTACTTTTTTATTGACTGCAGTGATATGAAATTTGAAATTGCACAATCTCATATACTAATATTATGGGTTAGCAAATCTATGTATTTTCTCTGTCTGTTCTTTCCAGAGAAAGTCTCTACTACATCTATTACATGAATATGTTTGTATATATATATATATATATATATATATATATATATATACACACTTTACAACCTCTTATTATTCTCCTCCACTTTTATTTACACTGAGATTGTCTCCTAATTGGCTTTAGACTCAATGTGAAGATTGTGTTGTCTTGTTGGATAATGTGCACACCTTGTGATTTAATCCATCTTTAACTCATTAGCTTCAGTAAATATAATGTTATCGGGCTCCCACTGGCTTGTACACAGCAGATAA
Organism: Mixophyes fleayi; assembly: GCF_038048845.1. Lineage (NCBI taxonomy): Eukaryota > Metazoa > Chordata > Amphibia > Anura > Limnodynastidae > Mixophyes > Mixophyes fleayi. The sequence goes on from NC_134406.1 coordinate 38,930,701, forward strand.
TGCCTTGGAAGACACAATGAATGGTAATAATAGAAACCTCTGTGAGATAAAACTCTAGTTTGCCTTCACCCCATTGTAATTATCACCCCGTTACTATGGAAGAAGTGTATAACATGTTGCTACAAAATGTCAAAAAATATGGCTTGTCTATGAATATTTTGTAATTCTTGAAAGCAATATTCAGCCATGGGGTGACCTAAAGTTCAATGTGGTTTTGTGAAATTGACGATTTTCTGCGATCTTGCTGGCCATTTTTAAAACGTAAATTTTTTTAAATATCACCGTCAAAATTGCAAAAAATCTGCAATTTGACAAAACCGCAGTCTAAAACATTTACCCCATGGTCTTAATTATTTTGGTTTAGAGCTACTTGTCAGTAGCAAAGTGAATTTTTGGAAAGGATAAATATAAGTAGGCATGTTTAAGTTCTCATTTTCTGCTCAAAGAAACTTGACCTCAATTTACAGCAGTAGCAACACAGACTTTTAAAATGTGGTTGGAAGCAGAAGTATAAGATATTCATAAGTGTATCAGTTTACATCGGTATGTTATCAGTTCTAAATGTCATGCAATTTTGAGTGATTGATCTCAGGGCCCATAGCAAGAGCTCTACAAAGTGTGTGTTTTCAGAGAAGCAATGTTCTACCTCTACACAATGTTCTACCTCTACACAATGTTCTACCTCTACACAATGTTCTACCTCTACACAATTCCGTGTAACCGGTAAGTTAGCACCTTTTCTCTCTTGAGCAATAATGTTGTTGACATAAGAAATGAAGAGTAATATAAATTACACAGTACTTCTCTACACTAGCTTATGACATATAAGGACTGTCTCTGCAGAGATTCAAACATCACTTCCATAAATAAAGAATAGGCTTTAAAGGTTTGTTGGATCATTGTCAGGTCCACTTGCAGGAAGAAGTGCACAGTGATTGCCCTTTGTGTCACTGTGTGCTTCATCAGGCAACAAGGGTATGAGGACTTTGGTGGCCAGAACTAGGTAAGGCAGGGGGACACTTTGAAAGATGATGGGCAACAGAGGCGGAACTAGCGAGCTGTGGGCCCTGGTGCAGGGAAGCGGGGAGGAGGGAACCAAGGCCCGCTGCTTGCTCATTCCTCATGCAGCGGGCCCCATTATCTCCATGGGCCCTGGTGCTCGCCCCTGCGGCACCAATGGTAGTTCTAACACTGATGGCAGCATTGTAAGGGAGTGGGCTCAGGTCTTACATGGGGCAGGTAATGCTTTGGTCATTAATTCATGTTATCATCATCATCATCAACATCATTTATTTATATAGCGCCACTGATTCCGCAGCGCTGTACAGAGAACTCATTCACATAAGGCCCTGCTCCGTTGAAGCTTACAGTCTAAATTCCCTAACACACACACACACAGACAAACTAGGGTCAATTTGATAGCAGCCAATTAACCTACTAGTATGTTTTTGGAGTGTGGGAGGAAACCGGAGCACCTGGAGGAAACCCACACAAACACAGGGAGAACATACAAACTCCACACAGATAAGGCCATGGTGAGGAAATGAACTCATGGCCCCACGCTGTGAGGCAGAAATGCTAACCACTAAGCCACCTTGCTGCCATGTTATACAGAAGACTCTGACATGACTGGAGTGAAAATTTTCTCCGGAGTAATTGGATTATTATTCTGTTACATTTTATTCTGTTACATTTTTTTTTTCTGTTTCAATGAATTTGGTGAAGCAATGATGAATTTACAGTACTAGTCACTTGTTTAACTGGGCTGGTAATGCATGAAGCCAGCTGCTCCTGTGATGATGTTATACAAGCACCTTCTGCTTTAGTCACTGAGGACATCGATGACTGTCTTGACCACATTCTATGGCCTGAAGCCTCGGTTTTACGGACATGTTATTATGACTCAATTATTCCACAAGAGATGACTGTAAAACGTATTCAAGAAGCCAACGTTTCTTTTGACCTTGTTATATTTTGTAACACAATCTTTGCTGATTACAATGCAATTGTGAAGAGATTATAAAAGAGGAAGCGATGCTCAACTTCTAGTACAGGAGCGTTTATTACACACAAGCAAAAATGGGAAAATACTTCAAATAAATATGCATAAAAACAATTATAAACTATAATGTACTCATTTTCAGCAGGCATTGCAAATATCTATAAAGAAAAACTCCATTATATGCACAAATGCACAGAATATTAAAATTCATCGTGTGAATCAGACAGCGCTCGTCACGTGAGAGGAAAGTGACTCTGAGGCTTAGATCTCCGTGATAAACCGTGGACTGCACTGGAACTCCGCGATGGTGCAACATTGGGGGCTTTGCCTCCCACCCCAAAAAGGTGCACAGAAGAATCGGTGATGTTGGAGTACCATAGTACCTGTAATTGCACAAAGCTGAACACCGCGGTGTTGTTCAGTGGCACATCGCACAGAAGACCCCAAACACAAATCTTCTGGTCAAATGTGTACACAGCAAATTATAAAAATGAATATACAATGAAACAGGGGAATGACATAATACCTATCATTACATCTGCCTGATTTTTCAGCAGTGTCACAGCATACACACAAGTGGATACTTGAAACAAACATGAGTGGATCCGGAGAGGGTGACCGGTGGGTAATCGGGCGAAATGGGCAGTCGGGTGATCCCTCTCACCTTCCCCCGCCACTTCTGGAATCCAACTCATACTGATGACTGACTTACATATGTATTAGATATCTTCTTATCACACTCTGTGAGCCCCTTGCAGAGCATGTTGTCATGACGTTGAGCGTGTGCACAGTCATGTTGCCCTGTAGTCTCCTCAAAGTCTATACTCAATGTCTGAAGACAAGTCAGGACAAGATCACAATCAGATAAAGACACATAGCCCCTTAGCACTACTTGTCTGCATTTCGTATCACTTGTCATTACATCTGAGCGCAATGAGGAAGCTCATTTACAGATGCTCAGAATATACATAGGGAAAAGGTGCAGGTAAAAAAAGTGTTTTTTTATGTGCATATGTTGATGCTTCTCAAGAGACGTCCAGATAAAAACAGAAGCATTTGTGCCAGGTGTACATCAGGAGTAAGAAGTGAGTATACTTACACCCCACCATAGCGTAATGCTGGTGTAAAGGAATCGTAGACATAGCGTAGTAAAGTGACTTGACAATGTTCATAGTAAAATGCTAAAGTTGCATTACCTCGTTGATCATGCGCAGTACTGAAATGCTAATATTGTACACAATATATACACAAGAGAGAATATTTTCCTTACAGTGTTATTATTAAATGTGAAAGTTACCTTTTCAGTATAAAATGTAATTAAATACAAACATAAATGAAATTAAATACAAACATCTTTTAATTCCCCCCTTAAGAATCAAATGGAATTTTTTTCTATCCTGCAGTAAAATGGAAAGGTCAGTGAATTGCTATGAATAGATGTCGGCAACTTCACATATTATAACCATGGTGCTAATGAATTATGGCGGGGGCAAAGTGCAATAAGCCAATCAGGAGAGGCCAGATAGTGCTTCTCACAGTCATCATAATGGCATATCGTTGCACTAGCCCCCTAGCACACGCAAGAGGTACACCTCCTAAAAGGCATATCCGTGGATGTGTCCAAATCTAAAGTGTCACATTACTGTACTCAGCCTACACTTGTCTGTTCTTCAATGCTCCAGTTCACTTCTCTAGGCGTAAGGAAGCGCAGTTCAGTGATATGCAAAAGTTTACATATAGACATTTTCATATGCATTTCTGGTGATCCTGCGCAGTACCAACATGCTAAACTTTTCTTATAAATAAAGCAGTATTTTCAACTCTAAATGAGCATGTTAAACATTAAATATATGTATAAAATATTAAGCACAAGCAAATTGCATTTATGAATGGTAATAAATGTAGTATTTACTGTAGTAGTAGTAGTAATAATAATAATAAGTCCTGCAAGAGAATTCCCTTCAAATACATCAGAATATATATATAATATATTTCTATATATATCTATATACACCGATCTGACACAACATTAAAATCATTTTCCTAATTTTGTGTAGGTCCCCCTCGTGCCACCAAAACAGCTCTGAGCCGTCGAGGCAGGAACTCCACAAGATCTCTGAACATGTCTGTTATGGCCACCAGTGCATCATAAACTTGTAGAACTAGCGGAAGAGGTCTTCACCTATAGCAGCCGCCTTTACCGTAGAGACTGGTTATGCTCACAAGTATTCGGATGTCCCCTGGTCTTATACTCAGTGTAGTACAAGTTTATGATCACACAGCAGCACTAAGGAGTGGGAGGTAATACACAGAGTAGGGACAGGCCAGAGGTCTGTGGACTGGAACAGAGATGATAATGTCTGACTGGCCTAACAGAGCACAGGCGGAGATGTCAGATACAAGCAGGGTCAGGGCCACAGGCAACAATGCAAATCCGAGTAACAGGCAGAAGGTCAGGGCAACAAGCAATGGTTCAAGTCCAGGTAACAGGCAGAAGGTTAGGGCAAATAGCGATGGTTCAGAGTCCAGGTAACAGGCAGAAGTCAATCCAAAGGTTTACACCAAACGCAGCACAGGAGCAGGTCAGCAAACTAGTAACAGAACGCTATAACAGGCAGGGAGGCTAAGCACATTGCCCGGAGCATCACACTGCCTCCGCAGACTTGTCTTCTTCCCATAGTGCATCCCGGTGCCATCTCTTGCCCAGGTAAACGACACACATGCACCTGGCTGTCGACATGATGTAAAAGAAACCATGAGGCATCAGACAAGCCCACCTTCTTCCATTGCTCCATGGTCCGCAGCATTATGCACTACAGCACTATTTCTGTGCAGTATAGATTTTATGCTGTATATAGAGTATAATTTTCAATAAATGCCTTATCCATTTAAAGATACAATATAGCCAGTGTAAATTAATGGTTATTTTGATTTTCACATAAGTAGTATTTTAGAGATTATAAAGGAACACTCCACCAAAATGTAAAGGCATTTTTTGTGGGGTGCAGATGAAAGAGGTAAAATAAAGAAATGAAAGTATTCTTACCTTGCAGGTGCAGCCATCAGGGACACTGGCAGAACTGGCCTTAATTTGTGCTAGGGCGCACAGGAACGCAGTTCTGGAAAACTCTTTTGACCCTTTTGTCTTTAATGTTGAATATATCATCCCAGCAACAAGATTTTGAGTTGCACTTCTTTTTATATACAAATTGATAACAGATAATATCAGTGTTACTTTATATCATTTATTTATTAACACTCCTATTCACCTTTGTATACATGCACTACTTGGAAAGTGGTAATTGGTACCATGTGTTGTATAAAATACATATGTCCTCATGTCCTAATACAGCACCTTATTGTATGCCTCACAAAATTATTTTAAACTACACCCTAAAAAAAATGAATGCTTATACTCCGCTGATGAGTCTGATGGTCAGTAGTGATATATTTTCTGCTTGGGTTAAAGGGGAGGGGATTTCCATCCTCTTTAAAAAACGAACTATAAATTACACAAAAATGGTAAAAAAAACAACTATAGGTTCTTTAGTTGGTCTAAACAATATATGGGTCTAATTGTGAAATAATAAAATGAAATAAGTTCCTGTGATGATCCGGAGGTATTTTATGATTGCACTAGAGACGGAAATGGTTTGGTGACTTGACATGTGTGGTTTTTGCACTTGTGTTTATTACTATGTGCAGCAAAGAGGGAATATTTACTCAGGACAATGTAGACATGGCTGAACCAGCAGGGTCTGTGCAATTTTTTTCTTCAAAATTATTTATTAGTTTAAAAACAAGAATACAGTAACAACAATAATAACGTCAATAGGACTAAGCCAAGCCCACATTACGCTATGAAGCCATGAGAAACATACAATGATCATGTGACATTTTGTGCAGGTCCAGACAGACCTCAGGTATAATAAAATCTAATAAATAAGGGGAAACTCTGCACCTATAACTGATGAATGTGTCCTTGCTCACCAAGTTACAGGGAGAGACTGATGGACACTGACAGGGGCTGACTGGCTGGGCTGGAGGGCAGGGGGCATCTGTGAGCCACCTTGGGTCACTGGTTCACCTGCATTGTCTTACCTGTAAACTAGACTGCTGAGTCCAGTCCCTCCCCTCGGGATAAAATATGCCAACCCTTCCCTGGATACTGGTGACTAATCCAAGTCTTTACAATGCAACATTGTATATTTGGATTATTTTACTGTAGGTTTCTACCACACAAATGCTGGGAGACTATTACATGGATCTACCCCGTTCAGGGAAAAATATATACAGCTTTTGTCCCCCAAATTTCAAATTGTCCCCCTTGTTCTAGGAACTTTCCTACTTTTTTTTAAACAAATACTGCTTCCCTGAACTCTGTCCATTCTCCCCTGTAAGCTGTACATGTTCAGCTCCTGCCACCTTTCCTGATATGTTTTGTTATGCAGCTCATATACATTTTAGTAGCCCATTTTATTAATGTATTTTGGAGATAGAAGGACAGTGCACAGTATTGGAGATAAGGTCCTATCAATGACCTATAAAAGGGCAATATAGCTTCCCTCTTCTTGCTACTACTATCTCTTCCTATACAACCACATATTATACTGTCTATACTGCTTGCTTACCTCTAAGATCCCTTTCCTCTGTTGATGTTGGCATTACATTAACACTGTATTCTGCTTTTGAATTTTTGGGATTTCACACTGTAGTTAATTCCTCTATATTATGTAAAGCACTATGCATCTGTTTTACCCATGCTACCCATCACTTGTCTATAAATATTGCATACAGCCCCTCTGACACCCATTCTTCCTGCATTGTATTAGGGGAAAGGACTTTGGATGTTCTCTGTGACTTGTGACGTGAGCTGTGACCCAGCAACTATTCACCACCTCTGTGCATGTTCCATTGTGTACATTGGTGACTGAACAGTACAGCAGCGCTGCCTTACCGGCTTCTTCATACACCCTCGTAGTTACAGCATTTGTCACATTCTATTGGAGCTGTATTAATGAAAATACCCGAGGCACAGTGCAAAGTCATCTTTGCTGGTCCTGTAATACATTTCTGCCACATTACATGATTTTATGGAGCAATATGCCAGTATTTACAGAGAAACAGACATTTGCACGGGTGCTGCCACAGGGAATTGGGTAGAGCTCTGGATTTTAGTTTACAGACATTATTGAAACAATATAAAAGGGTGGAAGGTGTATATTTAGGGGCGTTCCACAGCCACATTCACTCTGCAAAACACTTGAATTTTGCACCTGCTCCAGAGATCGCGGGTAAATTTAGCGGAGATGTTGCCTATAGCAACCCATCAGATTCTAGTTATCATTTATATTAGTACATTCTACAAAATGACAGCTAGAATCTGATTGGTTGCTAGAGGCAACATCTCCACTTTTTCAAACCCACGGCTTAATAAATTTACCCCTGGATCTCTTATTTTAATATTAATGGGCTGCAACCTGGACATTGATTGGGCATTTACACCTTTGCACAATATGCCTCTAAAGATTTTAGCTTTAGCTTATAGCTTGCGTAGGCTCCTCCCAAGAGCAGAGCGCAGTGTTGCCATTGGTCGGGTCATCTAGATGAACAAACTAGTGCAAAGCCAAGGTGGATTGCAGTGCTCATCCAGTGCACTTCATAAATTAGGTCCACTTACTGCTAAGTAAATTGTAAGATAGCTGACATGTGAGGTGAATCCATGTTGGGATCTGGGGAATTGGAGATAATCACTGGGATTTACAAATTCGCTGGTAGAACTGGAAACATTTACATTTCTCTGTGATTTGTGAACTTTGAGACTAAATTCTGACAAATTGTAGCAAAGTGAATTTGATGGATTTATATACCACTATCATGGAGTTAATGCAATGGACTATACAGAGATGGAACCCAATTACATTTATATTTACATACATACAACCTCATGCGCACATATTTACTTTGCTTATAATGCACACTTCAGCAGGGATAATGGGCCACTTTAAATCCGGATAATGAGTACAATTAGCTGTCAAGCCTTCTATATGATGCACTCGTGGATTTAGGAAGTACAGATTTTAAGATCTAGTCACTAACTTTTTAAGTATTTAATTATGTGCTGTTTTTCTTCGGCTTGCTGGTTCATAATTACCTAGGAAGTAATGAGTGACTAACGACTTTTGCATTATCTTTAAATTGATCCATATTTAGAAAGTTTTGTTGAATGCTGATGGTTTTCTTTGTGAATCTTTTATAAATCCAAAAAAAAGTCATTATTCTGGCTGAACTTTCTCTAAAGGTTAATTTTCTAATTTTCTTCTGAATATTTTCAAGTGTTCTAAAGTGTAGGCATTCCCTTTCTCGGAAAATATCAATAATTATGGAAATTGCCATTTCTCATCTTCCATAGAATTTTTCCTGACTGTGCATTTCACTGTCTTGGATCAGCTAATTACAGTGACTCTATGTATCTCATTTAGAAAGTAAAATATATGCAAATCTTGGAAGAGGATGTGTGTGAGTGGAACATGAGATATACATGGTTACATTAGCTACATTCCAGATTGGGATTTCAGCTTTGTATATTGTTCCAAGTCAATATGTCTGCTGTACAAACCACCCACTGTGCAGGAATACACAGTAAGCTACTTGTAAAGGTGAAAAGTTTAATTACTAAAGTTATATTTGTGCTGAAAATGAGTAAGGAAAAGCGGGATTCTTTGTTTTTCATTGTAGCTTTTTTTAACCAGCGGAAATTCAATTTTTTATTGTTTACTTTTTGAGGAGCTTTCATAGGAGAGAAACTTTGCCCTCTGTCCAAGCTACAAGTACCTATGTTTGTTTTTAATGGAAATACCAGAAAAAAAGTGAAGTACTTTTGATAAAGACTAATGACTTATGAATTATTAGCTTCTGTTTTGTGATATGTTCAATTAAAAGGTATTTGTCACATGCAGGAAAGAAAGCCTTTCTACATTCACGAAAATGCGGCCCGATGTGTTTGAGGCATTTTGTACCACACACACTGGAGGCAGACATTTTGTACGCTGAACCAGTATTGATGACAGTGTAGCCTGTCAATTCTCGAGGAGCAAGTGACTGAGATACTTTGTATCACAAGAACTGCTTGTAAAGTATTTGTTTTTGAAAATCACTTGACAATTTGTAGTAGATCACACTTTTGCCCATTTTCGCTAATTGTTCTGTGAATTGGACAGCACAGGAATTCACTCAGCCTCTAGTTATAGAGAAAAACAAAATGGTGCTGGGGTTGTGGATTTTACTCTGACACAGGGAGTGTGAAGTTACTATGTTCTACTCATGTTCTCACTATGATCCTAATCGTGGTCCCCATGTTTGGATGGATTTCCTCTGGGTGCTCTGGTTTACTCCCACAGTCTAAAAACATAGTGGTAGTTTAGTGTTAGTGTGTGTGTGTTTTCAAAAGTGGAGATGTTGCCTATAGCAACCAATCAGATTCTAGTTATCTATTTAGTACATTCTACAAAATGAAAGCTAGAATCTGATTGGTTGCTATAGGCAACATCTCCACTTTTTCAAAGCCGCAGTTTAGTAAATATACCCCTAGACTGTAAGCTCCAATGAGATAGGGACTGATGTGAATGATTAAACATAAATCTCTATAAAGCACTATGTAATATGTTGGAACAATATAAGAAAAGGCAACTAATAAAAAAGTAAAATAAATATGGCAAAATATAAGTAAAGGTTACTAATAAAAAGAGAATAAATACATAACAATCAGCTTTGGTGCATTTTCTCTAATGTATTGAATCGCATGCACATGTAATGCGGATATTGAATGCATTTAAACATATTTACAATGCACTTTGAAAAGGATGAGTAAAGATTTTTCATACAGCGGTATCTGCAAAGTGAACACAGTCTGTCTGGTTCTCTGACAGACATTATTGATCTTTATAGAGAACTTCAGAACTCACCAACAGTTTTACAAACACAGGAAGATTAAAATAAAGCAGTATTTTAAGGTCCTTCCTGCATGTAGAAAAACGGTCAGTGTGTACAGAGTGACAGCACATTCTCCACAGCGATCAATGATTTCTATCAAAGATCAAGGGGTATATTTACAAAACTGCATGTGTTAAAAAGTGGAGATGTTGCCTATAGCAATCAATCAGATTCTAGCTGTTATTTTGTAATATGTACTAAATAAATGATAACTAGAATCTGATTGGTTGCTATAGGCAACATCTTAACATTTTCAATCCCGCAGTTTAGCAAATATACCCTAAAGTCTGGCTGTGTTCCGCATGCAGTACCAACAGCCAAATAACATCAATATGAAAAAATCTATAGTGTGTACTCACCCTTAGGGCTAGATTTTCTAAGCTGCGGGTTTGAAAAAGTGGGGATGTTGCTTATAGCAACCAATCAGATTCTAGCTGTCATTTTGTAGAAGGTACTAAATAAATGAAAGCTAGAATCTGATTGGTTGCTATAGGCAACATCCCCACTTTTTCAAACCCGCAGCTTAGTAAATCTAGTCCTTAGTTTTATGTGGTAAATGCAAAGTGTAAAATTACATTGGCTACTGTTTATTAGCTACTGTGTAATTTTTAATATGGTCTCGTGCTTTTTACATCTACATACAGTAACTTAGTCAGTGTTCTTGGATGGTTGGGAGAAGTTGCTCTTGGAGGATGTTTTGGTACCATTCTTTATTCATGGCTGTGTTCTTAAGCAAAATTGTGAGTGAGCCCACTCCCTTGGCTGAGAAGCAACCCCACACATGAATGGTCTCAGGAGGCTTTACTGTTGGTATGACACAGGACTGATGGTGGTGCTCACCTTTCCTTCTCTGGACAAGCGTTTTCCAAATGTCCCAAACAATATGAAATGGGATTCATCAGAGAAAATGACTTTATCCCAGTCCTCAGCAGTCCAATCCCTGTACCTTTTGCAGAATATCAGTCCCTCCCTGATGTTTTTCCTGGAGAGAAGTGGCTTCTTTGTTAGCCTTGACACCAGACCACCCTCCAAAAGTTTTTGCCTCACTGTGTATGCAGATGTACTCACACTTGCTAGCTGCCATTCCTGAGCAAGCTCTGCTCTGGTGATGCCCAATCCCACAGCTGAATCAACTTTAGGAGACGGTCCTGGCGCTTGCTGGATGTGGGCGCCCTGAAGCCGTCTTGACAACTATTGAACCTCTGTCCTCGAAGTTCTTGAGGATCTGATAAATGTTGTGCAAAGCAATGATGACTGCAGGTAACCATGGTTAATAGAGGAAGAACAATGATTTCAAGCACCACCTTCCTTTTAAAGCTTTCAATCTGTTATAACTCAATCAGCATGACAGAGTAATCTCCAGCCTTGTCCTCGTCAACACTCTCACCTATGTTAACAAGAGAATCACTGATCTGATGTGAGCTGGCCCTTTTGTGACAGGGCTGAAATGCAGTGGAAATGTTGTTTTTGGGATAAAGTTCATTGTCATGGCAAAGAGGGACATTAATTGCAATTCATCTGATCACTCTTCATGACATTCTGGAGTATATAAAAATTGCCATCATAAAAATTGAGGCAGCAGACTTAATAATATTTGTGCCATTCTCAAAACTTTTGGCCATGACTGTATGTTAAACATCATCATATTCTTAAGGCAATTTTCATGATTTTTTTGTTTATGTCTGCAAATGAGTAATTTTGTTCATATGACTTACTTGTGATTGCTCATTACATACTGAGTTGCTTATTGTGAGACATTAGTGCCTGACCCAATTTTTCATACTGCGTAGATAGAAAGACAGCTTCAATTCTGTGCCATGTGCTGCAACGTGGCTCTGGAACGGTCCGCAAAGGCACTCATCATCATCATCATCACCATTTATTTATATAGCGCCACTTATTCCGCAGCGCTGTACAGAGAACTCACTCACATCAGTCCCTGCCCCATTGGGGCTTACAGTCTAAATTCCCTAACATACATACATACACAGACACACACACAGACTAGGGTCAATTTGTTAGCTCCACAGCGACGCCTTTCAGCTCAATTTTTCTCACACCCCATGCACAGGAAAACTGAATCCCCCTAAATCTCAAGTCTAAAACTAGTTAACCATATGTGTAATGGGACTAGATAAGGCTTATATAGTGACTTATTTATAGTTTTACAGTTTGATGTACGTTTGTTCTTTTGTTTTTTCTTTTTGCATGAGATACAAATTTCGGCTTGTGCTTGCTCACCAAAAATACATCCGCAAATGTCCGTGTATAGTTTCTTGCACACACCCTTGTGCCTCGGGAAGGTACAGTAAGGGCATATTCATGTAATTAAAACACAACTAGACGTGTATATAGATATGCCATTTATGAAGCGTATCTCTTGCGGGTGACGGAGGGCTGGTGCTGCTTCTGATTAGCTGATTATATATTGACCCCTCTAGCTGATGGAACTTAATGTATTAACCTCATGGCTATATTACATGAAGTTGCAGCCCTGTAGTTGCATTACCCAATTGACATTTCCATTTGGACTATTGCAGGAAAAAGAATTACCATTTAGTTTTTAAAGTTGAAAAACAACAGATGTTTGTATATAATTTATTTAATTTGTATTTGTATTTTGTGTATGTGTCTAATTACGTTTTTATATGAAACGTAAGTTGCACAATTTTTAATAACTGCCAGGACACTATTCTCTTTTGACACTTCATTAAAATATTATATTTTGTAAAATTAGGGTAATGTGATGTTAGAATTTAGGTAACACTTTCAAGCCACATCTCTTACACTTGTTATGCCTGATGTACACAAATGCTACTGTTTTTAAGCTGGAAGCATAGTTCTTTTATTTTATATTTTTACCGCTCATCGAACTTTTATGGTTGAATGCACCTGAGTTTAGTTGGTTTTGCAGTGTTTTTTTTTCTCTTAGCCTTTTTCCTCTCAAATGATTAGTTTTCTCAAATTAAGGACTTAGTTCTTTTTTCGTTAACAATTGTTAATGGGTCCGCCTTATGCACAGTTTTGTTCATGTCCTGTAGATGGGAGGATTTGCTGACCTCATAATTAGCTACACAAAATACAATTGTGTGGCTGTTGTGTACAAAGAATTGGAATGCACTCACAAGAAAAAATTGGTCTCCTAATGACTTAAGTCCCTTTGTTTGCGGTCAATTAAGTACATTTAGGATTTACATCCCAGATACATCAGTTAGCAGGTTTCTAAATAGTTTCAAACTGGTCTACTTAAATTAATATATATGTACTTTATAAAGAAAATATCAGTTGTCCAGCTTGACCTACATCATTTACCTTTAGGTTTTAATATTTAATATTAAAACATTCTAGGGCTTGATGTAGAGTTGGATGCAACTTACACTGAAATCGTAAGTGTAAATTGCATCTCGCACTTTACACAGTGATCTGCGCGACTTAGGATACTGTGCAAATTGCACAAACACACCACTTTACCTGCCTAGTGGGCCGGTGTGTGTGACACACTTAAGTGTATCAGTCAGAGCGGCCCTGTAAAGCAGACAAATGAATAAATGAATTAATGTAAAAAAAAAAACCAACATGCTTTTCTCCCCTAAACAGCTCTAGGATTGGTTAAGATGTTTGGGAGGGGTATACACCTTTTTGTTACATTTAATTATTTTTTAATTCAATTTTTTTTTTAAACAGTCTGTTGCACCAGGAGAAAGCACCCGCAGAAGATACGTCTCCTAGAGATCTATCTGCGGCTGCTTTTAACTCAGAATAGCATGTGCAGTGGGTGAACACCTTCACATTGCTTGGCTCACCCACTACCTCTCCCGCTCCACCTCTCTCAGCGCAGAGAGGTGCAAGTGGGAGATCTTTCTCTGTCGGAGTGTAAACTGAGACTGATCCTTGGCTAAAAGTGCTTTATGCGCTCATCAGTTGGACTTGTGCCCAGGGCCGGATTAACCCAAGGTCTAACTGGGCTATAGCCCAGGGGCCTCGGGCAACCAGGGGGCCCTTCAAAGTCTTCAGCAGCATTATTGATCGGTCCGGGGGCGCCCCCAGCCTGATCCATGCTGCTGAGCACTGTCAGTGCAGTCCTCAGTCCCCGGAGCCGCTCAGTAATCTGCTTACTGAGGAGGTAAGTGCTTGGGGGGGGGGGGCGGCTCACATTGGGGGAGCCACGGGGGAATGGAGGCCCCCTTAGCCCAGGGGCCTCCATTCCCTTTATCCGGCCCTGCTTGTGTCCGCCTCTTCATAAGGCCTCTAGTGTCAACAAGACAAGATGCAAGTTACAGAAAACAAACATACAGTAGTACGCAAAATAGCCACGTCTTTGTTTAAAATCTGATTTAGGCAAATTCCAGATGAACTTTCATTTGCCAGACATATATTTCTATTTATTTTTGACCTCAGGGGTGCAACGTCTCCTTATTCAACTTTTGGAATTGTAATTAAATTCAGAGATTGGTTTACAAATCTTTCTAATGAAGGTTGTGACTTGAGAAATGCCTTTGTAAATACTTGGAGAATGTTTTTGTTACAAATCACTTTACAAAGTATTTTTATATCCGCTGTGTCTTTTCTAATTTGGAAGGATCTTATTCTAAAGAAAGGAATGCCACACAAACCATTTTCACAATGGTTTAGCGTAAACTAACATAGCTCCCATTCACTGACTGACATGGCTGAGAGTAAGATTTATGAACAATACAAGTCATCCCTTTAAGGAGGGGGGTTCGGAGGGCAATGGGGTTATACACTGCTTGTTGATTTAAACAAGCCACAGACCAGTATAAAAGAATTTTCCGAGCTTGGCTTTACTGGCCAATGACAAAGAAATTACTGGAAGGAACGGTTGTTATCGGTGTCCTTCCTGGACTTCCATTATGTAACATTAAGCAACGAATAAAACGTTTACAATATATGCAAACATACAAAAGAAAACAACCAATCTGTAATCTGCTAGTTAGATGGTATTTTAATAATGTTGTTTAATAAATATAATTTTGTTATAAATCATCATCATCATTTACTTATATAGCGCCAGCAAATTCCGTAGCGCTTTACAATTGGGGATAGAATAACTTTTTGGGTGTTTTTTGAATGCCCATTTAGACACATTGATAGGTTTTTCCTCAATAAGACATATATTTGCATGTGTATGATTATTGAAACAGAATTCCCAGTAACATGATCATTTTTCACTTACAGAGAACAGAGAACAGAGAGCCACGGGAACTGAGTGATAAAACCATACTTGCCAACATTAAATTATTTTCTACCGGGAGCTGCAAGGGGAAGGTGGGCGGATAGGGGGCGGGGCTTTGGAAATTGCGTCCCGCCCCTGTGACAGAATGACGCAAATCGCGTCATTTTACAGCGGGGGCGGGGCCAAATGCTGCGATTCCCGGCGAATCGCGGCGTTTGAGCTGAATTCTGCCCTGAAGTGGGCAGATCAGGGAGACTGCCATACTCTCCCGGGAGTCCGGGAGACTCTCGCGAAATGCGGGAGTCTCCCGGACATTCCGGGAGAGTTGGCAAGTATGGATAAAACCATTTCTCCCAGGCCTACTGTAGCACCAGCAAATCTTCTTTATTCACCCACTTTACAGTGTCTGCAGAGGCAGTTGTAAGACCAGTAAGACCAGCAGTCTCTCTTATAGTGGCTTTTTATTGGCTTTGCTATCATCCCCCCTCCCCCACTCCGCAGCTTTCAGTCCAGGGAAAAGCGATGAAAAATGGAGACCCAAAAAAAGCGGTTGCATGTAGCAGCCCCCGAGACTCAGGTGAGGGGAGCCTTGATTTTTTAACCCTATATAGGAATGCATCTTAAATGAGCGAGCATTAGTAATATGCCTGCAACACTGCCATCCAGTGGCCATATTATCATAAACAATCCCAGGAAACATTTTTAGCATATTCAGCAAGCACAGACATACAAAACATTGTTTTGAGTATACTTTCCACTTTATTGTTCCTTGCTGCTCCTTAGCAACCTCCTTTTTTGGGTACTGAAGTGGTTTTGGTATCAGCGTTCCTAATAAGTGAGAAGAGGGAGGGAAGAGATAAAAGGCTTCCCAGGAAGACCTGAAAAATAGATATTGAGCCCTTTATCATAAATAAGCTGATCAATATATTAGGTGTCAGGCGGGAGGGAGTCATGGTGGGTAGTGATTGGGCAGCTAATGAATGGTGATAAACTAGCAAGGAAAAATCTATAATGTTGGCCACACATGTTGCAGCCGATATCACAGCGTGTGTGCGCCATAGTGACTGAGATGTCCAATAGCAAGATGACTGGAATCAGCTATATCATTCTCAGCATGATAGGGGAAGTTATCTGTCAGGTTAGCCCCAGGAGCTGAACAGATGGATCGCGTCTTGTGTGTTTGTGGAAAAATTGAACTCTAATCCTTTTGCTTGGCAAGTGGCACATGGTGACACAGGCAAGTGTATTGGTAGGAGGGAGAACAGGGGCAAGAGCCGAGCTACTGGGCTATTGTCTATGCTTGGTGTAATCTGTCTAAATAATACATTTAATTCTGACAGTTGTAGAAGAAGGGTTATGGACAATGCTAATAGCAGATGGGGTAAAGAAACAGGAAATAGAGCAAGATAATAACAGCATTGAAGAAGCCAGAACAAAGAAAGTAAAGGGATAGGAAATTAATAGGTCAGTGATTTTGAAAAAAAACACAAAGTAATGACAGTAGAATGAGAAACTAACTCATAAATATATATACAAATAGTAGCTGAAAGACATAAAATTAAATAATGAAATTAATTTGTAAGTATGAATAAAGAAACAGAGTATTTGGACAGGTATGAACTTCACATGCCAGCCTGCCTATAGTCTCAATTTTCTTGGGACGATTCTGATTTTTGATTAGTGGGTCAAGTCAGGCAATTCGGTTGTGCAGTGGTTAGCATTGCTGCTTTGCAGAGCTGGGATCATGGACTCGATTCCAACCAAATCTGTGTGGAGTTTCCTCTGGGTAATTCCGGCTTTTCCCGCAGTGCAAACACATACTGGTAGTTTAATTGGCTTCAGACAAAATGGACCATAGTATGTGTGTGTTGTAGCAAAATTACAAAGTAAGCTCCAATGGGGCAGCCACTCATGTCAATGATTACATATTCTCTGTATAGATCTGTGTAATGGGATTGGTGTTTTATAAATATACAATAATAATAGTGAAAGAGCTATCGCCTGTTGGAAACGGAGAGTCGCTTCATCCAAAGTTGGCGTGGCTTGGATGGATTAGGCGTGGTTTGGGTTAATCGGAGGTGTGGCCTATTTTGTTTGGAATTTACAACAGGGATGTTGGCAGTTATGTACATTATCCATTTTAACTGGCGCAGTGCAGCATGGGAAATTCACATGTATACAAATTTTTCTGACTTAGTAACCTTGGTTAAAATGTAGGGAATGCTGTAGTAAAAAACAGGATAATAAAATACGAGAGAGAATAAGAGAGTTGAACATGTGCTCAGCAGAGATAAGAAGAACAGCACATAGTTCTGAGGGTAACAGAATTCTATCTCAACACTCCAACACCTGTATCATCCCAATACAAGGGGCCTGAGTCATTAAGAAAAGCAAGGCAAAAAAAGGACTAAAGGTTCTCTGGGACAAACCATGTTACAATGCAGGGGAGGGGGGAAATTAGTTTAATATTTTGCACATAAGATAAATACTGGCTGTTTTTTCATCTAGAACACAAATACTTAATAGCTTTATTTTTACACTGAAATTTAAAATTGATCTAGAACATGCCCTATCCCAACTATAAATCTGTCCCCACATTTTAATTTTACCTCCCCCTCCAATGCAACATGATGTTGCCCAGGTGCAAAGTTACTCCTCTTTTATGCCTTGCTCTCCTTAATGACTCAGGCCCAAGACATCTATGTTATAATTGTTTGTGGGTGAATCTGTGACACCCTTATAATAGTCTAGTTCCTGTATGTAAGCTATAAACACAATAGCCATCCATACATGCCAACTTGTAAGAGGGGTCGGAGGTTAATGACAGGATTACGCCCCGCCCCCTCCATTCACTGCTGTGAATTTGTGCAAATGCGGGAGCTTTGCCTACACTTCCGGGAGTCCGTGAGGACTCCCTGAAATTCGGGAGCCTCCCAGGAATTCCGGGAGAGTAGGCAAGTATGAAGTGATCACATAATCACACTTATTCATCAGAACAAGTGGCTTCCATTATTCAGGGGCTAATCTGGGAAGGAACAGAATTTCCAGCCATTGCAAAACATCTTCATTTTTATACCTTGTTTAGGTGGCAGATATTTGGTCACACTAGTCATCTGCATGTTCCCAGACAGTAGCTGTACACCTAGGTATTGTGCATGTTGGTCAGATGGGCACCTCTGCAGAGAAAATTATGCAATTCACCTCTGCATTTTTCAGATTACAAAATGTAAAAGTAAATTCAGACAGAAAGTGGCTGGAACAGGGGACATTGTTATGTATTACAATGATGGGAATAAATAAGTAATACGTTTACAGGCTGCTTCCACAGAAGTGTTATTGTGATATTTGCTGCACTTGTCACATTCAGTAACTGGATACTAGCTATTATGTAGCAATCTGTCTAGAGAGGATTCCATTAGCAGCCTCTCAGAATACCTCAAAGGAGGAGTAAAACACACTTGTTTTTTCATCTACTAACTCATTGATTGTTCAGCACATTTTCGTTGCCTGCTTCATGAAAAATGTATTTATTGGCAATGTACTGGGAATTGTGTGAACACAGAAACACCTAATAAAGAACATAAACACTTTACAAATACTAAAACTGTCCAGGCTTCTCTCCCCTCAGCCGCCTTTTATCTTACCTGAGGCTGAAGCTTTTTCCTCTCCCCCAAAAAGTTTCTCTGGGAGTAAGATGAGCTCTTGTTTCCTGTGGCTAATTATTACAATCATCTTTATTCATACTTTAGGACATTCAGTTCAATCAGTCTACATAGAATATCTCAGGAACGGACTCCAGCCCCCAAAAGCTTATGATCTAATATCTGGTACATCAGATGTAAGACACAAGGCACTTTTCCAAGGTCAGACAAAGCTGATCTTGTGATCCAAGCCAGGATCTAAGGAAAGTCACTATGGAGTATATTTACTAAACTGTGGGTTTGAAAAGGGGGAGGTGTTGACTATAGCAACCAATCAGATTCTAGCTGTCATTTTATACAATACACTAAATAAATGCAAGCTCGATTCTGATTGGTTGCTATAGGCAACATCTCCACTTTTTCAAGCCTGCAGTTTAGTAAATATACCCCTATGTGTGTGTCACAGTTTTAAGCAGTTCATCCTTTTTCGGATATCCATTCTGCTGTGTTTACTTTACTAAAGCACTATTATGTTTTCATACAGAGATGTTACTGAGACAAACTGAGGCACCTGTCTTGGGCAGCAGGTAATGAGGGCCAGCAACATTTATGAAATTAATTTAAAAACACAATTTTTTCTAGAAATGTCAAATTTTCTTGCTTATACCCTGCTGGTAACATATAAAATAAAGATACATATGACACTTTATGTGTTCTACAGTGTACTTTACACTATAATACTACCATTTCTGTGCATTTGTGTAAGTGGTGAGAGGAGTGATGTTTCACTTGCTGTCACAGGCAAGAATATGGTTGGACACACCCTGCTAAGCTGCTGAACCAATGAAATGGTCACATTCAGTTATGTGTGAGTATATTGGACACACCCTGCTAAGCTGCTAACCAATCTAATGTCCGAAACAGTGAGTCCGATATCATAATTCCCCGAGGGAATTGCTCTAAAATGGAGTATGAGCGGGTAGTTAGAAGTCCTCTGACTCGAGTATTAAATTGGCCAAGTTAGTGTCCTAATCGTATAAATCTTACTTGGAGGCGTTCAGGGTGAATAAAGTGTCCCAGCCTGATAAGAGATGGTATTGGCCGTGTAGGAAGCAGATCATCCGGGCACTGATCCCAGCGGCGTGTGGCGGTGTGCAGCATGCGTTCCACAGTGGGATGCACAGAGATTGGTTATACCAGCTGCACTAACGCTGTGCGTCTTTCATCTTTCAGTGGTGTTTATCTATGTACCATATGTATCAATTGTATTTATAACTCCATTTACATGTAAATTGATGTGGCCGGCACACATGGTTGTTTATTTTATTTTATTTATTAAATGTATGTTTTTTTCTGCAAAATATTGCATCTATATGATCAATTATCATAATCCAGGTAATCAGTTCCCCGCTGGTCGTAGTTAACATACATGTAGGATTGATTCAACCTATTATCCACCTATTTATTCAATTTTATTAAACCATAACATTGACAATTGTCACCGAAAAGGAGCAATTGAGCGCTCACTTTACACTATTTCTACATTCAGTTATGTGTGAGTATATTGGACACACCCTGCTAAGCTGCTGAACCAATGAAATGGACACATTCAGTTATGTGTGAGTATATTGGACACACCCTGCTAAGCTGCTGAACCAATGAAATGGTCACATTCAGTTATGTGTGAGTATATCGGTCCGGTGAGTAGATTACAACAAAATAACATTGCTTTTGATAAACCTGATAATTAAAGGAAAAGCAGAAAGAGCCATGACTCCCAAATGAGATTGAATATGTTATAAATCCCAATGAGGTTACTCCCCGAGTTGACATTGTAAGTCAATTTTCTTTGAATGCAGGTGGTGGCAGTTGAAGGGGAGGTGGATATGCATAATGCAGATAGACACATAGTCCAGCTGACACAAGGAAGGAATGAGTGAGCCCTTGTATGTATTATCCTCTTGGATGACATTCTAAAAGGACATGACCAAGAGTACGAGTAAGTTGATCAACTATGTTATATGATCAGCCTTTTGTAAACCTATTATTAGCTAATAAGAACCTCTGTTACTGTCCCAAATACTACAAATACCATATAGAAACTGTACCAGTGACATGTAAAAAACCCCAAAAACAATAAAAGCATATTTTTTTTATTGTAAATGCCATCTTCTGAAAATACGGTACAATAATAAAAGAGATACACATTGCATACACACCAATGTAAGATCTAATTTAGGAGCCTTTTACCACTTTGTCTGTCTGTTGATCCAAAAACTTGTTTTATTATTATTCATTCCCAATTGTAAAGTGCTGTGGTTTATAAATAAATAAATGTTCATAATAATAATAAGGTTCTGAATCTCTGACTTTTAGGTGCAACTAATAATATTTTTGTAGCACATTTTACAATGAAAATATATCTGTCTTAAAGCCGGGTGTAGTTTATTATTTTAAGATTGTTAATAAGAAGGCTTTGTATGCATCCCTTTCAGGTGTCAGAGGTGTATCATGCCAAGATATGCTCATACCCCAATATGAAAGCCTCAAAGATTAGAGTTCATTTATCCCTTTGTTGATTGTGTACGCACGGGCACTTAATGTGAACGCTGGGCGGTTTTTGGATGCCAGACAACAGCATTGGCGTGGTGTTGGCATTACCTGATAATTCCATGTTATCATTCTATCATTTGTCATAATAATTTGGCCCCTGGGTAATCTATGACTTCATCAGAGTATTATTTACTTTTACTTTGTCAGAGCAAAGGACATAAGAGGGCTAATGAGAGAATGTAAGTATGCAAATATATCATATTCTCCCTAAATAATAAGGAGACAAAGTAGCTCAGTAATTTAGGTTGCTGATCATATAATTATGACACTGATAGGCTTGCAGGGGACCCAGGTTCAAATACCAATATCAGCTCCTTGGGCCTGATTCATTAAGGACCTTAACTTAAGAAACTTCTTATTTCAGTCTCCTGGACAAAACCATGTTACAATGCAAGGGGTGCAAATTAGTATTCTGTTTTGCACATAAGTTAAATACTGACTGTTTTTTCATGTAGCACACAAATATCAACTTTAAATTTCAGTGTACAAATAAGCTATCAAGTATTTGTGTGCTACATGAAAAAACAGTCAGTATTTAACTTATGTGCAAAACAGAACACTAATTTGCTCCCCTTGCATTGTAAAATGGTTTTGTCCAGGAGACTGAAATAAGAAGTTTCTTAAGTTAAGATCCTTAATGAATCAGGCCCCTTGTTATTTTGGATGAGTCCTTTTTGTTTCCTTGTGTTTCAGACATCAAAACTAGATTGGAAACTCAAATAGGCAAGATATCCCTGGTAAAATAAACGTTTATAAATTATAATACTTGTGTTTTCACTGGGAGCTTATAAAAAATAATGACTAAACATTCTTACATATATCATACATTTTCTCTTACAAACATGTAAGCAGTATACACCGTGCTTACAGATAGCATACATATATCTTACAAGCATGTGAAATGTATTTCAAATCCATTACACAGTCATAATTTGTAATATTAGCAATATTCCACAAGTGTCCTTTATTCACTGATCAAATAATAAGATAAAGTAGGTTAATTGGACCAATGAAAATGTGTTGTAGGTGGCGATGGCTAATGTGCTGATCCCTCTTATAAATGGCACACAATCTAGGGTATCACACACATAGATGAAGTGTACATCCAATCCATACGGTGTTATAATCGCAGAGTGTGTCATTCCCAATTATACAGTTACAAAGAAACTGTATAGATTAGTATTTTTCCCAATCAAGTCAAACCTGTAAAAATACAAAATGCCTGGGACAGCTAGAAAAGTGTATTAAAATTCTGCACACTAGTGGCCTAATTCATTACGGAAAGTAAGGCCAGAAAAAAGAGTCAGTTTTCTCCTTGACAAAATCATGTTACAATACAAGGGGTGCAAATGAATTTATTATTTTGCACATAAGTTAAATACTGTCTGTTTTTGCATGTAGCACACAAATACTTGATAGCTTATTTGTACACTGAAATTTAAAGTTGATCTAGGACATCCTCTATCCCAACTATAAATCTGCCATCACATTTTAAATTTACCTCCCCCTCCAATGCAACATGGTTTTGCCAAGATGAAAACTTACTCATTTTTTTTGCTTTACTTTCCTTAATGAATCAGGCACTATTGCTGGTACTGACATATTACTGGGCACTATTACTGGCACTGACATATTACTGGTGCTATATAATACTGTGCACTATTACTGATGCTGACATATTACTGTGCACCATTACTGATGCTGACATATTCCTGGGCCATTTTTCTGGTCCTATATAATACTGGGCACTATTGCCTATGCTGACAAATTACTGGGCACTGTTACTGGTACTGACCTATTGCAGGGCACTGTTACTGGTACAGACATTTTACTGATACTGATATATTACTGATCCTACATATTTCTGGGCACTATTACTTGTACATCACTTTATTATAGAGAGTTTTGTATTAAATCAAACCTAATAGTGAATTCATTTTTTGCTATCAATACAAATGTTAACAAACTTTTCTTGTGCTTGTTACCTGGCTGGGTGTAAGTGTATCTGGATGTAAGTACACCTGACTTGTCACACATGCGTCTGCATACGCGTTTCTCTCACCGTGAGCCCCAAGAGATCTGTTGGCGTTGTAGGGACATAATTGCCAATGTACATGTCATCTGTGCATGCCAGTTAAATGCCAAGCTCCATGGACTCATGTGCAGTGATATGGCCTATCCTGGTGAAGGATCTGTTTGTTAATGTTCTGTTACAGAATACCTCCAATCTTTTGAACTATATACAGATATACAGTATTAGCTGTAATTTTGGGGGCATTTTAGGGTAGATAATTTTTTTCGGAAAGTTTGAGCAGCATACGCATACCCTAATAAATTGTATTTAAAAAAAACACCTTTGTATTTCTCCACACTACCCTTGAGATGCTCCTTCCCAATAAATTATTTAATGCTTCTCACAGTGACTGTAGGTTGCATGTTTTTTATGATGATGTTTTTCTGGTTTTTCTAAATGTTCTGGCTAATGGGAATATATAATAGATATCATACCTGTATAGCTAAAATACAGTATTCCTATTGGTCTTTTTCTCTAATGTATCCATCTCCCTCAATTGTTTAATTTAGAATTTACATACTAGAGGATACATAATTGATTGATTAGGGTCAGTCTAACACAGGAGTCAGGGAACTTTTTTACCTTTTACCCCCAAATATATTTAGATACGCCGACGTTACCCCCTTGAATTGAAAGGAAGGAAATTATATATTATTAATTATTGGAATTCAAAATTTTATTGAATCTATTCAAAATTTCTTTGAAAGCTTCAACTTCAAAACTTCAGGTTATGATCTTGCTTCATTTTTGATAGGAGAGCATCAATATTGGGGCATTTTGATGTCAGAGCAATTTGGATACAGCCTTCAGCGTCCAATCGATTTCTCTGCTTTGTTTTTATGTTCGTTAGAGTGGAAAATCCTTGTTCGTAAAGGTAGGTTGTTGCAAAAGGCAGCAACTTTTTGACTGCCTCCTCATGTGCAATTTTGAATACATTTGCAGCTGTTGACATCCAAAAATATGACAGATCTACTTTGTTTTCAAATGCAATACGTGCTTCATTATTGTATTGAAGATCAAGAAGTGCCTCTGCCAACCCTTGAGGCTCTTCTGGTACAACAGCAATTTCACATTTAAAGGGGTCTACAATCCAACTAACAGCATGTGAATCGGCAGCATTAACCCCAGGAATTTCATTTTTACCCCATTTGGGGTAATTTACCCCTGTTCCCTGACCACTGGTCTAACAGATCACTAGAGTAACACCCCACCCCCTATACAGCCACATTAGGTGCAGTCTGTCTCTGCATCAAACCCTTGGTATAGAAGACATGTTGAAAGTTGGCCAATTGAGCTCTGTGTGATGAATTCTGAGGGTAGACAGCAAAACAAATGGGATGCAAAAAATTGACCTCCGGTGCTAGCTAGTGATAATGTTGCCTTGATGGCAATGAAGAGTAGATACCAGAGCAAAGTTATAAAATGCCTTTAGTCATAGGAGATTATGGGTCAATTTTTCAAGAAACAAAGTTGAAATTCTGTGCATACTTCCCCAAAGACACAATTTTGCAGTCTTATCTTAGCTGTAAAGCAACACAGACTTCCACATATTAAATGTCACTTACATTTAATGTGTTAGATTTTAATTCTGCACAAATGCAGCTTTATGTCTGCCTTGCACATGGAGGGATACACACTCACATTCAGTATTTGGGATACTCCCCTGTAACATCCATTGGAACCTACTTTGTGGAATTACGGGTCCTACTTGAAATGTACATCCTGGTAAAAGTAAGAACATCACTTTAAAGTTTATCCTATTACAACATTAGAACCACCCAATGATAATTCTTTACTTATATAGCGCCTTTCTCCCAATAGGATTAAAAGCATTGTTGTAAAGGGTTAGGTGCCCATCTCGGGCATGCTCAGCTGCCATTCTATGATTATTGAAACATTCACATCAGTCCATTGGCGCTTACTGTCTAAATTCCCTAGAAACTCCACACAGATAGTGCCATGATAGGATTGGAACCCATGATCCCAGCGCCGTGCGGCAGCAATGCTAACCACAGTGCCACCATGCTGATTTATACTATTATGCTTTTCTCTATAACAGTACTCAATGTAGCTCACATGTGATGAGTTAAAGACACTACACCACTACAGGGCAGGTGTATGTCATTCATTACAATGAGTCAGACCAGTTTAAAGACTGTTATGCATGTTTTAAGGAATACAAAGTACACCTTTGGCTTACTTTAAAGGCATTACGCCAGTTTTACTCCAGTTTCCCTCAGTATTTCACACTTCAATTCAATGATACATTTTTAAGCTTCCCAGAAAATAAATATGTGTGGAAAGAAAATGCTTCACAGATTTCGATAAATAGGCCTTAATTCTGGAAATGCTATTCCCTTTATACCACTTTTACAAAGTGATAATGTAATATGTCAACATATCACAGAACTTTACGAGAATAGTATTAGATCATACTGCTGAAATAAAATAACATTGTATCATGTATTCAAATGGGCAACCATATGTCTTAAAGGGAAAAATAATACTAATTTTGTAAGTTAGCTTTATTAACACTTTATTTTTTTTAAAATAAATATACAGGAATAAGTTCTTCTGCATAGATGAGCTAATTCCTCTCCATACTTATACTAATATATGTGACAGCTACAAACTATACCAATGGGACAGTGCCTCCGGTGGCCAATTATGGAAAATGTTGCATCGCTTGCTTTTCATTTGAATATAGAACCTTTGAGACTTGTGAGCGGCTTTGTTTTATTCAGAGATGTGACTCCATCAATATATTACTTTTGAAATGCCCTGTCTCAGTATTTTTCCCCGATATATATATATATATATATATATATATATTGCCCATTTACATGTGACAATACTTTTATCTTGTTCTCTAAATTTTATTTGTGTTGAGAAACAAAAGACACCAGCCGAATTAACATTTTTCTAAGCAATTATACCTATGACTTTATATGTAAAATTGGATATTTTCCAGACACACAAATAGATTTTTTTTTTTTAAAATCAAATTTAGAGTTTAGATTTGAAAAATACTAGGGATAGATTTAATAGTTTGAAACAGGAAAAGTGGAGGTGTTGCCCATGGTAACCAGATTCCAGCTATCACTTTTTAGAGTGTACTAGATAAATGATAACTGGATCCTGATTGGTTGCTATGGGCAATACCTCCATTTTGATTTTTTTTTAAGTTTTATTAAATCTACCCCTGCATTTTTATTGGATTGGACAAATACTTAAAACCACATAAAACAAATCCTGTTTTACTGCGATTTGAGTGCATAAGAGTTATGAGCCAAAATGACAAATGAGATTTAGCAGTTAAGTCCATCCTCCATTATTATAATATGCAAATTATGGTCTATTGGTCTATTATGATTTATTCTACGTTTAACTCTCACACACACAGCAAAAATTTTCAAATAATTTAATCCAATCCTTATTGATCGCATTGGTGATAAAAAAAAATGCTATCACTCATATATTTCATCTTTATCCCATGCTGAGTCTTTCATTCAACTTTTCAAGTTTTCTTTATGTCCTTGCCTGAAAGGAAGAACACACAATTCAATAAAAGAGACTTCCATTTCAATGTTTTTGTTTCTTCTTCTTGAATTTTTCCTTTTGTTCACTTGTATTTTTTTCGTGCTTTAAAGCCAGGGGATGGGTTTGATGGGTGAGTGACAACGGCATCTCACCCATGTCACTCTGTGTACATTGTGTCCTGCGTCTGTTTGAGCAGCTGTAGAATTTTCCACAATTCAAACAATTCAAAAGGTTTGAAAAACAATAAAAACAAAAACAAAAAAAAAACCCCCCAAACCCCCAACCAACAACAACAATAATAACCTAATGTACATGTGTTGCAAAAAGTGTTTCTGACTTCAAAAGCAAAGCAGAAAAATGACAGAAGCAAACTGAAAGTAAGTGGTGGAAGGGAGGAAGTCGGGAGAAGGTATTGAATGATTTCTTGCAGGACTTTGCTTTCTCCAGAGAGTCCCTTTCCTGTCCGGTCTGTTTGTGCAGTGTCAAGTGATATGATCGACCCGTCGCGTTTCAAACCATTACAAACATATGGAAATACAAGAAGGCAAGACCAGAACTCGAATTGCTGGAAAACCTTTTTATTTTTTTTCTTCCCTTTGTGGTTTATTAACCCCTTCCAAAATAATGGAGTTTCTATGTGAGCGATTGGTGGGACTAAATTGCCTTTACTATAAATAAAAGCTTAGCCTATTGGCAATGAGCCAGTGAGCTAGGAAATAAAATTCCAGTTTGGAACGCTAAATTGTTTTAACTATAAAATGAAATAGTTTAGGATAACGGTAATGAGCTATGAAATAAAAAACGGAATTAAACCTGAGTTTCAGATATTTGTTAGTTTTGTGATGTAATTGATTGAATACATTCACGATTTGATTTATTACTATTTACTTAAATTGCTTTGAAGCCGTAAGGACGTCAGATGTAATTAGCGTTTCACAAGGTATGTCTATCCTCAGTATTGCCAGGCGATACTTTCCTGAGGGGTTTACTGACCAGGAACAGGGCACATGCAGCTCACAGGCCAGAGTTTCCTATACCTCTGATAAGGCAGGTGATACTGTCTCCTATACCAGGCCTGGCCAACCTGTGGCTTTCTGGGTGTTGTGAAACTACAAGCCCCAGCATGCTTTGCTAGTAGACAGCCAGTTGACAGCTGGCACTTGTAGTTTCACAACACCTGGAGAGACACAGGTTGGCCAGGCCTGTGCTATACATACGATTCTAGATACAAACCAGTACGCTGCTTTTAAAAGAATGATTAACAGGGATATAGGGCACTTGTGTTTATACGTCATAGAGGGGACATTGCCTGGTACTGTTAGGTCATAATGCTGTAAGTACAGGTAATGTTGTTGCTTAATGTGCGGTCTCCCTGAGAGATCCCAATTCTTTCTGCATGAACTACTATAATCTCAGAGTTTGTATCCCTATATACTCAGCTATTATATCTTCAGATGATATACATTAAAAGACTTTATACCTTGAGATACTATATTACACCTTCAGAATCAGTAAAGTGTTTAGCTAACTTCAATCAGGGGCAGGCTGGGTGGGGGGGCATCTGCCCCCCGGGCCGGTCCCATAGTGGGCTACCTTGGGCTGGGTCACTGGGCCACCTGCATTTTTTCCCCTTTAAAATGTTCCTGATAGGCTGCTGAGTCGAGTCTTGCCCCCCGGGCTAAAATTTGTCAGCCCTCCCCTGACCCCAATGGTGCCCAGTATGGAGCAGTCGCTGTAATACTGAGGCAATGTGTAATGCCTCAGGATTACACATACTCTAATATACAAGTAGCCTGGCTTACAAATGATAAAGGAACAAAAGCAAATAAATAAATAAATAAACAAACACATTAAAGCCAGCTACAGCCACAATGCTGGAATTCTTGGTCAGTTTCTAGATGTTCCATGATGATCTCATTGGTTACTATGCAAGAAGGAACAATAGTCTCTGTCATCATCATCATCATCATTTATTTATATAGCACCACTAATTCCGCAGTGCTGTACAGAGAACTCATTCACATCAGTCCCTGCCCCATTGGGGCTTACAGTCTAAATTCCCTAACATACACACACAGAGAGAGACTAGGGTCAATTTTTGATAGGAGCCAATTAACCTACTAGTATGTCTTTGGAGTGTGGGAGGAAACCAGAGCACCCGGAGGAAACCCACGCAAACACAGGGAGAACATACAAACTCCACACAGATAAGGCCATGGTCGGGAATTGAACTCATGACCGCTGCGCTGTGAGGCAGAAGTGCTAACCAGCTATAGTATTATGACTCCACGTTTACAACCTATTTCGCTGTATTTTAACCTCATTGTAGGACTTTTATAATTATATCATTTTTACATTAGTTTGTAAGTATTTCTTGATAGTAGAGATGGGTGGCGTGGAAGTGACATTTTGAGCAAATCAAGTTTCTCAGTGGGGCAGACCATTCCGCAGAGGTGCGAAGATCCAACGATACAAATTCCGCAAAATGCCACTTTGCACTGTATTGGTAAATTCACATTTTGCAGAACTTATAATCTGTGAAAGAGGAGCTCAAACCCAGTCCTCAAGAGCTATCAACAGGTCATGTTTTCAGGATTTCTGTCTGTAAAAACAGGTGGGATAATTACTGAACCAGAAAAATAGATTAACTCACTTGTAGATGATTAAAGAAATCCTGAAAACATGAACTGTTGGTAGCTCTTGAAAACTGAGGTTGAGCATTCTGGTCTATGAAATAGAGATTGGATGATGATAATTACTTTATTCTACTGTGGGCTTGGGGTAGGACTGGGAATACTTAAGACCAAATCATATGGTAAAAAGAACCCACATGATTACATCCTGAAGTGTACTATCAATTTTATGTAATAGTAATGCATACTTGCCAACTCTCCCGGAATGTCCGGGAGACTCCCGAATTTTGTGAGAGTCTCACAGACTCCCGGGAGAGTGTGGCAATCTCCCGCATCTGGCAGAATTCTGCACACATCCTAGTGAAGTGGGCAGAATTAGGTCCATAACGCCACGATTCACCGGGAATCGCGGCATTTGGCCAAAATGATGCAAATTTTGGAGCCCCACCCCCATCAAGCCCACCTCCCCCGGCAGGCTCCCGATTGCCAACTTCAACAAGTTGGCAAGTATGTAGTAATGGCATTATATAAATTAAATGGATGATTATAGTAACTTCTCTATTAAATGGGGAATGGTGACTGGCAAGAATTAAATAGCCTAAATCAATACAAACCCACAGAAATATACTTATTCTATTTGAAAATAGACCTATTCCAGTGAAACATCCCATCACGAGTTCTAAGAAACACACGTGTAGGTTTTCCATTTGTGTTATATTGACACTTGTAGGCGTTAACAAGAGAAGCTGTAGGATCTGTTTTCATGCTAAGGGGAAATGCATTTGCTCTCAGGGCATCTGCTTTTCCTGCTACATAAGTATCCAGTGTTGAAAGATGCTGAGAGTAACACAACGCCAAGCAATAAATCTCATACATAAGGTCTGCAGTTACACTTCCCCTGATTCCAGAGATCTCTTTTCCTGCTCTCACATTTAATGCAGTCTTAGAATACTTCTCAACATAAAACTGTATTTTCATAGTCAGGAAAACGCATTACATTTTGTAAATATGTAAAGTAACATTTGTTATCCTAAAGTTATCTCTAGATAGGATGACGTTCAGTTCCCCTGAAGCACATTGCGGACTGCGCATACATCTCTACCCCTCCCAGGCTGCGACGTGGCGTACAACAGTTACAGCATTACTGGGAGTGAAATAGGGATCATTGATCCTTATGGGAACTTAGTGTGAATGCACGGTCACATGATCACAAAATAGTGTCAGCTCTACTGTCTTCCTTTCATGGATCATAATCAGTCATGAAGTGCAAACATACAGGGTGTTTCAAAAAGGTGGACCCGATTTGAAATCGCTATATCTCTGCAATCATGAACCACCCATGAATGAAACGCTTGTCACTTGAAAGGGCGGGGCATAGTGGTTTCAAATGACAACCGCTAGATGCCTCTCCCAGCGCACCAACAGCCCCTAGCCTCAGTCGTTCGCAAAATGGCGAGCCCGCAGCAAAAGACGTTTCGCGTTCTGCAGTTCAGCAAGACTGAATCTGTAATTGCGGTGCAGCATTCGGTTCAATGAGGAAACAGGTTGTTTATGTAAGGGGAAGAACACAGGGTGACCACGCACTTCAGAGGAAAATGTGAGAAAAATTCAAGAGAGCTTTTTGCGTAGACCACGCAAATCCACTCGTCGTGCCAGAGGAGAACTGGCTGTCCCTCATACGACTGTCAGTCGTATGTTAAAGCAACGTTTAATCATCTCGAAATGCTGCAGAACTGACTCTTTACACAAGTTAATGAAGATTCCGATGACTTCATTTTTCAGGAAGATGGACCAGCAGGTTCGATGTTTTCTAAATGACACACTGCCTCAACGTTGGATAGGTCGCACGGGACCCCAAGACTTGGCGCTACACTCTTGGCCCCCAACATCCCCAGAAATTACACCCTGTGACTTTTCTTGTGGGTATACGTCAAAAAACTGTGTTTTTGTGCCACCATTAGAGACTAATCTGAATAACCTCAAAAACAAAATCACAGCAACGATGAATTCAGTCGAAGAAGACACTCTGAGCGGCGTTTGGGACAAATTCAACTATCGTCTTGGTGTTGTCCGTACAGCAGGTGGAGGGCGCATAGAGCATTTATAAAATGGTTAGTAAAATCTGATAACTCATTAAACTGTTTGTAACGTTTTGTGTAATTGTAACATGTTGCCATCATGAAATATATTGCTTTGACATAGGACCCATCTTTTTGAAACACCCTGTACTTTGTTGTGTAACAATCTCTGTTTAGGCAAACACAATGATGTTGGGTGGTCGTAAGATGCCCGCACACAGAGGTGTATACAGAATTATGAGGGTGGATCCCAAATGTATGGAAGAATACGGACAGTATGGGCCTCATTTAGAGTCCAGGTAAAGGCTACAAACCATAAAATATTGTTCATGCAAGGAAAATACTGTCCACTTTTGCATGTAGCGCACAAATACTGTGCAGCTTTATGTTTATACCATACTTACCTACTTTCTTCAGCTCCCTTCCGGGAGCCAGCCAGTGGAGGGGGGCGTGAGGGGGCGGGGCAGCCAAAATGGCGTCATTTCGGCGCGCCCCCTGTGACGTCATGACACAAATTGCGTCATTTGACAGTGGGGGGCGGGGCTAAATGCCGCGTTTCATCGTGAATCGCGGCGTTCAGGATCTAATTCTGCCCACTTCACTAGGAAGTGGGCACTTCCTAGTGAAGTGGGCAGAATTCTGGAGATTGCCACACTCGCCCGGGAGTCTGGGAGACTCTCGCAAAATGCGGGAGTCTCCCGGACATTCCGGGAGAGTTGGCAAGTATGGTTTATACTGAAATCTAGTGTTGAGCTAGAATGATCCCCTCTCCTAGCTCTAAATCTCTGCATGTTTAAATCCTACCCCCCTCTGGTCTGGTCAAGGTGCAAAATTACAACTTCTAGCAGGATTTACTACTCTACGTTTTACAGGAACCATCACAAAAGGGTTTGAAGGACCCTGCTCTTTAGAGAGCATACATTCTAAAGGGAAGAGGGCACGGCTGAAACAAGAGGAGCAAATGAGGTTCAGAGTGGAAATTGGGACAGTTGTGAGGGTACATTAGTGTGAATAGTGTTAAATAAGAGATGGGTTTTCAAAGAGTGTCTAAAGATTTGAAGGCTGTGGGAAAGTCTGATTGAACATAGTAGGGAATTCCATAAGTGGGGAGCAGCACGGGAGAAGTCTTGTAGGCGGGAGTGAGAGGTGGTTACCAGAGATTAGACAAGGCGAAGATCAGTGGTAGATCTAAGAGGGCGGGAAGGAGAGTATTTTGATATGAGATTTGATGTATGCAGGGGTAGTGTTGTTGAGGACTCTCTAGATGAATGCTAGAACATGTGTTTGCAATCAAAAACAGCTGTATAAATGCATGTTATGTACAGTAGACATTACTAACATACTAATACATGTATTGCATGACAAAAAATGAAAAATATATATATATTTTTCCTTTCTGAGCGTTCTACTGGGACTTTATATTTATATGTGTTTGTCTCAACACGGCAAGTGCCATATATGCAGAGCATTCCTATACCCGTATTCAACAAGAAACGTTTCTTCAGATCTGCTTCTGGTTGAGTACAAACGTGTATATGTCCAAATTACGTGCGTTTTTACAAAACAAAACAAAATGCACATGACATTTGTTTTGCATGCCTTAGTGAATCAGACTCTCTGTGTGCAGTGCTAGCAGTCTTTCTATGAACATCTGAAATTGTAAGGTCCTCTTACCTCTTTGTGTGTACCTTGGGGTATGCTGGTGCTATATAATTACATGTTAATAAATAATCTACAAGACACATATACACCTGAACCTAACTGAAGATTATGCACAGTAGACATAAATGCTCTCATAAAGATGCTTTCATGGATATTAGCAGCTTGTCTGGGTGCATGAAATCGTCCAGCTCAAAGCTCCTCTTTGTAGTATAACTCTAACAGCACAGAAAGCTTTGTGCTGATGATCTATTTCGTCTTGCACAAGTAATGTAAATATGCATTGTTATCTTGTCACGTACAAATATTATCATATACAAAATATATCCCCTTTATTGTAGGTGGTTTGTTTTGCCAAAGCACCAATAAAGTCTGGTGTTCCCACCACCTGGGGAAACTCAAGTTGTAATGTCATGAAACAGATG
This sequence comes from Mixophyes fleayi, assembly GCF_038048845.1. NCBI lineage: Eukaryota > Metazoa > Chordata > Amphibia > Anura > Limnodynastidae > Mixophyes > Mixophyes fleayi. The sequence goes on from NC_134406.1 coordinate 38,964,552, forward strand.
AGGTTTTCTTTTCCCAGGTGAGATATCCGCGTGCAGTTTGCTGTCTATCAAGATCCAGATAAGATTTGCTGCAACATAAAGATTAATAATTTACAGTTGAAATCTCAGGTCATAACAGCAACAGCAAAAGAAGATAAACAGGAAGAATGCTGAGAAAGAGAATATAAACAAAAGTACCAGCAGCTGACTTTATAGCTTTCAGTAGTTAATATATTGGTAAGAGTTATGATTCAGATAAAAGGCAATAATAATTTGGTGTAAGAAGGGACTTACTGAGTATGAAACTATGGGAATTAGCAAACATGTTATACATCCAGGAAAAAATTATTGGCAGGAATAGAGCTCCCCTATACTGCCGCTATTCCGGAAGTAATTAATAAATAAATAAAAATTCAGAGATCAGAGATTCTCGTGTGTGTGCAATTCATCTCTCTCTCTACTACTTTGACTCGGAGAAACTGGCCCCCGTTCTTGTTGCTGTTTTTCATATCATTGTTTCCACACCTCCCCAATAACTAATGTCATTCTGTCACTGCCTGTCCCTTTAAACATGCACTTACTGCATTAATCACAAATGGTGGCTGATATCTGTTGCAGTGATCAAAAAAATTACCCCACTTTCCTTTGACTTTGATTTAGAAATTTGTGAAAAATCAACAATCATATTTTTTTATTGGAAACACACCCTTATGATTACTGAATTAATTATTCTTAATTAATGTTTACATTTTCCCCAACCCAATTTAAATCCACATAATATAGAAACCTCCATTAATGAGGATGATTATATTAATCGCTTACTCTGCAATTCCAGAGATGATCTTGCAGTATCTCTGCTCTGCAAACATTGGATGTACAATACATTTCATTTTGCACAAATTTGCCGATTTGACAGGTGAGTGCATAAGAGGAAGAAAACCAATTTTCTGCTTTGGGAATTTCCTCTGTGCAAATCTTTGTGTAACCATTTGCAGGTACCATAAAATAATCTAAAATGAGCACATTTTAACTTTTCGGCACAGCGTCAAAAACTTGTTCACAATTAAATTGAGCTAATGTAAATACCACCGGATAGGTGTCATAGTACCTCACCACAGTGCTGCTTCTATTTTTGTACTTCTGTCAGGGGGTAACGTGTTCAAATAATAAAGACGGAAGTTAGACAATGACCTCTTTCTCTCTTAAGATGATATTGGCCAATTTCTATGTGACTTCTGCTCAGAGCTTAACAGTCTTAATGGAACACTCCAGGTTACAGTTTAACTGATCTGCTCCTTCCCCTTAATGGAATCCTGAGATTCCTGGGATTACAGTGTTTTGCTGTAGTACCTAAATAGCAATTAGATCAATTTCCTGGATCAGTCGCCCCGATTATGCAATCCAATATTTACAGTCAGACATACGACTTCTTGCAGAAAAAGCATTCAACTTAAATTGTCTATTCTTTGTTTATAATATAATCCTTCCACTGGTCTCATGAGGCAGGGTCTATAGAGATTGAACAGAATGCATTAGCCTATCACTGCATGACATTCCCAAGTCTTTCTGCAATGGGAACTGTATCTGGTCCTTATCAGTCTGAGAGTTTCTCTAGACTGCGACACATCTCAGTTCTCGCACTCTGGCTATCCCGTCAGAAACATTACTCCACCCAGTTAGATTCCCTGACTCAAGTTAATTAGGGTACATGCATCATCATCATGAGCTATTTATATAGCGCTGTACAGAGAAGTCACATCAGTCCCTGCCTCATTAGAGCTTACAGTCTAAATTCCGTAACATGCACACGCAGACCGAGAGACACTAAGGTAAATTTAATAGCAGCCAATTAACCTACCAGAATGTTTTTGGAGTGTGGGAGGAAACCCATGCAAACACATACTCCAAAAACATACTGGTAGGTTAAATGGCTGCTATCAAAATTTACCCTAGTCTCTCCCTCTCTGTCTGTCTATCTCCCTGTCTGTGTCTGTGTGTGTGTGTGTGTGTTTTAGGGAATTTGGACTGTAAGCTCCAATGGGGCAGGGACTGATGTGAATGAGTTCTCTGTACAGCGCTGCGGAATTAGTGGCGCTATATAAAATAAAAATGATGATGATGAAATGATGATGAAACACGGGGAGAACATACAACACTCCACATAGTACATCATTACTAGGTGAAGAAGTGAAAAAGAGATAATTGTCAGCACTCCCATAGATATTGCCTCTTTTTCTATTAACAGAACACTATCTGCTCTACGATCCCCAAAACTCAGCACTTACGTTACCAGTGGCTCCGCTGCCTATACCGTATTACTAAACATGTCAGTTCTGCTTGTGTGTACTTGTGGATTTTCTGCACCTTTCTCTCCACTACATTGTATTATCTAGTATCTCTATCAGCACCATGCCATGTTGGCTTTTCCTATGTTTAGTGATGACAAGACAGGCCCTCTGCACATCCACATTTGGATTTGCTTTGCTCTCATCGATATTTCTAAGTGGCTAAATTTCTTTATCTGAGTCATCTGTCTAATCTCTTGTTGGTGTCTCTGGGACACTGCTCTGAATTATAGATCCCTCCCCTTTCTTTTCCCTGTTTCTTCTCATGACAGTCACTGCTCTAACCAGGAGAATTGTACATTTTACTTACAATTCCTGCAAGCTTTCTACTGTATTTGTCATGCATTCTATTGTCATCAAACGCTGATCACCAGCAGCAGCTATGTGTAATCGTCCTCTCTTTTCCTTATGTATAACTGCAATGTTTGCAACAATATCCACCCGATTATAGCAGCATATTTCTGTAACCACTTTTTGTATTTAAAGAGATCCAACTTTGCCAGTTGTTCTAATTTCTCACATATTTACCTAAATAATGGGGTGGGAGCATATATCCAATCAACTGTTGAGCTACAGGTTGCCAGGGTCTGGAACCAGCCCGCCCAAGTTTTCCCCTCTCTCTCTCTCTCTCTCTCTGCAGCTTTTTTAAGAAAAAAAAGTTTTTGCTCAGATGTATTCGAAGATAAGTAAAAAATTAAAATAAGATGAATACCAAACAGAACCCACTATCCCTACTCTTGATATGCATTTTTCATATATGTTTTCTAATCCTTAGATACATTATTGCCTTGCTGAGGAAAAGTAAATTATGTAAAGAAAATTAGCATGCACAGAGATTCACACACATCTATATATAAACATACACTATTTAGAGAAACATTACAAAGAATTAAAATAATTACTTTACTTAGCTTCAATCATGATGATCTTACAAAATGAGCACAGTGCAGACCCAGCTTCTATCACAAAAACAAGCCCCTATAGTCTGCTATTTGACTGCTGAGCAAGCAAGGGATATGATGTCAGATCAGGCACCATCTATGTCCAGAATGAGGCTCAATCAAGGGTTTCCTGCCCTGTTTTATATATATTCCCAATTTTTCTGGGTGATTAATGACAATGAGCTTTGCACATAATCATCCTTATCACATGACACCTTGGTATGTCACTATTTCACTGGCCATTATTCTAAGATAGACCCAGAGAGATGTGTGTTTGTCATAGTATGACTTACAACTAAGGGTCTGGAATAAACGTAAAGTAGAAAGGCTGTTCCATTCCACTTGTTCCAAACAGCTGCACAATACATCCGTTCCAGGTTTTCTCCTGTGCTGATGGCCAGTTCAGGTATTTACTGTAGCTTGGTGCAGATCTTGTGGTGTAATTAGTATACTAAATTGGTATAGTAAAGTTAAGTAATTTGTTTTATAGACCTTATGTTTGCAGAGTGCCTCACCTTACATAGACAACAAGAAGCTGGACTGCTCAGAGAAGGCTGAAGAGGAAGTAGAAAGTGATTTCAAGACACTAACCTACTGCCCCCTGCAGGTCAGTATTCCACACTACAAATCTGCTAGGTGGAGCAGTACTAAAAATCTAAATATATTATAAATGACTGCACATACGCCATAAAACTATTGAGATGATTTGGCATGATGGGTCCTTCAGGAATCCATCCTGACACTATCCATAATATACTTCTAGATAGCATATCTTAGAGCTCCTTGAAATGTTTTACCCACAAATTATGTTATGCTCATTCGTTTATCATCTCTTAGTTACATTTTTCCTCCTCTTTTTAAATATTGAATGTGGTATGTGGTCATGTGGTATGGATTCTGTTATGAAGTCCTCAACTTGCTTTACTGCATAGTGCATAGTAAGGGAGATAAATGGGGTTCCCTCAAACGCATGTTGTTCAGCATGCTATGCTTTCACCCAGGATGGCCTATCCCAGTCAACACAGCTAGATAGCTGTGAGGTATAGAGGAAGCTGGTATGGGTGTGAGCATTTATCAGTCTGAGGGCCTGATTCATTAAGAAGAGCAAAGCATAAAAAAGGAGCAAATTTGCACCTTGGCAAAACCATGTTGCATTAGAGGGGGAGGTAAATTTAAAATATGGGGACAGATATATAGTTGAGGTAAGGCATGTCATAGATCAACTTTAATTTCAGTGCAAAAATATAGCTATCAAGTATTTGTGTGCTACATCAATAAACAGTCAGAATTTAACTTATGTGCAAAATAATACACTAATTTGCACCCCTTGCATTGTAACATGGTTTTGTCCAGGAGAAAACATACTAATTTTTTTTACCTTACTTTCCTAAATGAATCAGGCCCTGAAAGTTTAAGTTAAAGTATGGAGAGCTCACTACTAATATGGCTTCCTCTACACCTCACAGAAATTCTTCTGAGGCGGATGGAGAAGCCTGCAAGGAGAATGCATAGAGCATAAACAGCACATTGAAGACTAAAAGCCCTCACTCTAGCTAATGGAGTTGTGGGAGAACCCTGTTCTTTGTTGGATAACTACTTAGTGCTCTATATGCTAACATATATGGAGCCCCAGTGCTCCATCTTTGGCATAAAAAGATGCCATATATAATTTTGTTAAAATCATATTTATTTAATCCATATAACACAGTTTTGCTCCAAAACACACTCACTTCAGAGGTGACGGTGGATTAAAAAAAATAAGGAGGGTGGGAGTGAAGCAACAGGCCGCATGTTCATTATTAAAATTGCCATATATGCACTGCTTGCTCTGCGATGACCCCTCGCTGACCACACCCCCAGACTGGACTCTGCATGGTCATCTCAAGTGAAAAGTGCTCCACTCTTTACTTCATCTTCAGACACCATGGTGCACTATGTAGTAAAGAAAAAAAAAACAATAAAAACCCCATAATTGTCTATCTAATACCTAACCTAAATTCCTTATTTATCTTACTCCTGAAGTAGACAAGTAATATTTAATATTGAACTTGGTTTATTACTACACCACATATTTCCAAGGATGTTTTCCTCCATTGTGAACACTGTTGAAAATAACATTATCAGGAGGTCTGTGTTTTCTTAATTTCCCCTTTATTAGAAATCTAATTTTATTAGATTTTTTTCTTTAGCATAATCAGTTTTTTTTTTAATCTTTGCTAACCTGGTTTGTATTTTCTGTTACTTTCCTTGTATTTTTAGTGCCTCTTCACACTAGTTTTAATAAATTAAAAGGCTGTATATCTTGACCTGTGATGCTGTATTAGATAGCCACATTGTTTTTTTTTATTTGTAACTTGTTTCTTGCTAAAAGGTAAATATCTGCAGCAGCACTTACTTTGTGCAGGTTAGTTTACATGGTGTTTTTTTGTTTTTTTACACAAGTGGCATTTGGACACTATGCTGTTATTTGGGAGGACATTGCCTCAGTCTATGATCCTTAAAACATACTTGCCAACTCTCCCGGAATGCCCGGGAGACTCCAGCATTTTGCGAGAGTCTCACGGACTCCCGGGAGAGTGTGGCAATCTCCCGAATTCTGCCCACTTCACTAGGAAGTGCCCACTTCATAGTAAAGTGGGCAGAATTAGGTCCCAAACGCCGCGATTCCCTGTGAATCGCGGCATTTGTCCCCGCCCCCGCTGTCAAATGACGCGTTTCACATGGGGGCAGGTCCAAATTTCCGTGATTTTTGGCGCCCCGCCCCCTCGCGCCCACCTCCACCGACAGGCTCCCGGAAGAGAGCTGAAGAAAGTTGGTAAGTAAGCCTTAAAACCTCTCTGAACTGTTTACATTTAACCTTTCTGAAATAGTTTTTTTGCTCTCCTACAAAATGTCTCATTAAAACAGAAGCAAAATGTTACTATGTGACCACTATTACCTAAATCAGGCCTGACCAACCGGTGGCTCTCCAGGTTCTGTGAAACTACAAGCCCCAGCATGCTTTATCAGTAGATAGCCAACTGATCTCTCGCAGGTATGCTGGGACTTGTAGTTTCACATCTGAGAGCCACAAATTGGCCAGGCCTCACCTAAATGCACGCTCACCTGTAGGTGAGATATAATATTAGTATTATTAGCTATTACTAACGGGCCTATTTATTATAATGCAGTGATAACAAAGGTTTTCTATCACTACTTGCCACAGCTGCCCAGTGATACTGGCTGGCACCTGTAAGAGTACTCTTATCACTTTGCTGGCCATTCTTGAGTCCATCTGTGCTTGCTGGCTTTCCCCTTTCACTCCTGTGTAGTGGAACTGGGAACCCTGACTTCAAAATAAATAAATAAATAATAATAATTAAATAATAAAAAAAAAAAATGCTTTATTTAAATAAACAAAAACATTCTATTAATTTCTTCTGCTGTTGTCATCCTGAGATGGCTATAGAGATAGGGGGATTGCTGCTGTACTTGTCATAGGCAAACCGAGGGGGGGTTTCTAGTGCCTGGAAACCCCCTCCAAGCCTGGGGCACTGTATAATTGAGGTGGCTGTACCCTGTCCCCGCTTCACACGGCTCTGTTTGAAAAGAGAGAGCTGCATGCGCCTAACAGTAGTGGACACATCATTGCCCATGTATATTATGGGGATAGGAAGAGTTGGAGAGCATCCAAGCACTGTCTAAAATTATAACCTCGCCCCCATGCATGCTGGTCACACCCACTGACTGTGTGGTGTGGAAACCCCCTCTACAAATCCTGTGTTTGCCCCTGCTTGTATCACCATTATCCTCCTTACATAGGCAGGGTGTACCATTTCATAGACTTCCTTCTCTAGTTGGTTCTTCCACTATTTCAGGATAGCTGTATGTTAACGTTGATACAAATCTAACCCTTTGCCAGGAATGCTAGTTTCAGCATCCAAGTAATATCTGGATAGTTAAAATACCCATAGTGAGAACCTAATTTTTCTATGTTGTTTTCCATTTGCATTAACAATTGACTTTCTGTAAACCCATTAAGGCTTCGTAGACACTGGCTCCAAATCTGTGCACTGTACTAGCGTTAAGTTAAACATTAGTTCAATACAGGAAAATGTATCTGAAAATGGTACCCATTGGTTCCAAGGGCCACCACCACTCCCATTCGGGAGTGTTACAGCAGCGTTCCGGGTTTCCAAACGCTGCCTACTCTACTCAACTGCAAACTCACCTAGGTCAGTGGAGTGGCCTCACCCCTCAACCTCCATTGAACTCTCAAATGTGAGATTAATTAACAAATGCATAGTGAACTTGCGTTGTTTAAATGCCAGTGGGTACCAGGTCCTATACTTAGAGACTAATCCAAGTGAATATTTTACTTGTGTCTTTGTCTCCATGTACATCGACCTATAGTGATTCTACTTTTTCATTTCCCTACAAATATTTCTATATTTCTAATCGTTCCTAAGCATGCTATATCCTTCTAAATTTACTGCCCAGTTATGTGTCTCATCTACCCATGTGTCCGTTAGAAACACTTTATCACAGTGATGGCAACCTAAATAAACTACTAGGGCCTCCGGATTTTAAGAGGATTTTCACATTACCTGTAATCTCAAGAATTAAAAGACACAGCCCAAAACAAAGTCTGCACCTCCACATCGCTAAACCCACACGCCCCTCACTTACTCTAAAATTCTACCACTCAGACCTCTCACTTGCTCCAAAATAGCCCCACATGCCCTCAGACCTCCTCTTTCCACAAAATGCCCCCACATGCCCTCAAAACTCCACAAGTCCTCAGATTTACAGATGTACTCAGAACTCCCCCACATGCCACCACATGGCAGTCAGACCAACCATGGCTGCTCCCATTCAGTCGTACCCTCTGCGTTATAACACAGCAGACAATAAGTCAGATCTGTAGCATAGAGTTGGATGCCTCAGGGAAAGGCCTGTTGCCCATCAATGCTTTATCATAATACAACTCTCACATTTTTTATCCTATATAAAGACTTTTAGCATTTGTAACATTTTATGTTTTTCTTCTACTTTTAATTTTTACCATGTCCTTAATATATCTAGTACGGTTCCCTGTCCACACTATCTTGCACACTGTTTCTATCTTCACCCTCCCCCAAAGTTCCCAGGTTATAGAGCCCTATTTATTAACAAGCGGCAATAACAATGATTTTATTATTGCAGTTATACAAAATCTATTATAGCTGCAATTTATGAAAGACTTCTGGCTTGGCCGAGCCAGTATGAGTGGATATGTGTATGTGTCACCCGGCTGGCCGGTACATGCATGCTCAGTGATACTGAAAGCCAAGATTTGGTGTATATGGCGTAGCCTATCCTTTGCAAATACAACTGTTTTCACTGGAAATGGGTCTTTTTTCACCCTTTCAAAAATATACCCCATAATCTCGCCCAGCTTTCTAACCATCTTCTCCCCCAACACAGCTGCAGCCTCCCAATTAAGGCTCAGACCCTCCCTACTGTAGAGTCTGAAGCCAATAGAGAAACCATTAACTGAAAGCCATCCTTCCTATACTAATTTAGAAGTTTCCTATTAACCTCCCAAAATCCATGAAATCTATGTTTTGGATAAGAAAGAGAGAGAATGGGATGAGACAGAGAGAATATGAGAGAGAAGAGAATGACAGAGAATATAATCTTATTACGTGATAGTGTCCAGAAGACATTGACAGTCACACTGATAGGCAGGACAGACGGAAGCGGAGAACAGCCAGTTTCAGGGGCCCTCTCTTTTATCTTCCTAAGATAATTGTGCTAGTTCTGTATTTACAGCCATCAAGTGTATAATGTTAAGCAACACATTTGTACAGAGAGAGGCTTTAACACATTTTTTAGGCTTTTGTCATTCTATAAGTTACACCTTGGAGTAATCAGGAGCAATCAGTTTGCGAAGGAGATACAGTCAGTATTACCTTTAATTTCTAACAAATCAGTGTGTATATTATTTTTGCATATCTTGCTTGATGTACTAAAAACATTAATTGTACAATCATTTACAGTATGGAAAAAGAAGGCATCTGTCATTGCAAAATATACACCACATGTCTACCATCTTATGCCAAGTAAACCCAATCAGTAGTTCTATAGTAAAAAAGGGAGATTATTAGTTACAAGTATTGGATATAAAATAAAGGGAGCATGAGCCTTTGATTTTATTATGTTCTACTATTATTATTATTATTATTATTGTTTATTTGTTAGGCTCCACAAGGTTTCCGCAGCGCCGTACATGGTACAAACAGTAGACTATACAGGGTAAAACAGTACAGGACAATAAACACAAAGTACCAGTACTTCAGAAACTCCAGGCCGGCAGATACAGTAGAGATGGAGCAGAAGAACAGGTATGGAGACAGGAGGGGAGAGGGCCCTGCTCATTCGAGCTTACATCCTAAGGGAGGGTAAACAAAGTCAGGCACAAAAGGGAGCCAGTGAAGCAACGGGGAGAGAGAAAGGGGGCAGGGGAGAACCAGAAGAAGTGAGAGGTTAAGTGGATGGTTGGTAGGCCTTAAGGAACAGGTGAGTTTTAAGTGCCCGCTTGAAGGAGCACAGATTGGGTGAGAGACGAATGGAGCGAGGGAGGTTGTTCCAGTGAAGTGGGGCAGCACGGCAGAAGTCTTGGATTCTAGAGTGGGAAGAGGTGATCAGAGTGGAGGAGAGGCGGCGATCATTGGCTGAGCGCAGGGAGCGGGCGGGAGTGTGAATGGAGAGGAGGTTAGAGATGTAAGGGGCAGTAGACTGAGAGAGAGCCTTGTAAGTGGTGGTGAGGAGTTTGAAAAGGATTCTGTAGGGGAAGGGGAGCCAGTGTAAGGAAAGACAGAGAGGGGAGGCAGAGGCTACTACTGACTACTACTCCTTATAGTACCATGCATTATTAGGCAGACAGATACTCAGGCAACTCCTAAGAACTCGATACCCTCTTTCAGGATTGGCTATTAGAAAAAATACTAAAGATTCCATCAATCCTACATGGCTGCTGGGAGAACTAATATATGTTTGGTATAGACGACCACCTTCCTCTTCTGCAGCTGGCTACAGATCAGGGACAACAGGAAAGCAGGGGCGTTTTAGACATGGAGGGCCCCTATGGTCTTAAATTAAGAGCATAGGGCCATCATTCAGGGATAGTTAGTTTTGAGTCACCTGGTTCTAAATATACAACACTATTAGGCTCCTTGATGATCTAAATAATACTGTTCCCTTGATGATCTAAATTAAAAAAAGTGCCCCTTTCATGATCATCTATTTGTTTAAAACGCTGCTCCTCACCTTTATAAATACACACACAAAACACACAAACAAGTTTTGTAAAATGTTTGCAAATGACTCTTCTGTGTGCTGCAAGTGTTTTAAAATGGTATTCTATAAAAAAATACAAAAAAGTTATTTGTCACGTCAGCTTTAAGTGGCAATATCCAGAGTACGGCGATCTGCCAGTGTGAAAATCAAAATTATTGATGGCATGGAACAGGGGATATTGGTAAAAGACTGATTATGTGATCAGATCATTGCATCCTTGAGAATTTTAGCCAGTGCCTGTTATAGTTTGTTACGTCAGTTGAGGATAAGGTACGCCTGGTGGGCCACTGCTAAGCCCCGGGAACTGTACATTGAAGCAGCTTTTCCCTGGGCCTGTAGTGTTCTGGAGCTACAGCACCCAGCATATTTGGCTGGTTAATAGTCGAATACGTCTGCTGCAGAGAGTCGAGAGGGAAGGAGAATCTGTGGACCAATAAGGAGCTGCTTGCTGGCTTCCTATTGGTCTGTGTGTTGCAGCACCCCCACTTCCCGGCCAAATTGTTTTTAGATTCCTTGAATCCACCCCATACTACCATTTAAGTCCAAAATAAGGTAATATAGTTAGAGGAACCTATTCCTACTGTTTAAAATGATGGATTGTAAGTTAAATATTTTGGTTTGAAAAGGGGGGACTGTCCTGGGAGAACTGGCACTTTCTGATAAAGCTAGCATAGAATAAGAACTTCTTTAAAAAAATAAATAAATAAATAAAAGATATACAGTGTATAATAATGATTCTGGTTTAGTGAGACATAACATATTTTACATAGAGGTTAGCAGGTGAGTTGAATAACAAATATATCCCATGTTAAATGAGGATCAGATGCAGCTGTTCACTCTCATCTGGCAGCTGACTGCACTGAGATCGGATGACGCAACACAACTGGCTGAATACATTGTACAGTACAACATTGTGAGACAGTTTAGTGCTCCCACTGTGTTAAAGCGGGGTCTGACCCTTGTTTGCTATTAATAGGAAAAAAAATGGAAATTTCAGGGCGGAATCAATATAAAGTGTACTATGGATTTTGGAATTCTACATACATTGCTTTACTTGTGTTGGACTTTTAGGACAAAGCTGGATTAGGTGGGAGTAGGAGGATTGTGCGCAGAGAGAGTCCCACAGTGTACAATGTCTTCCCCTTACTGTCTGTCCTCCTCAGTAGTACACTCAAAATCCTTCACGTCTCTGCGACTCACTTTTAGACTGACATGGAAGAGACTGCCGGGCAATACCTAAAACATCATATTCTCAATCATTCACTCATTCTCTGTCATTCACTCATTCTCAGTCATTCACTCATTCTCAGTCATTCACTCATTCTCTGTCATTCACTCATTCTCTGTCATTCACTCATTCTCTGTCATTCACTCATTCTCAGTCATTCACTCATTCTCTGTCATTCACTCATTCTCTGTCATTCACTCATTCTCAGTCATTCACTCATTCTCTGTCATTCAGTCATTCTCAGTCATTCACTCATTCTGGGCCCTCTTTATTAATCTGCTGCGATAACACAGATTTTCTATTTTTTACAGAAAATCTGATATAGTCGCAATTTATTATTAAAATATCACCTTTACTTATTGCTTCTCTGGGACAGCGTTGTGGCATATGCGCATGCGTGACATGGCTAGCCAGCTCACACATTGCGCAGTCAAACTGAACGACCTAGTTTGGGCTTTCAATTCCACTAGTAAAAAAAAAATGAAAAAAATGTAAGACATTAAAAAATAAAGCATTTTTGTCAATCATTATCCTATGCTATCGCTATGTTTTACATTTGGAAACTTTTGCTGGTAGCCTTTAATAGATATGGATAAACCATATAGGGCTTTTCTAAGTTTAATAAATAAGCCCCTCTTTCTCTTTTTCTCTGTCATTCTCTCTCCCTCTCATTCTCTGTCATTCTCTAACCCTCTCATTCTTGGTCATTCTTTCTTTCTCTCATTCCTCGGTCATTCTCTCTTCCTCTCATACTCGGTCATTCTCTCATTCCTTGCTCATTCTCTCTCCCTCTCATTCTCTGTCATTCTCTCTTCTTCTCATTCTCTCTTTCTCTCATTCTCGGTCATTCTCTCTTCCTCTCATTCCTCGGTCATTCTCTCTTTCTCTGTCATTCTCTCTCCCTCTCATTCTCTGTCATTCTCTCTTCCTCTTATTCTCTGTCATTCTCTCTTCCTTTCATTCTCTGTCATTCTCTCTTCCTCTCATTCTCTGTCATTCTCTCTTCCTTTCATTCTCTGTCATTCTCTCTTCCTTTCATTCTCTGTCATTCTCTCTTCCTCTCATTCCTCGGTCATTCTCTCTTTCTCTGTCATTTTCTCTTCCTCTCATTCTCTGTCATTCTCTCTCCCTCTCATTCTCTGTCATTCTCTCTTCCTCTCATTCTCTGTTATTCTCTCATTCTCGGTCATTCTCTCTTCCTCTCATTCCTCGGTCATTCTCTCTTTCTCTGTCATTCTCTCTTCCTCTCATTCTCTGTCATTCTCTCTTCCTCTCATTCTCTGTCATTCTCTCTTCCTCTCATTCCTTGCTCATTCTCTCTTCCTCTCATTCTCGGTCATTCTCTCTTCCTCTCATACTCGGTCATTCTTTCTTTCTCTGTCATTCTCTCCCTCAGAATTGAGTGCTAGGGAGGTGAGAAAAAGAGTATGTTATATTAATCATGATGGGAAATAGTAAGAGTAGACATAAAACAGAAAGAGTCCTACCAATGTTTTTAAGTTGAAATGGCAAAACTTTCTGCATTGTTTTGTAGCGTGAAAACTTAAAACACTTGCAATCAGGTGATGGTTCTCTTTCAGTTCTTGAAAATAACTTTTTGATGCCATCTATTCCCTCTTATGTGCACCACGGGTGACCTTATTGTCCATTGGACTTCGGAGGTACATGCAATGTTTCAGAAATACAATTACATACCTAATTAATTAAATTAATGAAGAAATACTGTGTTGTCCCTTTAAGTAGATTAAGAAAATATTTTCCCACACTTACTGTGTAGCATGCAGTTCTTCCATTTTCATCAAGCATTCTGGGAACCGATATGCAAATTAGAGAACTCCCTTTGTTTGCTGCATTCTAGTAATGTGGTGATACATTTTATCCATAACACATTTGATGTTTGCGAAGGCATGAAACGTGTCTTACAAACTAAAGGAAAATGCCTTTTTAGCACCGAACAAAGGTTCTTACTCACTACTCCTTCCCAAGTTCTTTCTCTATTCTCTTCAGTTCCCTTCAGGGCCTAATTATTAAAAAGCATTAAAATAAATACTATTTTTAACAGCCAAAATACCCCCCACACACAAAAAAAACAACATTCCACAGCCACAGGACAAAGGACTGAATTTTTGTCTTTATTCTGCAAGGTCTCTTATTCATCTGAAGTGTTCTGGAGTAAGCTTGCTCCAAGATCTCTGGGAACTGTAATTGTGTCTCATTAGTTCTTACAGTAATGTAGAGTAACTATACGGAGCATGCAATTAGTGGGCTGCTCAGTCAATAGAGCAGCTAATCAGCTGACAAAGGATTGTGCACAGGACCCCTCAGACTGAAAGGAAGTGTTAGTATTGTCATAAGTTGGAGAAATTCAGGAGGACATGTCGAATTGCTGCAAAACAACAATGAATGTTGCTTTTTAACTTATATTGATTTGTATACAGACTTTGTAATTTGGATATTCATGTGCTTAATGAAAATCCATATTTAGTTTAAAACATATATTCCTAGTGATTGTGTCCCTCTTCCTTTAAAAAAATTGCTTTATTAAAATGCTAAATAGTTTCAAAACCAAGTCCTAAGTGACTAGAGATATCCTCTCTTCCTTACCAGACCGTTTTTCACATTTGCACTCTGTCTATATCTTGTCGGGACTAGCTGTGCTAAAACTGTCCAGGAAAAAATATGCTGATAAGTGTGTTTATAATAGAGATGGGCGGGTCCGGTTCTCCGAGAACCGAACCCACCCGAACTTTGGGTATCCGAGTACCGAGCTGAGCAGCTCGGTACTCTCCCGCCCATTCCAAATCCAAATCGAGGCCGAACGTCATTGTGACGTCGTCGGATCTCGGGACTCGGTTCTCGCGATACTTCAACTTTATAAATACACGCCTCCACAGCAATCCATCGCCATTTGACAGAGGGAGAGAGCAGGGTGTAGTCATAGGCTAATTAGAGCAGGGACAGAGAATACAATATTGTTCTTGCAATTGCTCTAACCAAAATCGCTAGTGCAGAGAGGAGGATAGAGGTTTATTATTTTTTCTTCATATTTGGCACTCCCCAGCGCTTTTGGGGTGTCCCCCATAATTGTGCATTAATATTTCTGGCTGTCAAAAGTCATATCTGTCAGCAGTATCTACTCAATAATTTTTAGCACTCCTCAGTGTTTTTGGGGTGTCCTCCCTAATTGTGCATTAATATTTCTGGCTGTCAAAAGTCATATCTGTCAGCAGTATCTACTCAATAATTTTTAGCACTCCTCAGTGTTTTTGGGGTGTCCTCCCTAATTGTGCATTAATATTTCTGGCTGTCAAAAGTCATATCTGTCAGCAGTATCTACTCAATAATTTTTAGCACTCCTCAGTGTTTTTGGGGTGTCCTCCCTAATTGTGCATTAATATTTCTGGCTGTCAAAAGTCATATCTGTCAGCAGTATCTACTCAATAATTTTTAGCACTCCTCAGTGTTTTTGGGGTGTCCTCCCTAATTGTGCATTAATATTTCTGGCTGTCAAAAGTCATATCTGTCAGCAGTATCTACTCAATAATTTTTAGCACTCCTCAGTGTTTTTGGGGTGTCCTCCCTAATTGTGCATTAATATTTCTGGCTGTCAAAAGTCATATCTGTCAGCAGTATCTACTCAATAATTTTTAGCACTCCTCAGTGTTTTTGGGGTGTCCTCCCTAATTGTGCATTAATATTTCTGGCTGTCAAAAGTCATATCTGTCAGCAGTATCTACTCAATAATTTTTAGCACTCCTCAGTGTTTTTGGGGTGTCCTCCCTAATTGTGCATTAATATTTCTGGCTGTCAAAAGTCATATCTGTCAGCAGTATCTACTCAATAATTTTTAGCACTCCTCAGTGTTTTTGGGGTGTCCTCTCTAATTGTGCATTAATATTTCTGGCTGTCAAAAGTCATATCTGTCAGCAGTATCTACTCAATAATTTTTAGCACTCCTCAGTGTTTTTGGGGTGTCCTCCCTAATTGTGCATTAATATTTCTGGCTGTCAAAAGTCATATCTGTCAGCAGTATCTACTCAATAATTTTTAGCACTCCTCAGTGTTTTTGGGGTGTCCTCCCTAATTGTGCATTAATATTTCTGGCTGTCAAAACTCAAAAGTCATATCTGTCAGCAGTATCTACTCAATAATTTTTAGCACTCCTCAGTGTTTTTGGGGTGTCCTCCCTAATTGTGCATTAATATTTCTGGCTGTCAAAAGTCATATCTGTCAGCAGTATCTACTCAATAATTTTTAGCACTCCTCAGTGTTTTTGGGGTGTCCTCCCTAATTGTGCATTAATATTTCTGGCTGTCAAAAGTCATATCTGTCAGCAGTATCTACTCAATAATTTTTAGCACTCCTCAGTGTTTTTGGGGTGTCCTCCCTAATTGTGCATTAATATTTCTGGCTGTCAAAAGTCATATCTGTCAGCAGTATCTACTCAATAATTTTTAGCACTCCTCAGTGTTTTTGGGGTGTCCTCCCTAATTGTGCATTAATATTTCTGGCTGTCAAAAGTCATATCTGTCAGCAGTATCTACTCAATAATTTTTAGCACTCCTCAGTGTTTTTGGGGTGTCCTCCCTAATTGTGCATTAATATTTCTGGCTGTCAAAAGTCATATCTGTCAGCAGTATCTACTCAATAATTTTTAGCACTCCTCAGTGTTTTTGGGGTGTCCTCCCTAATTGTGCATTAATATTTCTGGCTGTCAAAAGTCATATCTGTCAGCAGTATCTACTCAATAATTTTTAGCACTCCTCAGTGTTTTTGGGGTGTCCTCTCTAATTGTGCATTAATATTTCTGGCTGTCAAAAGTCATATCTGTCAGCAGTATCTACTCAATAATTTTTAGCACTCCTCAGTGTTTTTGGGGTGTCCTCCCTAATTGTGCATTAATATTTCTGGCTGTCAAAAGTCATATCTGTCAGCAGTATCTACTCAATAATTTTTAGCACTCCTCAGTGTTTTTGGGGTGTCCTCCCTAATTGTGCATTAATATTTCTGGCTGTCAAAACTCAAAAGTCATATCTGTCAGCAGTATCTACTCAATAATTTTTAGCACTCCTCAGTGTTTTTGGGGTGTCCTCCCTAATTGTGCATTAATATTTCTGGCTGTCAAAAGTCATATCTGTCAGCAGTATCTACTCAATAATTTTTAGCACTCCTCAGTGTTTTTGGGGTGTCCTCCCTAATTGTGCATTAATATTTCTGGCTGTCAAAAGTCATATCTGTCAGCAGTATCTACTCAATAATTTTTAGCACTCCTCAGTGGTTTGCGCTCAGAATGGATTCAAAGCAGTCCACATATGATCTAAATGAGCAACCAGGTTCTGTCACCAGTCCTGATGTTAGTGTTCCCAGTACGTCATCTGGCCAAGGCGATGTCAAACAACAGAGTGTTTTCAAATTAGTGCAAAAAACAAAAACCAAAAAAAAATTTACTGTATTGAAGCGAAAAAGAAGTGTAACTGAGCAAAAGTTAAGTGACGATAAAAAAAAAATTGCAAGCATGCCATTCTACACACGCAGTGGCAAAGAGAGAATGAGGCCTTCACCTTTGGCTATTAGTGGCAGATCACAAAAAGTTACCCAGGCTACAATTGGTGCACAACTACTGTTACGCGTCAAAGCTGAGCTGCAAGATACCAGTGAGGCATTACAGGAGAATATTTGCTCTGATTCACAAATGACAACAATCCCTGTGGAGAGTCCATCCAACAGTGGGATGTCTAATCGTGAGCATTCTGCTGATGTGTGCCTTAATAGCCCGAGTGTAGCCGGTGATACCCAAATTGAGGATGCCACTTTGGAATTAGAAGAGGATGAGGGGGAGATTTGTGTAGGCGACGAGGGCGCTAATGAGGATGTTGATGAGGATGAGGTTGTTTGTGTAAGTCCTGCACCAGTGGCAGCAGTTCTGGCACGTGACAAGAAAAAGGCCATTGTCATGCCTGGGCATAAAACAAAAAAATCCACTTCTTATGTGTGGAATTATTTCTACCCAAATCCAGACAACAATTGTATAGCCATTTGTAGTGTATGTGAAGCCACAGTCAGTCGAGGGAGGGACCTTAACCATCTTGGAACCTCGTCTATGTTACGCCATTTAACGAGAGTTCATGGCAAAGTGTTGGGAAAAGCTGAAAGTTCTTCCCAAAAGAATACAAGCACTCCCTCATCAGCTAAGACCCTCCGCTCACCGACATACCGACGGCTACAAAATACACCCACCACACCATCCTCATCAATATCCTCAGTAGCGCTCGGAGTTAGCCCGGCATCCCACTTAAGGCTGGATGACTCCGGCACTATTATTGATTCCTCTGAAGAAAGCGTTAGTCCTGCTGCTGCTGTTGCTGCTGCTGGGGGTGAATCGTCATCCCAGAGGCAGGTGAATAAAATGAGCAGTCCTACATTTCAGCAATTAACTGTGAAACAATCATTTGCGAGGGGAAGCAAATATGACAGCAGTCACCCAGTCGCCAAGCGAATCACAGACGCCATGGCTGCAATGTTAGTGTTAGATCTGCGTCCAATCTCCACAATAAACGCAGCTGGTTTTTCACAGTTAATTGAGGTTTTGTGTCCGCGTTACAGAATTCCATCGCGACACCATTTCTCCCGTAAAGCTATTCCACAACTATACCAAAAAGTGTGTAAAAATGTAGAGATTGCGCTGAAAAATGCCATTCTGCCCACTGTTCACTTAACCACAGATATGTGGACAAGTGGAAGTGGCCAAACCAAAGACTATATGACTGTGACAGCCCACTGGGTTGGTCATTCACCTTCACCAGCAGGAACAGCAGCAGCATGTACACCACTACGTAACATTTGTCACAGGCAGGCCACTCTTTGTATCACCGGCTTCACTAACAGGCATACGGCTGACAATTTGTTACGCAAACTGAGAGATGTGATTGATGCATGGCTTATACCACTCGGACTCTCCCCAGGGTATGTCATTTCAGATAACGCCAACAATATAGTGCGAGCATTACAGCTGGGTGATTTCCAACATATTCCCTGTTTTGCTCACACCATCAACTTGGTGGTGCAGAGCTTCCTACGAAATAACCGTGAGGTGCAGGAGATGCTTTCGGTGGCCCGTAAAATTTCAGGCCATTTCAGGCATTCAGCCACAGCATGTAGGAGATTACAGCAGCTCCAAGAGCAGTTTAACTTGCCCTGCCACCAACTTAAGCAAGAGGTGGTAACTCGGTGGAATTCCACCCTGTACATGCTTCAGAGGATGGAGGAACAGCGCAAAGCCATCCAAGCATATTGCACAAGTCATGACATTGGGAAAGGAGGGGGGATGTATTTCACTCTTGCACAGTGGGGAATCCTTTCAGTGCTGTGCAAGGTGCTGAAACCATTTGAAGTTGTGACATGTGAGGTCAGTGCAGACTCTGCTAGTTTGAGCCAAGTCATTCCTTTAATTAGACTATTGGAAAAGCAGCTTGAGAAAATGAAGGAGGAGCTGAAAGCAAGCAATTCAGCAAAGTATGTTGGCCTTGTCGATCAAGTACTTAATTCGCTTCACAATGATCCTCGAGTTATTAAGATCTTGAACTCGGATCAGTACGTTTTGGCCACTGTGCTTGATCCAAGGTTTAAAAGCTACATTGAGTCTTTACTTGTAAATGAGCGAGATGTGAACTTTTGCAAGGAGCTATTGCTCAGCAAGTTGGCCGCTGAACTGGGCCTCGGCTTGACGACGTGTCCTCCTTCACTTTCTCAAGCTGTTGCTCGTAAAAAATTAAATTTCCAAAAAAGAAGCAGGGAAGACACAGGGGGCAGACGAGAACAATTTAACATCTGGGCTGGTTTGAAGGATTTTTCAAAAAAATGTGTCACTTTGCCCATAACTCCATCCAATATGAGTATAAACATGCAAAGGATGGTGGAGGATTACTTTCAAGAGGTAGTTGATATGGAAATGTCAGACAGTCCCTTTCCTTACTGGGAAGAAAAGCAGGCCATTTGGAAACCCATGTACAAACTTGCTTTGCAATACCTAAGCTGCCCACCCTCCAGTGTGTACTCTGAACGAGTGTTCAGCACAGCAGGGAACTTAGTCAGTGATCGCCGTAGAAGGTTACTTCCCAAAAATGTGGAGAAAATGATGTTTATAAAAATGAACTACATCTTCCACGAGGAAGGCCTTCACCATCCAAGACATCCAAGCACTGACTGTTCTCTAATGGCGGATTCAAGCGGCGATGAATTGATAGTCTGTGATGATGACGTACACACTGATGAGGGTGAGGATGAAGCTGAAGATGATGCCGATAACATCTTTTTAAAACTTTCTATGTAAGTGTAGGGTGCAATCTACCCCCAAAGAGGAAAGGGACTTGTGGCATTTCCATATCACATACCATCTTGAAAGGCTGCTGTTAGGGCAATTTATCCTTAAGGGTAGGGTGTCATAGACAGAGTGACCCTAAACTGGCTTTGTCCATTTTTCATAATATTGTACAGTCTATAATGGCTGAATTTTTTAGTATTTTATACAAGTGGAGGGGGGCCTAGAGAGACAGAAACCAAACTGGCTTTCTCCATGTCAATTAATATTGTACAGTCTATAATGGCTGAATTTTTTGGTATTTTATACAAGTGGAGGGGGGCCTAGAGAGACAGAGTGACCCCAAACTGTCTTTCTCCATGTCAATTAATATTGTACAGTCTATAATGGCTGAATTTTTTAGTATTTTATACAAGTGGAGGGGGGCCTAGAGAGACAGAAACCAAACTGGCTTTCTCCATGTCAATTAATATTGTACAGTCTATAATGGCTGAATTTTTTGGTATTTTATACAAGTGGAGGGGGGCCTAGAGAGACAGAAACCAAACTGGCTTTCTCCATGTCAATTAATATTGTACAGTCTATAATGGCTGAATTTTTTGGTATTTTATACAAGTGGAGGGGGGCCTAGAGAGACAGAGTGACCCCAAACTGTCTTTCTCCATGTCAATTAATATTGTACAGTCTATAATGGCTGAATTTTTTGGTATTTTATACAAGTGGAGGGGGGCCTAGAGAGACAGAGTGACCCCAAACTGTCTTTCTCCATGTCAATTAATATTGTACAGTCTATAATGGCTGAATTTTTTAGTATTTTATACAAGTGGAGGGGGGCCTAGAGAGACAGAAACCAAACTGGCTTTCTCCATGTCAATTAATATTGTACAGTCTATAATGGCAGAATTTTTTGGTATTTTATACAAGTGGAGGGGGGCCTAGAGAGACAGAGTGACCCCAAACTGTCTTTCTCCATGTCAATTAATATTGTACAGTCTATAATGGCTGAATTTTTTGGTATTTTATACAAGTGGAGGGGGGCCTTGAGAGACAGAAACCAAACTGGCTTTTTCCATTTCTTTACATATTTAACTATAAGTGTAGGGTGTAATATACATTCAAAGACGATGGCTGCATTGCCAATATGCATAGATGGAGAGGAAGACAATCTGTTTTGTGTGTAGAATAGGCCTACCAACGAAGAATTAAACTGTTTTTTTGGATGATTTATTACCTCAACAATTAGATTACTTGTCTCTAAAACAGTTGGAGCACTAAATTGGGTTAATTTAGGCCCAAAAACATGGATTTTCCCAAAAAATAGCAAAACAAAACCAAACAAAACCAAAACCAAAACCAAAACACGCAATGGCGGTTTTGCAAAACCAAAACCAAAACCAAAACACGACGGTAATCCAGATCCAAAACCGAATCCAAAACCAAAACACGGGGGTCAGTGACCATCTCTAGTTTATAATAAAGCTATTATGGGCAATACACAAGATTTTCCTATAGATTCTGATGTGCTCTAGTTTTTGGGACTGGAAATCTTTTATTTCAAATGCTAATTTTCCATGAATTCAGACTCCCAATGTACCTGAATTAATAATAGAAGTGAAAATAGGTTCCTATAGCTGTTTTGCTGTGCTGGCAAGGAAAATTAGGTGTTGGTAGGTTTTATTGTCAGTCACATGGGTATCCTGTCTTCTTGTCTATAATTATAGGAGCACTATCATCATCATCATCATCAGCTATTTATATAGGTATATAGGGCTACTAATTCCACAGCGCTGTACAGAGAACTCACTCACATCAGTCCCTGCCCCATTGGAGCTTACAGTCTAAATTCCCTAACATACACACACAGACTAGGGTCAATTTGTGGAGGAAACATTTTTTTCTAACAGGAATGAGTGCAAAAGTTGAAATTTTTTCAAAAAATTGTTAAGATTTTTTTTAAACATGTTATTTTTTTTAAATGTATTTTTTTTTACTAATGTAATTGGAAGCCTGGACTTGCGTATGTGAGATGCATCAAAGCCACATCACACATGCACAGATGGAGCTAACACTGGCCAGCAATCCATTAAAAGACTTTCTATTGTTGCAATAAGGAGAGATAGAAAATCCTTGTTATTACCACATCATAGTAAATAGGCCCGTTAAAGAGGATCTGTCATTTTTCAGCTGAAAAACATTTTACAGAGTGTCTTGTGCACTAAGTATGGTCTAAAAATGACATTCCCCCAATGCTCCCTTCGCCTCAGGAGACAGAATATCTCTGTGTTATATATGAAAACGCAACATTTTGCATTGTCATATATAGTGCAGAAATATTACATACTGTCTCCTGAGGCTCCATATATAGAATAATACTAGCTCCAAGGGGGCTTCTTTCTATGTCGCAGCTTTCTTGCCTTACAAGTTCAGGGGAGTTATATCATTATCATCATCATTTATTTATATAGCGCCACTAATTCCGCAGCACTGTACAGAGAACTCACTCACATCAGTCCCTGCCCCATTGCCACTTACAGTCTAAATTCCCTAACACACACACACACACACACACGTCTAAATTCCCTAACACACACACACACACACACACACGTCTAAATTCCCTAACACACACACACACACACACACACACACACACACAGACTAGAGTCAATTTGATAGCAGCTAATTAACTTCTAGTATGTTTTTGGAGTGTGGGAGGAAATCAGAGCACCCGGAGGAAGCCCACACAATCATGGGGAGAACATACAAACTCCACACAGATAAGATCTAGACATTGGACACCAATTCAGTTTTTACTGAAAGCAAGAATGTGACATAGGATTTTATCAAAATCGTGCACATAGTTGAGGCAGTCAGTTTGTGCTATTTTGCATAATATACTGATAGGCTGCAAAAACTGGAGTTGTGTGTGTATGTATGTGTGTGTGTGTGTGTGTGTGTCTGTGTGTGTGTGTGTGTGTGTGTGTATGTATGTGTGTGTGTGTTAGAAGCCCCAAAAATTACTCAGTGCAATACATGCCTGTAAACACCCTGGACATATAGAACTGGGAATGGGGTCAACAGGATGTTGCAAAAGGACAATGAGTAAAACAAATAAAGAACAATGAGTATAAATAGGCATCAGAACATTGAACGTAGCATGGGACAACTAGGAGCTACAACTAAAATGATCTTCTTGACTAAACATGTTACGGAAATCACTAAGTGCGCGTCATAAATCAAGGGAATGGCTGGCACCGAGAGAGTCAGTTTGTAATCTCAAGAAAAACATGTCACACATTATAGAGAAGGAACTTCTAAAATTAGACATAATGTTAATAATGGAAGTGGATATCAAATCTCAGAGACAATAGGCCTCAAATTAGGTCCCTCATCCACAAATAAATTACATTTTAAAATATCAGTATATACTGCGTAGTGAACTATGTGTTAAAATTAGACCATTAATAAATGTATGGAACAGAAGTCTGGATTTTGTTTTCTATGCAGTGATTCTGCTAGAAGAGAGCTGTGCTGTCCTATAGTCACATGAGGCAGTATGTCCACATGGATATGAGCGAATGTGTCTCTAGATACATGAGACAATTGGCCTACTTATGGGCTAGGTGGCAAGGTTGGCTCTTCTTGCAGTTTTCTGGATTTCTGCACCCTGTTGTCCTGTGGGCATCCAATTGGTAAGTTGAGAGCTTGCTGCTTGGTGACATTAACAAATGAGAAAACTGATTCCCCTTCAAACCAATGTAAAATCAGCAATGAGGTAAACGTAAAATGATGAGGGCAGGGATAGAATACCATAGAGTAGAGAGACTCTTCTAAGAATCTTATGGCTGAGCCTCTGAGGGAAGCAAACAGTGAGCATAGTGTCACGAATCCCAAGGATATTTAGTGGATCCCTTGTAACTGCCAGGTGATATTGTTCATTCAGGAGCGCGGAATCTAATTGGTAGGTGGTGTTCACCATAAACCCCGCAAAGGGGGTATGAACTTTGCTGCCCCTATCCCGCAGGTCGCGGTCCCCTGGATGAGTGTTGGGCAGAGTAGTAGGTGGAGCCAGACACGGAGGAAAGATGATGGCAACTCAGAGGAGTACTGGAGAAGTAGCACTAAAGCTGACCCGATATTAGTAGCGCAGAGCAGCAGCAGGAGAGTCTCTGGGACAGCGGCAGTTCAATAATAGAATGATGGCTGATGCGTTAATGGTGACTTAAGAGCAACAGCAGGTGAGTCACTGTTACAGCGGCAGTTCAACAGAGGCAATAGCGGAGTAGAACTTGCTGATCCAAAGATGGTAACTCAGTGCAACTGCAGGAGAGTCACTGGTAAAGCGGCAGTTCAACAGAGGCAGTAGCGGAGTAGAACTAGCTGATCCGTAGATGGTAACTCTTAGCAGAGCAGGTAAGTCACTGGTGCAGCGGTAGTTCAACAGAGGCAGTAGTGGAGTAGAACTAGCTGATCCGTAGATGGTAACTCTGAGCACAGCAGGTAAGTCACTGGTGCAGCGGTAGTTCAACAGAGGCAGTAGCAGAGTAGAAAGGCTGATCCGTAGATGGTAACTCTGAGCACAGCAGGTAAGTCACTGGTGCAGCGGTAGTTCAACAGAGGCAGTAGTGGAGTAGAACTAGCTGATCCTTAGGTGGTAACTCTGAGCACAGCAGGTAAGTCACTGGTGCAGAGGTAGTTCAACAGAGGCAGTAGTGGAGTAGAACTAGCTGATCCGTAGGTGGTAACTCTGAGCACAGCAGGTAAGTCACTGGTGCAGCGGTAGTTCAACAGAGGCAGTAGTGGAGTAGAACTAGCTGATCCGTAGATGGTAACTCTGAGCACAGCAGGTAAGTCACTGGTGCAGCGGTAGTTCAACAGAGGCAGTAGTGGAGTAGAACTAGCTGATCCGTAGATGGTAACTCTGAGCACAGCAGGTAAGTCACTGGTGCAGCGGTAGTTCAACAGAGGCAGTAGTGGAGCAGAACTAGCTGATCCTTAGGAGGTAACTCTGAGCACAGCAGGTAAGTCACTGGTGCAGCGGTAGTTCAACAGAGGCAGTAGTGGAGTAGAACTAGCTGATCCGTAGATGGTAACTCTGAGCACAGCAGGTAAGTCACTGGTGCAGCGGTAGTTCAACAGAGGCAGTAGTGGAGTAGAACTAGCTGATCCGTAGGTGGTAACTCTGAGCACAGCAGGTAAGTCACTGGTGCAGCGGTAGTTCAACAGAGGCAGTAGTGGAGTAGAACTAGCTGATCCGTAGGTGGTAACTCTGAGCACAGCAGGTAAGTCACTGGTGCAGCGGTAGTTCAACAGAAGCAGTAGTGGAGTAGAACTAGCTGATCCGTAGGTGGTAACTCTGAGCACAGCAGGAAGGTCACTGGTAAAGCGGCAGTTCAACAGAGGCAGTAGTGGAGTAGAACTAGCTGATCCGTAGGTGGTAACTCAGTGTAACAGGAGAGTTAGACTGAAAGGAGCCAGGTCCTTACAGAGAATGAATGAACTCGAAGAACAGGCATCGGACAGGAGGAAGTGGAAGGTTTAAATAGTGCTCCAAAATGCCAGGACCAATGGGGAACAAGTAGAAGGTCATAAGAGAGGGGAGTATTGCACATGCGCAGAGCAGATGGTAGATGTATCCAAAGGTGTCATCAGGATACCAGAATCACCGCTTACAGGAGGAAGGTAACAACGCTGTTGCCCGTCCGCGGGGCCAGCGTGTGACACATAGATTGGCTCGTTTTTGAAAAACAGTTGATAAGGAACTATTGGTAAAACTGGACATGAGCTTGGCTAGTCTACCTCAAGTTATCTCCCATTGACAATGATAAACATTTAAGAGACACTTTATTCTTTTATTCTATGGTTACTGTACCCAACTACGAATGTTATATTTAGAAAAGATTTTTAAAAAGACAAAGTTGTTAACACCAGTTGATTTATTTGAATGTGTTTAACACTTATATGTAAAAATAAACCCTTGAAAGTGTACCGTATGCGTGTAGTTTATTAATTTTATCATCGTTGATTTGTAAGGCACCACGTTGCCCCGCAGAGCTGCACAGTGGGGAAAATAGGGCAAATAAAAAACAGGGACATAGAAGGTATACAAAATAAATGCAGACCTGGACATAAAAAGTAGGGAGGTTCCTGCTCATTAGTGAGCTTACATTCCAATTGGAAGAGAACACAATGAAACAAGAGGAATGAGTGGAGATTAATACAGGTGTAATGGTGAATTAGTGTGGGTAGTATAAGTGAAAATAGGGTAAGCTCTAATAAAGAGATGGGGTTTCAGAGAGTGTTTAAAGATTTGAAGGCTGTTGGAGAGTCTGATTAGGCGTGGTAGGGAATTCCATTTGTGGAATACATGTAATACACCACATGAAGTAATAAGGAAGGGAGTGAGAAGTGGTTACCATAGATGACATGAGATGCAGGCCCGAGGTATACCTAAGAGGCTGAGAGGGAGAGACATTTGAAATGAGATTTGAGATGTATGTAGGGTGGTGTTGTTGTGTACTTTGTAGGTAAAATTGTGTAATATAAATTGGATTCTGAAGGACACAAGATTTGCAAAGTGGTGCTGCAGATGTGGAGAGGTGAGAAAGGAAGATCAGTTTTGCTAAACTAAGCACTATTTTATTTTAGGATAAAATGTAAAAGTTGTATAAAAAAAAGTTGTATAAAAGTATAATTAATACCAGAGATCAAACCTTCATCTATGGACTACATAGGCCCAGTCCTAGTGGGGCAGAAGTACACAGGCCTCTTATTTCTTACTTATTTCTGCTTTTGGGTAAGTCAGCCAGACAGAAAAAAAGTTACATTTTTAATTACTAGTACATAAGTTTTATTTGTTTAATACAGATGGGATGTGGGGAACGTAGGCCATGGAGCTCTGGGACATGGAGAGGGAAGGGGTATCCCTATGATAGAGGCTAGTACTTTTGTATGCTTTGTCATTGGATTCCTTTTTCCATTACTTTTCAAAAACATTACACTGTAGGCCATGCTACATAGGGAACCAAATTTCTATATTTATTTGTATTTATGGATATCTAGGTGTTACTCGTTATCAGTCAGAGTTGGTGCTGGCCTTCTCAAGGCACGGAGTCTAACAGACCCCTGGTCTTCACCAAGAACTTCCGCAAAGCAGGATGGATTTTGCTGTCTGAGACCCGCAGGTCGTGACCCCTAGGTTAGCCCCCTGACGTGATAGGTAACAGACGGGTGGTAGTGGCAGTGAACCAAGATAATGTGCAAGGACGTATGAGCACCTGATGACAAGTGTACTGGTACTGAACTCGCAGTCACTCAGGTCAGGTGAGCCGGGTCTGATACACAGGAGTAGAGCAGTATTCAGGGATATCCAGAAGTCGTAGTCTGTATAGGAAGCCGGGTCTGATACACAAAGGTAACATGGTACACAGGGATGTCCAGAAGCTGCAATCAGAGGATAGCCGGGTCAGGTATACAGGAGTAGAGCAGTACTCAGGTATATCCAGAAGTCGTAGTCTGTATAGGAACCTGGGTCTGATACACAGGAGTAAAGCAGTACACAGGGATATCCAGAAGTCGTAGTTTGTATAGGAAGCTGGGTCTGATACACAAAGATAACGTGGTACACAAGGACGTCCAGAAGCAGCGGTCATAGGATAGCCGGGTCAGGTATACAGGGATGCGCAGTACATGGGAATGTCCAGAAGCCGTAGTCACAATGAGAAGCCGGGTCAGGTACACAGAGCTATCGCAGCACACAGGGAGGTCCAGAAGCAGAGTCTAGCCAGCCAGAAGTTGTTCACCAGGAACCAGGGAAAAGCACCAGGGAAGCTAGGCACAAGGTGAGCTAGAAGCAGGGGTAGGTAACCTGTTGTTCTGACACAGGCAAGGTGTCAGAGCGTTTCTTATACAGGGAAGGAGATTCAAACTCCCCGCTCACGGTCACATGACCACAAGAAGCCGTGTCGGCTGCCGTATGTAAACAGAGCGGCTATGATCGGGAGCAGGAGCGTGGAGCAGGTAAGTTTCTTACACTGTGCATTAAATGACACAATGTGTGTAGCCTGCAATGAAAAAGGGGAAACATTGTTATGAAAAATAATATAACAGTTGTTTAGATTTATCTTTCAGTATTTCAGAACAAGTCATACACCTGTCAACATGCTATTTTTAAAATAAGTCAAATTTCAGTATGATATGTTTCAGTAACAGACCTGAGGTTGAAATCTCTATGTTACAAAAATAATTTGAAATGTTGCATAATGGATGATCACTAATGTGTAAAATAATTGTACCTGGGTGAAACAGTCCATAAATGTTTTAGTTATTTTGGGGCCCCAGCTGTCTATTTCAGTAATACTCTGTAGATGTGTCATGAAGGTTCGCTCTTTTAATTATAGAAATGACAACATTACTTGCCAATGGCATTTCTATTCTCCCAGGTAAATACAGTTATCAAAGTAGCTTCCCGCTCTTCCAAAACGGCGCAGTTCAGCTTAAACCTGTAAATGTGAGATGAGCTGCTATCTAATAATAAAGGGAGTTCTGAATAAAAACTGAGCAATAGATATTTATAACAAATAATCAATTAAAAATACAAAACAGACCTTTTAGTAATTGTTATTATAGATGAACTGAATTATTCCAAATAACGAATCCTTTTACAATAGATTCTGCAGAATTCCAAACTGGAAAGGCCTAATTGGCAAAATCTACTATGTAACCACAGTGAATTAGGATCTGAAACCAAATCTTGCTAAAATAGCTTAAATTCAGAACCAAAGCATAGATTAGATACTTCTGTTATATTTATATTTAGTACATATTATAAGCAGGAGTTGATTACACAACATGTTGGTTATATTTTAGTGTGGTAAATGTTGAAGCCAATAGCTGCACTAGATCTTCTCCATCTGTATATGTGCCACCGAAAACGATATTTTGGGACCAGGGGTTTACATTGCCATAGCTATTTTCCCAGTGCAGTATTGATTTATATGACCACTCATTAAAAATATTGTAAAGAAATAAATTAACAGAGTCTGTTTACAGAGGTTCATTGCTGGACCCAGGGCCCCACTGCAATGTCAAAAAGTCCTCTATTGAGGTGACAGTGGTGAAATCATCACCTTTTATTTATATAGCACCACTCATTCCGCAGCGCTGTACAGAGAACTCATTCACATTAGCCTCCTTCTCCATTGGAGCTTACAGTCTGAATTCCCTAACACACACACACACACACACACACACACAGAAATAACAAGCAATAATCCTCCACCCCAACCCTATTTACTTTACATTTTAACAAATTGGATTGTTATTTTATATTTAGTTTTTGTTAACAGCAAGTTTTGCATTGAACAATCTTTTTGTAATATAAGTGGCCAATGCTAAAACAAATCGTTGATAAACCCTTCTGACCCAACACATGTGGTTGGCCAAAATCAACAGATCCGACCACTTGGTGCTCGTGGATTTAGCATACCTTGAAGGCCTATAAGTCCATTCAGCAGAAGACCACAGAAACAGGCTGATGTGACTTCATGATCTGATTTTTCAGATATTCCAGAACATAACTGATTTATATCAATTCATTTTTAAGGATGCTAATCATTACAGGACCACATACATGGTACATACATATTGCTGAGCTTGTGATCATTATTACCCAGTGAAAATGTGTTAGTCATGTACGTATTGTTCCCATACACACTGTGACTTTGTGTGCTTGTTAGGATATTTTAGACCTAAATATCTATGAATTGCAACATCTGTGGGTTCAAAAAGACAGTCAATTCCTATCAGATGTCAACTGGTGCAGATGGTACGTCTGGTAGATAGATGGTGTATATGGTCATCATCCAGCTCATTTAATGTTCGGGGTGACATAATTTTGACATGCAGAACCATCGGGATTTAACGTAATGCCATTAATTAACCAGCCTTACTCATAGGAGATATCACCATTGGAGAACTAGAATTTACTTCTGGTAGATCCTTGGTTCTCTGCTCATTCTGCTCTCGGTTGTCTCCAGATGATTAGTAGTTGCAAACAACTAAGTCATCAAGAGATAAAGCAGGGATGTCTTACTCAGCTGTTGTGAAAACAAAACCTTGTGATTACAATGCTTTATGTTAATCTTAAATTAAACTGAACAGTATATAAATTGCCATGTAAGGTAGCTTTAACAGTGTCAAGATGACAATCCACGATCAACAAGAAGGATTCATAGTTGTCTTTCTTTCTTTATTCCTTTTTTTAATTATCTTTAGCTGACAGTTTCAGGATATTATAATTTACTCCTCAGTTCTCTTTTCAGATCAAAACAGCATGAAAAACAATTCAATCAGCTTTAAAATTTTGGATGTTTAAACTGTACTTCTGGTCTTAGCTCTCATCTTTAATTCACCCACTGTCACTCCTTCACTGTAGCTTGCTGGCTGGACTATGCTTCTGTCACACTGGTCTTATACGAGCACTCGGCAGGCTAGATAATTGGAATGTGTTGGTATGAACTCAGTTTACATTAATTTATAAAGTATTTTCTTTCTTTGTCTCTGTATTGACATATCTTTAGTTCTTAATGGTCTCAGAGCACTATATATACTATTCCTTTGTACCCACAGATGGTCAGCAGTAAAGTATAAAATATCCACTCTCTTCTTCTTAGCTCTATTGGCATTTTTTTACAATTGCTATTTCTCCGCTCTGCACTGTTAATGCACATTGCTTCTCTCCTCACACAAACTAACACACTCCTCCTCCTTCCCCCACGCACATGCCCCCCCCCCACCCACATGATCTGCCTCCTTCCTTTCACAAGACATTAAAATATATGTGCTGCCTCTGAAGCTGCTCTGCGTGTGTTGTGATCGGCGCAAGCAAGGTGTCTCTAGTTTGCAACCTTTTATGCCCTGAAAATTGGGTTCTGCTCCGAGAAGTTTGAAAAGGTGTGAGACCACGCCCATCCGCAGCTCAGGGAGGAGCTCTGGTGTCCTGAAGGGGCAGGAAGGCTGAGAGAGAGGACCAGATGGGCAAGAGGTCTGTCTTAGTGAAAATGGATTCTGTCAGACAGGAGCTTAGTGGAGGAAGTCTAAGGGACAGGGTGTGTCCTGCAAGAAGCAGGAAAGTGAGACAGAGAATCAGTTAGAGATGGACAAGAGGTTCCTCACAGAACTGTATTCCGCCAGACAGGAACAACCAATCTGTCTGTCTGTCTGTCTATTGTTCACCCTGGTTCAGATTCAAAAGACCTGTTTTAATCATATGATAAATGTTATATTTTACATTTTATATTGTTTATTACTATCAGTATCACAAGAGCAAGAGTCAAGACCAATAAGTTTTCTGGGCCTGATTCATTAAGGAACTTAGGCAAGAAATTTCTTACTTAAGTCTCCTGGACAAACCATGTTACAATGCAAGGGGTGCAAATTAGTTTTCTGTTTTGCACATAAGTTAAATACTGACTGTTTTTTCATGTAGCACACAAATACTTCATAGCTTATTTGTACACTGAAATTTAAAGTTTATATGTGTGTGCTACATAAAAAAAAACAGACAGTAATTAACTTGTGCAAAATATAAAACAATTTTTCACCCCTTGCATTTTAAAATGGTTTTGTCCAGGAGACTTAAGTGAGAAATTTCTTGCCTAAGTTCCTGAATGAATCAGGCCCTATATATCATGCAGAATTGGGCTGCAAGCATATGCATTTCAGTTGAGCTTGGTCCGCGAGTGACACTCATTCCTTTCCAGTGCTGAATAATATAAAATACTTGCATTAACTAATTCCTGTTAATGACTTTCATCCGGGTTTATCGAAAGTCCAAATTCTAGGTAAATAAGCGTTCCAGTGTAAAGATTTCTCATTGCAAAATTCATAAATATCCTGGGACATTTTGCAGCCATATGTGGGGTATAGTAAGTGCGGACCACGGTCTGTCCCTGTCTCAATATCATTCATCTTCACTATATTAATACTTGTATCTTTGTGCTTAGTCAGCTGCTGTCTAGAGGAGGTAGCCTGGGGTCTGTGACCTGTTGGTATCTGTGGTGAAACATTAGACTCTGCGTCCTAGGTGATTGATTAAAAGTGTTACCTTCTTTTATCCTCAAAATATTTAAGAAAATTCTCTTATATTATATGTGACTCCAATTGTATATTCATATATTTCTGAAGCCAAACTTGTTGCTTCAAACTGTGTCCTTCTTGTAGCAGAAAGGGGACCCAGTATGATATATGATTCAGGTATACTCACTGAATAAATGCAGGGTTTATTCATTACATGCAGGAGTAATCCTGAGATTACACAGTGTGGGGTGTATCCAGGCCCGACGCTCCCATTAGGCAAGGTTAGGCAGTTACCTAAGGCGCCGGGCACTGGTGGGTGCCACAGAAGTTAAAAGCATTTCCTATTGTACGTTAAAACTGTGCGGCGACCACTGAGCATACCTTCCACGGCCGCCGCACAGCTTCAGATACATCCACGGGGAGGGGCTATGGATCACCACCGCCGCCCTCCCCTTCAACAGCTGATGGGGCGCACCGTCCCTCCGTCTCCTCCCCTCCACTCACTGTCGGGCGTGACATCATCGTCACGGCCCGACAGTGTCAGTGAGGGACTGGACCCGGCAGAGAGGAGCAGCTTTATGGAGTCAAGTTTAAGGTAAAGAAAGACGGGGGGAGCGGATTTTGAAAGTGTGCCTAGGGCGCCGAGGACCCTAGCACCGGCCCTGGGTGTATCATGCCTGTTTGCAGTGATTACATGAGCACACTTTTGATTACAGTATATCCCAATCTTATTTCATTTAATTTAAAACAAGGTTTCAATTAGAGTGTGCATCCGCTACATACAGTTTTATATCGGCGTGTAATGTCATGAATTATCAGTCCTTACAATAATCCTACAATTCCCACTTTATTAAATCCTTCTTATATCAGAAAAATAAATCAGTAAAACATCTGATCCAAATGTGTATCCTGTGTGAACACAGGGTTCATTCACTATGGACCAATCTATCTCTCTCATTCTGCATCGTCAGGTGTGTCACACAAACGTCTAAAGATATTAGTCTCCACACTCCAATAATTGATCTGGGGGTCACATACTATAAGCTTCACTTTCTTGTGACTCTGCACCCTAATACATTTTATATTGTTCACTGTCCCATGTTTCTATTCCTAATCCTCTTTAATTCCACACAATTTAAATTGTAGGAAGAAGTAGAATACAATCATATATATGGAAATTATATTTATATAATTTTTTCTGTCTTTTGGATGATATACTATAAAAAAAAGCTAATTATCTGTAGCAAAATACTTACTATGATACTAGTGCATAGTTCCTTTTCTATTTTGCTTGACATATTATAATACACAAGTGTTGTTAATTATACCAAAGAGTTGCTTATTATGCAAGTTCTCTAACCTTTGTAGACCTGGGGGTAAATGTATCAAGCTGAGAGTTTGCCGGTGGGTTTGAAAAGTGGAGATGTTGCCTATAGCAACCAATCAGATTCTAGTTTTGATTTATTTAGTACATTCTACAAAATAACATCTAGAATCTGATTGGTTGCTATAGGCAACATGTCAACTTTTCAAACCCGCCGGAAACTCGCAGCTTGATACATTTACCCCCTGGTCTAGATGTATCAATTCTAGCAAATTCCTGGCAGTTGCTTTGTTCAAATTTCGACTTTGCCATGAAAATTGTCATGATAATTTTGCTAACTTTTACATTCTATTGTAGAACATTTGCAAGTCCAGAGTTTTGTTGTCCATACCTCTTAGACCGTTGTTTCATTAACATTGAATTGCAGCCTTAAAACAAGAACTTTATTATAAACTGACAACTGTATTTTTATTTTATGTCTACAATTGCAAATGTTCTATTCGTTAGATAATATGTCTTCCCATAGAATTTTGAAGCCGTCTATGCTTGCCTATTTTACTTTTTTTGAAGGGTGGATTTACTCATGTTAGGGCAATTGCCTACTTCACTTATTATCAGATTTGTTATAATCAGCTATAATACTCCTCATTTTATCGTATTATGAATTAAAGGACTTAAAACCTCTTCCATAAACAGCATGTAGGCATTCATGTAGGGCAGGTACATAGCAGAAGTTATTAGAGGGATTGAAAGCAAATACAGATTTCAGACATTTATAGAAATATCTTGCTATGCAGCTTTGTTTATAGTAATTATCATATGGTTAATTAAGGGAATTTTTTTGTAGTTGGTTTGGCAACACTGTACTTTACAATTCAACAGAGTGATGCCAAAGGATACATTTATACTAATTCCAAGAAATAGTTCTTATTGCCCCTTTATAGCTACTAAAATATCTTGGGTTAATTATTTAGCACAAATGTCCTTTAACTGCATTCATTTATGAATACTGACCACACATGGTCATCCGACAGTTCCTCACGTGTGCCTTGCACTGGGAATAGTGAGCAAATTCTTCACACATGTGGATAGTAAATTGTCCTAATGTAGTTGCAATGGCATGCCATGCTTTCAATTGTCTTCATGTATATTTGGGATGAATAATTACCACAAGCATGTAGTGAAAAGGTTCATAAATTGGGTATGGTGGAAACAAAATAAATATCAATTAAATCTTATCCGATTGTCTCAGAGTTTAATCAAATATGAGTAATACTTTATAAAGCACACCCAGTGCACCGATTGGTCATACAAACCCACTAACAATTGTATTGTGTATGGGCACCTAATGACACAACAGTGTAGTTAAAAGTAACATTGTCTTTAATAAAAGGTCATGTTTATAGTCATTTAACGGGATTTTAAGACTCCGCAAAAATCAACAAGGTAAAATTAACTGCAAATTACCTCCAAAATGTGTGGATCACCCTATAACAATTAGCACTATGATCCCAAAATGCCCAATAATTGGTTGCAGTATTCGTGAATTTTGATTTCTGTTGAATTAAAATTTAGACTTTTTCTAATATATATTTTTTGCAAATTAGACCAATTGTTTTTTAGAATGGTAGAATACCTGAATGGCATTAGAAAGCACAAATCTTTGAAGACAGTATTTTTCAAGCTCTGTAAGACTCTGAGGCACTGATGTAAATATACAGACTCCAGATCGCATTTATTAAATATACTGGGTGGTCTCAATATCCTATAAGCCCAATCAACACTTTTGAATGCTTTTTCAGCATCAAGGAACATGGCAATGGAAGGGAAGTCCGGGTGGATAAACTTTGGAAATGTTGTGCTATGGAAGAGCCAAGGTCTTAGCATAGACTTTAAAGCCATAATTTTGGTGGATGGTGGATGTATAATTCGTAAAGCAGTTGTGTACAAACACTAAAAGTCACTCGAGCTGTTGCTGAACTACAAGAACCAGCATATCTTTTCAGTTATGGGAAACTTTTGTGCACTGACTGGTATATCGCACTGGTCCTTGTAGTTTATCCAAAACTAGTTATCCAGCGCTTAACCACTTCTAAAATAGACATATAATAAGTAAGTAGCAGACGCCAACTATACATAAATACCCCATTTACATTAATCATATCAAGAAATATTTCAGTGGCAATCTGCTTTCCTGCCTTTCTTCATGCACATACCACAAGTGACATAATTGTTTACTTCGGGTTTCCAGCATCTGACATCTCATTGGCAGCATTTCCAGAAACAAAACTATTCTAGTGGAAACATAAAGAAAATGATACTGAGAACCTTTTATATTTTCATTATGGCCAGGAAACATGTGTTTGAATTCAAGAACTACTGTGTGCAGGGTGTCTACCAGAAAAAATGTACGTCTTAGGATTCCAAAGCCATGAAATAATTACATCAATATGTAATATATCCCCATAGTTGTGAAAAATATAACATTTAACATAGATTTTTACATATGTTAGGAGGATGATTATTATTATTATTATTATTAAAGCAAATAAAAGGTAATTTTCTAACACACAATGAGAGTTAGATTCTAATTGCGTTTTCAACATGTAATACACATATTTACTTCCCCTTATGCCCACAAAGCACTACATACAACCATAGTCACATCTTACGTTTATAGCAGTTTGCGTCCCCTTATCATTGAAGAGGTGGAACGGGGAAAGAAGGGGGCGTGTTGCACCAATTGCGACTTATGTAGACTTAGGGGTATATTTACTAAACTGTGGGTTTTAAAAAGTGGAGATGTTGCCTATAGCAACCAATCAGATTCTAGCTGTCATTTATCAAGGACCAACTATAAAAGGATAGCTATAATCTGATTGGTTGTTATAGGCAACATCTACACTTTTTCAAACCGCATTTTAGTAAATCTAGCCCTGTGACTCAGATACATATATGTCTGTCAGGAGATGGGAATCTTGCGGTGTAAGCAGTGGCAGATCCAGAGGGAGGCGATCGGGGCAAACGCTCCCCCTAACAGCGCTTCACATACCTGTAAAATTACCACCAAGTGAGACAATCAAAGTGAAGGAGGGGCGGGGACGACTGGGGTCAACCTATCAGAGTGTAGGAGGGGCGTGTTTATGCTAAATCGCCCCCCCTCCCCTAAGAAAAAGTCTAGGGGCCTGATTCATTAAGGAACTTAAATTAAGAAGTTTCTTATTTCAGTCTCCTGGACAAAACCATGTTACAATGCAAGGGGTGCAAGTTAGTTTTCTGTTTTGCACATAAGTTAAATACTGACTGTTTTTTAATGTAGCACATACTTGATAGCTTATTTGTACACTGAAATTTAAAGTTGATATTTGTGTGCTACATGAAAAAACAGTCAGTATTTAACTTATGTGCAAAACAGAATACAAATTTGCACTCCTTGCATTGTAACATGGTTTTGTCCAGGAGACTTAAATAAGAAACTTCTTAATTTAAGTTCCTTAATGAATCAGGCCCTATGTCCGCAACTGGGTGTAAGATATTAACTGATAGTGATGACCTTCAGCTTAGCTGCATCTAGCTCACCATACCTGTGTAAGAGGTGTCTTTATTTTGGGATGCAATTTCCGTCCGCTTTTTAGACAGAAATTGCGTCCATCTCTACAAGAGGCCCAATATGAGGATGTTCAGCACATTTCGTTTTGCTACCGTTTTATTATTATTATTATTATTATTATTATTATTATTATTATTATTATTATTATTATTATTATTTAGATAGCTCCAGCATACTCTGCAGTGCTTTACAATTGGGAGCAAATAAAGTAATATAACAAGACTGGGGGTAAATGTATCATGGAGGTGCTGCCCATAGCAGTACATTCTAGAAAATGATAGCGAGAATGTTCTGCCTATTATCACTTTATTACAACCAATTTGATTACAGTTATAATTTTTCTCCTGAAATACTGCACATTCATATCTTAAGTAGATCATGAGACATCAGGACTGCCTTCTTATCATGTGCTACATTTGTATTTTTAAGCATTTTTATTTCATTGTAAGTACTGTGCATGTAAATTCCCATGTGAAGTATACCTTGCTGGTAGAAAGATTTCCAAATAAAAATATAAGCCTATGCCAAATACATTACTTCCAAAGACATGTAAGTATCTGGTTGTTCTGCAGGTGTGACAAGGGCTCGGAGGTCATCTGAGGTCAGCTGCTGATCCAGTAATGGCTATTCTGACTGCAAATCTATACATACTATAGGAACAGGGGAGCTGTGGATATGTCTATTCTGACTTATAAAAATATAGGAGATGGTTTGATAAAAATATTTTACCCAATCTTTAAAAAAAATGGGTTTGACATGACCCTTCTGGTGCCAAATATATAAGAAAATATAGGGGGTGGGGTTTGTTTACTATTCTGGTGCCTAACCTATAAAAAAAATATATATATATAGGTGGGGGGGGGGGATTTTGACATGACTATTCAGGTGCAAAATCTATAAAAAATATGGGGGGTGGGGGTTGATGATAATATAATACCCCCTCTATAAAACGGGGGGGGGGGGGGGGGGGTGATAGACATGACATTTATGGATCTCATCTGTAAAAACTATAAGGCTTGTTGGGAGAAATAGCCCTTTTTCAAATGGGAATTATATTAATTCAATGTCTGGGATTGGGAGGAAAGAGGGAATGTGTTAATGTTGGGGCTGGTTGAGGATGTGGAGGTTTATTTTTAAATGTCAATAGTATTCATTTAATGTTGGGCTGGTTTGGTGGATGGGGCCTAATTATTAAATGTGGGTGTTATTTATGTATTCTCTGTCTGTCTGGTTGGGGTTAGGGTGGCCTAGTGTTTAGTCATTGCTCTGCTTTCCAGGAGGTGGATAGTAACTATGTTTTTTTCAAACAGGACCCCAACATTCCAGGTTCCGTCCAAGCAGCAACTGACCTGAAGTCACTAGCAGCAGCAGGTAATCAAAGCTGCAGAACACGTAAGAGATCGTAGAATGAAGGGGGGGGGGTGGGCTGCCGGTTTATCGGCACTGGGCTCCATAATTTCTTGTGGCTGCTCTGCATGTTCTAATATAAATTGGCAAAAAAGTAGAAAAGAGGTCCATGGCATCACAAAACAATATTTGTGCTGCAGGCTTCCAGTTTTGCCTCTTATTAATTTACCCTTATAAAGACTTAAAAATGCAGCCTAGCAAAAATCCCAGGTGCAGGACTATGCCGTTTACTTAATAATATGCTACAATGCTTACTAATGGGCTGAAACCCATAACAAGAAATCATATGTCAGCTTTCATTTTCTAAATCGTGGTAAAATAGTGTCAGATGGGATCTCATTGATTGCTGTAGGTTACAGCACCTTTTAGCCCATAGTACAATATAACTCACAGGGGTTTATTTACTAGCATGGTATAAACTATGTCTATCCGGGCCTAATTCATGTTCAGACGTATGTCCGTTTGCTTGCCGTATCTTGTGTGAAATAGCTCTGTGCGTAACCAAAAACAGATCTTATGCCAGTGAACGCAAAGTAGGCCATGTAGGCCATGTATAGTAAAGATGTGCCGTGGGCGTGCTGATGCTGATGCGGCTGATTAAAGTCCCGTGTTCCCAATAAGTTCACCTGGTTTCAGCCGTATCACTTGCACCAGCTACAGGGCAGGTGTAAGTGCCAACTGATACTGATAACCGACATCATCATCATCATCATCATCATTTATTTATATAGCGCCACTGATTCCGCAGCTCTGTACAGAGAACTCATTCACTTCAGTCCCTGACCCATTGGAGCTTACAGTCTAAATTCCCTAATATAGATACACACTCACACACAGACAGACATTGGAGAGGGAGGGAGACAGACACACAGACTAGGGTCAATTTTTGATAGCCAATTAACCTACCAGTATGTTTTTGGAGTGGCACATGCTTTAAGAACTACACATATGCGTGCCACTAGCTGGCACAGAACATGTATATGTATGTAAGATTAACTATATAAATGCATTGAATGTACACTATGTATTAAAAGCATCTTGATTTGTTATTTATTCTGTAACAAAATACAAAAAAAGATATTTTTACAATTCATAATTTCATTAATTATTATACTGTTAAGTTGTTAATTTATTTTATATATTTTTTTATGTGTTCTGATGTGACCTTTCAGTGAACAGACACTTGTGCATATACTGCAGTCTGTTGTATGTATGTACCTACGGGAAGCAATGTTTTAGCAGAGCGTACTTACACACAGATCCAAATAAAAACGTATTTTATGATATGTTTAGTTTGGAATACAGTCAGAACTACCTACACGTTCCGTGCTCTATTTTAAAGCCTGCGTCAGTACATGAACCAGGCCCAATACGTTTCCTGTCAGTCGGACATATTTGTCAGTTGAATTACTGAATAATTAGATATACACTGGATAATAATTTTACAGATGACTGGCATTATTTCATCAGCTTAGGAACATATTAAGATTTCTCACACAAATAGAAGTTGACAGATTCCTTAAGGGAATAGTGTAAAGGTCTAAAGAGGGTCATTGTAATCCAATCTCATCATGCCTGGAAGCAACAAACTTGTTGGGGCCACTGGTTCTCAGAGATTCTGTTTTCCGCTGTAGTTTTTGTTAAGGCTGGAAATGTTCCCTGTAGCATAATGAACACAGTGGGTAAACAAGATTTGTACTGTCGGATATCACCAAGAACAGCTCCCCGCACATTAAATTACATTTGACAGGACAACTGTTTGTAAAACCATACATTTAATGTAAATAAATTGAACTCACTTACCTTCAGGATAAAGGATAATTAGCATTCGACCTTGAGAAGTAAAGTATTACTGGGGTTAGGCATTAATGTCTCTGGGTTTCCGCATAAGTGATTTCTAAGAGAAAAAATATTGTCATTTTCTGTGGGACTTTCCCTTTTCCATAGTCCTTTTTTTGTTTTTCATTTAAACAATACCAATAAGCAGTTGTTGTTTTCAGTTTATTTTTAGTTAATTACTGATAAACAACAGGGGCCTGATTCACTAAGGATCTTAAATTAAGAAGTTTCTTATTTAAGTCTCCTGGACAAAACCATGTTACAATGCAAGGGGTGCAAATTAGTTTTCTGTTTTGCACATAATTAAATACTGACTGTTTTTTCATATAGCACACAAATATCAACTTTAAATTTCAGTGTACAAATAAGCTATCAAGTATTTGTGTGCTACATGAAAAAACAGTCAGTATTTAACTTATGTGCAAAACAGAAAACTAATTTGCACCCCTTGCAATGTCACATGGTTTTGTCTAGGAGGCTTAAATAAGAAACTTCTTAATTTAAGATCCTTAATGAGTCAGGCCCCAGGACCTTATCTCCAGGCTACCTTTAGCTGATCATGGATACTGTGTCCCCTAGGTTGCGTCTATTTGAGGGGAGAGTAATGAATAATTTGCATAGACATAACTATATATATAGTCATGAAGAAATTGGTTGAAGTTTGGTTTAACAACTAATTAAATATATTGGTCCAATCGTTCTATTTTAAAAAGATTTTTAAAAGATTGATTTTAATATATTTTTATTACTGGTTAAAGCAAAATATTGTGTTATTATTTTTAAAATATATTTTTGGGTATGAGAAGTAATATTTATAACGTAAATTTTTACCTGTACTGCTCATAGTTTGTCATTGAATCGTGTAATAACTGAAATTCAAGTGCAAACTAAATTCACAATACAATATGGATGTTCAATTACGTTTTATACAAACTTTCATTTATCCATTCCAGCTTAACAGCGGACACTAAATGCTCCTATAAAATACACACAAACAATATCAATTGCATCATCGTATGCCTATTATACATCACATAAAGTAATTGGGTATTATTTACAAAGTATAATAGTGCTGTAAGACATAGCAATCAGTCCCTTTCTTACACTGCCTAACTTGTACTAGATTTATCAAAGCTAATTACTGATATAAGATGCTCGAAAATTTGTAACCGGTTTTAAGTTCAAATTCGAATTTCACCTTTCTAAAGGCCTTGAACGTGTTTGAAGTACAATCGTCTATAGAACCTGATTCAAACTGGCAGTTCAAAATTGGTGGCATACGATGGCTGTTTGCATTCAATGTTCATTCATTTCTGCTTGAGGTTTTCCGTTTGTGCTCAAGGTTCGTGTTAGCAGTTCAAGTTTGCCATTTATGTTAAAATTAGTGTTTTACATACATTTATTTTAAAACCCTATTTAAATGATTTTTAAATAAAAAAAAAAAGTATTTTACATTTTTTATATGCTGTGTTTTCAGCTCAAAATTTCCCATTTCCCTTCTAGGTT
This sequence comes from Mixophyes fleayi, assembly GCF_038048845.1. Lineage (NCBI taxonomy): Eukaryota > Metazoa > Chordata > Amphibia > Anura > Limnodynastidae > Mixophyes > Mixophyes fleayi. Next base: position 39,006,446 of record NC_134406.1, read on the forward strand.
AGCCTTTCGCCCCAAAAAGTAAAAAAGTATATTGATTTAAGCAACTAAGTGTTTGAGCCATATCACACGTGGCACAAACTTTCTTGATCATGTTTAGAAACGACTCTACCATGGTAAAACATGATCAAATCGGTTTAAACATGGTTGAAACTGTTTGACTGTCTCGTTTTTTTTTATTTTTAAATTGATCAGCAATTTGGGAAATTCCTGCAAATTTTCTAGCTTTTATATAGATTTGTCGAACTGCTTTGAGAACCAATCCCCGGTTGGTTCAAGAAACACTATTGCTGATTGGTTACTATTTGTTACTACACATTCATAGTTTGCCACTTTTTTTTGTGAATAACTCCCATTTTCCATTTAAGTTATAAAGTGTACAGAGCTAATACAATTGTCGACTTGTTAATATACGGAGAATATTTTTCCAGGAATACAAAATACTGCCATAAAATACCAATAGTAATGAAATAAATCTAATTGGCTTACTTGATAATAATACATTTTATGTTTTTGATTATTTTATGTCTAAGTTTCGTTACAACACTAGCACGCTCTATATTTTTTGCAATTTGTGAAGGTGCTGTCAGTCTCTTTTCTGTTGGGTTTTAATGTTTTCTTACATAGAAATACATAACCAAAACTTTTTTTCCTTTTATACAAAATTTAGGTGTATTTCAAGTTATTGAATAAAATATTATTTTAACAAACCTTTCAAATGTCTTAAATCTTTGGTGAAAAATATGACATTTAAAGGGGCTTCCCAAGCGGCCACTAGTCCCACAAGGGTTGCTCGGTACATTTGTAATATATTGTTTTGTGTCAGAAGATAAGATTATAAAACTTTATAATGAAGTACACTATCAAAAATAGATGTTGTCTGGGCTATTTTGGGCAGATTAATTAGACTGGAAGAACTACCCATAATTATACATTAGAATCAGATATTATAATTATGTTGTACCAAATATGAATTTAAGAAAAAAAACAATTTAGGGTTACTAGTAGAATACAACTACTTCTTTCATACAGATGGTACCTAGGCAGTTTGCGGCCATGGATGTCCATGATAAAAGGGAGTAGATAATGTTGCGCAAAGGAGGCCTATTAATATCCATGGAATGTCAAGTTTGTATGTATGTGTATTCTTCACTTTTATTGTATTACTTAATAATTCATATTATTCACATTTATTTCACTGTGCCTCCTTCTGCCTCACACTGTGCCTCACGCACCCTTCTTTCTCACTCTGTGCCCCTTCTGTAACACACTGTGTCCCCTCTGTATCACAATGTGCCTCTGGTCCTCTTCTGTATCACATTGTGCCCCCTCTGTCTCACACTGTACCCCCTCTCTCTCACACTGTGCCTCCTCTGTCTCACACTATGCCCCCTCTGTATCACACTGTGCCCCTTCTGTGTCCCTTCTGTATCACACTGTGCCTCCTCTGTCTCTCATTGGGCCCCTCTGTATCACACTGTGTCCCTGCTGTATCACACTGTGCTTCCTCTGTCTCTCACTGTGTCCCTCTGCCTCACACTATGCCCCCTCTGTATCACACTGTGCCCCTTCTGTGTCCCTGCTGTATCACACTGTGCTTCCTCTGTCTCTCACTGTGCCCCTCTGTCTCACACTATACCCCCTCTGTATCACACTGTGCCCCTTCTGTGTCCCTTCTGTATCACACTGTGCCTCCTCTGTCTCTCACTGTGCCCCTCTGTATCACACTGTGCCCCTTCTGTGTCCCTTCTGTATCACACACTGTGCCTCCTCTGTCTCTCACTGTGCCCCTCTGTATCACACTGTGCCCCTTCTGTGTCCCTGCTGTATCACACTGTGCTTCCTCTGTCTCTCACTGTGTCCCTCTGTCTCACACTATGCCCCCTCTGTATCACACTGTGCCCCTTCTGTGTCCCTTCTATATCACCCTGTGCCTCCTCTGTCTCTCACTGTGCCCCTCTGTATCACACTGTGCCCCTTCTGTGTCCCTTCTGTATCACACTGTGCCTCCTCTGTCTCTCACTGTGCCCCTCTGTATCACACTGTGCCCCTTCTGTGTCCCTGCTGTATCACACTGTGCTTCCTCTGTCTCTCACTGTGCCCCTTCTGTCTTACACTGTGCCCCCTCTGTCTCACACTGTGCCCCCCCTGTCTCACACTGTGCCCCCCCTGTATCACACTGTGTCCCCTCTCTATCACAATGTGGCTCTGGCCCTCTTCTGTATCACACTGTACCCCCACTGTCTCACACTGTGCCTCAGGCACCCTTCTGTCTCACAATGTGCCCCTTCTGTAACACTGTGCCCCTTCTGTGTCCCTTCTGTATCACACACTGTGCCTCCTCTGTCTCTCACTGTGCCCCTCTGTATCACACTGTGCCCCTTCTGTGTCCCTGCTGTATCACACTGTGCTTCCTCTGTCTCTCACTGTGTCCCTCTGTCTCACACTATGCCCCCTCTGTATCACACTGTGCCCCTTCTGTGTCCCTTCTGTATCACCCTGTGCCTCCTCTGTCTCTCACTGTGCCCCTCTGTATCACACTGTGCCCCTTCTGTGTCCCTTCTGTATCACACTGTGCCTCCTCTGTCTCTCACTGTGCCCCTCTGTATCACACTGTGCCCCTTCTGTGTCCCTGCTGTATCACACTGTGCTTCCTCTGTCTCTCACTGTGCCCCTTCTGCATCACACTGTGCCCCCCTCTGCATCACACTGTGCCCTTTCTGCAACACACTGTGCCCCTTCTGTATAACACTGTGCCCCTTCTGTATCACACTGTGCCCCTTCTGTGTCCCTTCTGTATCACACTGTGCCCCTTCTGTATAACACTGTGCCCCTTCTGTATCACACTGTGCCTCTTCTGTCTCACACTGTGCCCCTTCTGTAACACACTGTGCCCCGTCTGTATAACACTGTGCCTCTGGCCCCCTTCTGTAACACTCTGTGCCCCTACTGTAACACACTGTGCCCCCCTCTGCATCACACTGTGCCTCTGTCCCCCTTTTATATTACACTGTGTCACTTTGTGCCCATCTGTATCATACTGTGCCCCTTCTGTTTCACACTGTGCCTCTGGCCCTCTCCTGCCTCACACTGTGCCCCTTCTACATCACAGTGTGCCCCTTCAGCATCACACTGTGCACCTTCTACATCACACTGTGCCGCTTCTGTCTCACACTGTGCCCCTTCTGTAACACACTGTGCCCTGGCCCCCTTCACCATCACACTGTGCCCTCCATCAGTTTCCCTTTATTACACTGTGCCCAATGTCTCCGTTGCTTTACTTACATTTTACTTGGCCTGCTTTCTTCTCTTTCTCATTGTTCTTCTGTCTTCTTTCTTCATGCTGTGGCTCCTCTCTGTACCGCTGGTCTCCTCACTAACACTGTCGGGGCGTGATGACGTCACACTCAACAGTGAGAAGGGAACAGGGAGGAGGATGCTGGGACCCAGGCTCCGCCGGATTGGTAAGTATATATATTTTTTGTTAACGAACGCCAGCGGTGGCACCGGTCGCACTGCCAGTAGTTCTCTGACCTGCAGTGTGTAAGGAGAATGGTGCAGACACATGTGTGCTGGGGGTTGTGCATTTTTTGCACACTTACTGGGAAAGGGTCTTATCTGGAAATACTGTAAGAACAACAGTGGTGCTTCATATGGGCTGCTTAACTACTGTTCTAGCACGCACTGTCACCGAATATTCATCTTTTCTCTTCAAATGGATCTATAAATCCGGCATTAGATAAAGCAGATGGGAAATCTTTTCAGATTGGGTTCATGCACCTTTAACAGTAATGGAAAATACTTTCAAAGCATTAATTAGATCTATTTGCAGGTTTCAGCATATAACTTTATATAACAATAAATGTACTATGAGTGCACCATGTTAATGTTGTAAATTGTGTTTAAGATGCAGTGCCGTAACTAGACATTTTAGTGCCCTGGGCGAGACAGGGCACCGGCGCCCCCCATCTAAGTGGGAGTGGCATTTGACAAGTGGGTGTGGCCAACCTAATGTGTGGGTGTGGCTAGCACTTTACTGAAAGAATATATATATATATATATATATATATATACACACATACACATATATACACACACACACACACACAGTGGTGGGATTCCATTAACCTAGCTTTTTTTTATATAGAAAGGAGAAGCCCTATGACATACATTGCTATTTTAATATAGTACACTAAAAAGAGGCAAGATGGGAATATTAGGTCAAGTAACAGAACAGATCTTATAGGTCAGGGGGTAGTAAAGAAAATAAATGTGTGCCTCCTTTAGCACTCACAAGTGCCCACAAGCAAAAAGGATATTTAATTTTGCAGAACACAATTTTTTTTTTTAATTTAGTTTTTTTTCTAAAATACATTTGACCTACTAACTTGCTGGATAAGTTAATAAATAAGCACTTTGGGTACATTCCAGATCGCTTACAGAACAATTGTTTAGTAAAACAATTACTGGATTGTTGTAAAAGGCATTTTGCAAAAAAATACTGGGTTTTGAATATTGAGTGACCTCCTAAGCTGAGTAAAAATACATAGCCTGCCCACACACATAATATAAATACAATTTTACTTACCTTTCCTGTGTCCTCTGTTCTGTGTCCTGTGTCCTGTGTCCTGTGTCCTGTGTCCTGCTGCTTCTGCCCCAGCAGTGCTCCTCGCTGAATATGACGTCGGGCGTGATGACGTCACATTCAGTGGGAGCGAGGAGACTGCTGGGAACCGCCGGGAGATCAGGTGACTTCTTTTTTTTTTTTTTTTCTTCCCCTTTTGTATTAACTTTATTGACTTTTTTTTTTTTTTTTTTACTATGCCGGCGGGTAGGGGAAGGTAGCGGGCGGCTGCTGCGCCCCCTCTTGGGCTTGCGCTCGGGGCGACGGCACCGCCCGCACCACCCTAGTTACGGCTCTGTTAAGATGTGACGTTTTTTTTGTATGTTTGTAAGTAAGTGTTGGACATTATACAGGTACATTGACCACTTAATTACAGCAATGTCACTGTTGCCGTTTTAAGTCACAACAATCACACTGCCGGGATTTTATACTGTCGCCCTTTATAGCAGGGATATCGGAAATGTTGGCTGTCACTTTTGAAGTAAGTCTGTCTTTTCTACATGTCGCTCTTGTAGTTATCGCCATTTTTGTGTCTGTATAACTGTTGTCGGATTGGTAGTCATCGGGATGATGGCTTCCGCCGTATTTTATTTGCTTAAAATAGTAATTTTCATACTGTGCATGTGTACAATGAAAGTATTCATACATCCGTATGCAGATTTTGATGCATCTTACACATAAAACTCCTGAAGAGGCAGAATGGGGTAAGGGAAGAGGCGGACAAGCGCAGGCTGGGTACAGTAAGGGCATATTCACGTAATTGTGACTACGTAGACCTGGACCCAGACTCAGATACACCTGATGATGATGAGCTGCACTAGCTAGCCAATTCTGATTGGCTGATTGCGTGTTGGCTCTACAGTTGACAGTACTTAAATCACCAGTATGGCTGCTATATTATACTTAATTGATATTTCCATTTGGATTGCGGCTGGAAAGTCGTATTCTCATTTGATTTTTAAAGGGAAAACAAACAGATATTTGTATTTAAATACATGTATTTGTATATGTGTTTGTATTATCTTATATGGTACATGTGACTTTACAATTTATTAAACAACAGTCAATGCTCTCTTCTCTGTTGTGTATATGATACTTCATTACAATATTAGATTGTGTACAAATAGGGTAATGGAAATGTCTCATTTACTACTAACAATGTCCAGCCACATCTCAACGCTTTCTCCATTCTATAGTGGAGTGTAAGTATACACACTTGTTACTCCTAATGTACACCTGATGCATATGCTAGTGATGTACATCTTGACCCATCTTAAGATGCATCCGACTGACCATATACACGGAAATGTACCTTTTCATGCATTAATCTTTTTCCACGAGCATTGTTGAGGCTCAAATGTGTTCAACTCTATATGATCCCTTTTGAGAAAAAAGTTCCAACCCCCCCAAACTTTAGTATCATGGTAAAATATGAAGTACCTATGTCCCAAAACTACTGCCACATAAGAATCGGGGGCTATTTTGGCTGTCCACAATTCCCATGACTTAGCCTGTTTAGCAAGCACCCACCTGAATTAGATGGTAAGGTTCATTTAAATGCCACATTAAAACAAAACTTACACATATTACAAACAAGAATAATTAGCATTTGAATGGTACAGTTTAAAATGAGTGTCTCAGCTGGCTTGAGAACACTACAGCTAATGAGGAAATAAGACTTGTATCACCAGAACAATTAAAACATGCACTGTAACTGCCAACGACACTGTGAACATATTTGATTTTCACATAAACGCAGGCCTAGGGTATATTTGAGTGAAAACACATTCATTAATTTGTCATTAAATCTAAGTGGGACTGCCATAGATCTCTCTAGGTGATAATGACTGTTTTGCATGTAATTAGCAGGAATAATTAACACATTCCAAATAACAAATAGATGGAATTGTACTTGGCAAACACACTGATTGTTGTGTTAATAGAGTCCATTGTGAAGACTTATTACTTTACAATGTTCCCAAATGCTGGACCCCTCAGCCCTTACTGATCATTACAGGATCCTAAAACTATACTTCATTCATTAGATTGTAAATACATTTAGTACAACCAAGAGGATTGTTTGCCAAGAACAAGTTTTACAATCAGTAATCTAAATGAGTTTAGTGTTACATTAAAGCACCTAAATGAAATACTTAAAAATCAAAAATAGCAAGTCTATTTTACTAAATTGAATAGAGGAAACCACACTTTTAAAGCACCCATTTTCAAATATAGTATTATAAAATTATACTTATCCTAGAGAATGATACGTTTTATTACTTACATTTTTTTTTTTATCAAACAAGTCATTGGCACAGCATAAAAATAATAGTTTAGATTGTAAGCTCTTGAGAGCTCATCTTGTTATGTTCCTGTACTGTATTTTTGTATTGCAATCAATGTATAAAAAAATAATAATACAAAATACTTTCAAATAATGTTTCCATAAAAATGATGTATGTTATTTAAAAATGAAGCTTTAATAAATATTAGTTATGTTATGTTTGCAATTACATCCTTGAAAATAAGATGCAATCATCCTTAAAGAAACACATAAACACCTTTTTGTAACAGTTTGCTGTTTACAGTACTGTAATGAATACCAACAACAGTATAATACAACTCCAACTGCAAGTTTTACAGTCACAATTTTCTTGAGTACATATTTCAATTGTTTGCAAATGTTTGTTTGTTTGAAAGTTGGAGGTTCCAGAAAGAAATACAAACAGCCTGTGCTATATTCAGAATGGCCTCAGTGGCCCTGCAATTTCAATTATAACCAAAGTTGGTGAAAATTACATGGAATAAAAAAAGCAGGGGACGTATTTTAGTCAGCTTTTTTTCAATGTAATTATAGTCTTCATGTTATAAAAGTTGTGTTTGTTACTACTCTGGTTCACCAACACCCACTCGCTGGGACATCTCGTCGGCAGATTTGTTGAGGCAAGCAGATATATTGAGGTAGGAAAGGCAGCTGTATAGTGATAATGCAAATGTGGACCACCCACCAGAGTCTGGTTTTGTGTGTGTGGGACTTCCCTGTCTTTTGTTGCACATGGCTGCAGTAGATAATCGTGGCATTCAGACTACAGGTAGATGCAGTCTGTCACAGCTGTGGGCTGACTAACGGTGTATGTTTCACATATCTCCTATATGAAAACTCAGGTGTATTCATTAGTGACGGCTTAACAAATGCTCACATGCATAACTAAATATTTCACCTTCTGATATTGTGAGGAGCCCTGGAAAACATGCACTGCTAGTGCAGGGGCAAACGCAGGAGTTCCAATTGTTTCCAAAAAGAATGAGGAAGCATTGACTGGGCATGTGTGTGTGTGTGTATATGTGTGCATATATATATATATATATATATATATATATACACTATGTCCCCCTCGTCACACATCTGTATCCCCTCATCAAACCTCTGTCCCCCTCATCACACCTCTGTCCCCCCTCATCACACCTCTGAGACCTCTCATCACACCTCTGTCCCCTCTCTGTTCCCCTTTCATCATACCTCTGAGCCCCCTCATCACACCTCTGTCCCCTCTCATCACACCTCTGTCCCCTCTCATCACAACTCTGATCCCCCTCATCACACCTCTGTTCCCCCTCATCACACCCCTGTCCCCTCTCATCACACCTCTGATCCCCCTCATCACACCTCTGATCCCCCTCATCACACCTCTGTCCCCCTCATCACACCTCTGAGTCCCCTATTCACACCTTTGTCCCCTCTCATCATACCTCTGATCCCCCTCATCACACCTCTGATCCCCCTCATCACACCTCTGTCCCCCTCATCACACCTCTGAGTCCCCTATTCACACCTTTGTCCCCTCTCATCACACCTCTGTCCCCTCTCATCGAACCTCTGTCCCCTCTCATCACACCTCTGATCCCCCTCATCACACCTCTGTCCCCCTCATCACACCTCTGTCCCCCCTCATCATACCTCTGAGACCCCTCATCACACCTCTGTCCACTCTCTGTTCCCCTCTCATCATACCTATGCCCTCCGTCATCACACCTATGTCCCCTCTCTGTTCCCCTCTCATCACACCTCTGCCTCCCCTCTCATCATACCTCTGATCCCCCTCATCACACCTCTGATCCCCCTCATCACACCTCTGTCCCCCTCATCACACCTCTGAGTCCCCTATTCACACCTTTGTCCCCTCTCATCACACCTCTGTCCCCTCTCATCGAACCTCTGTCCCCTCTCATCACACCTCTGATCCCCCTCATCACACCTCTGTCCCCCTCATCACACCTCTGTCCCCCCTCATCATACCTCTGAGACCCCTCATCACACCTCTGTCCACTCTCTGTTCCCCTCTCATCATACCTATGCCCTCCGTCATCACACCTATGTCCCCTCTCTGTTCCCCTCTCATCACACCTCTGCCTCCCCTCATCACACCTCTGAGCCCCCTCATCACACCTCTGTCTCCTCTCATCACACCTCTGATCCCCCTCATCACACCTCTGTCCCCTCTCTGTTCCCCTCTCTGTTCCCCTCTCATCACACCTCTGTCCCCTCTCATCACACCTCTGTCCCCTCTCATCACATCTCTGTCCCCTCTCATCACATCTCTGTCCCCCTCATTACACTATCACAATCGCTGCCTATCAGCCCTGAAAGAGAAGCAGTTGGTTTGCTTATCTAAGTGGCTGGTAGATGTAAAAATTAAGCTTCAGGTGTCAGGGAAAAGGGGTTTCCAGGCACCTGGAAATCCCCCCTGGGTGCACGCCTATGCTAGTGGTCCCTGAGGAGTAGGATTGAGCCACACTTGGGAAAAGAACGCTGAAAGTTGTAGTTCAGCAATGACCAAACTACGAGAACCCCACTTTATAGAGAAAAAGTAGTACAATTATTTTTTTCTACTACAATAGTTTTCCCTCTGTAAGATATAGTATGGTACTGTCTATTCAGGGGCCAAGGAGAGGGTCTAGAACCACCTCTTATGCTTCTCCTGATAAATAAATAAAAATTGGCTGCAGACAGCAGATCTAACATGAAATTGCTCCAATTATCTTTTTTTTAAAGCAGTGTTTTGTAGTACTCATCTCATAGATATCGTTAAAAGCAAAACTCAGTTTTATTGGAGGATGTAAGCCACTAATTTAATAGAAACTCAATAATTTAAGCCATGTTGCTACTTTTCAGATAAATTGTAAATGTTTCATACAAGTGAGAAACCAAGTTGACATACAGAATTTCAGTACAATTCCATTCTCCGTCAACAAAATATTCCGCGCCCTGAGGGCAAATGTTTCATACCTAAGAATAACAACAGACATGTCTGCATTCAAAGCTGCATTCATAACGTCTTGTCCATAACCAGCGGAAGTTTGCTTTATATGTTAAACTGCTAATTGTCAGGAACAGCTAAGGATTTCCTCACAAAGTCCAAAATATGCGAGGGGAAATCTAATACCACAATGTTCCTGTCTGCAGAAGTCTTGGCATGCTTCAGAGTAAATAAAAAGCCTAACCTACTCTCTCTATCTCCCTCTCTCTCTATATTAATATATGTAACACAACAACTTTCATTTATTTCAGGAGCACAACGCAACCTCCCCACTGGGAAATGTTTTTTTCCTGCTTTGACTGACAAGGCTTCTTTGTTACTACAAGTATTTTGATGGGGGATGAGAAAAACAAATTAAAAATTAAATATTTTCCAAGTTTTTATAACACTTCAATGTGTTTAAATGTTTCATTTAAAAAGGAAAGGAAGACGTTGTAAACATGGGCGCAGATAAAGATCCAATTGTAGGATTAGGGTTTTATAAATAATAAACGATTATAATTTACACTAATGTTATTTATATTATATAGAAAAATTGCATATTATTATAGTTATGATACAACAATGCACCATGACTTTATATGGTCACGGAAGTAATCTGTGACATTGATATTCTTATTCATTTACAATAAGGAGTATATTTCCCAATATATATATATATTAGGGATGAGCGCACTCGGATTTCCTGAATCCGAGCCCACCCGAACGTTGCGGATCCGAGTCGGATCCGAGACAGATCCGGGTATTGGCGCCAAATTCAAAAGTGAAACTGAGGCTCTGACTCATAATCCCGTTGTCGGATCTCGCGATACTCGGATCCTATAAATTCCCCGCTAGTCGCCGCCATCTTCACTCGGGCATTGATCAGGGTAGAGGGAGGGTGTGTTAGGTGGTCCTCTGTGCTGTTTAGTTCTGTGCTGTTTAGTTCTGTGCTGTTTAGTTCTGTGCTGTTTAGTGCTGTGCTGTGCTGTGCTGTTTAGTGCTGTGCTGTGCTGTTTAGTGCTGTGCTGTGCTGTGCTGTGCTGTGCTGTGTTCTGCAGTATCAGTCCAGTGGTGCTGTGTGCTGTGCTCTGTCCTTCTGAGGTCAGTGGTGCTACTGGGTCCTGTGCTGTGTCCTGTTCAGTCCAGTGGTGCTGTGTCCTGTGCTCTGTGCTTCTAAGGGCATAGTTATTTCCCCAATATTCCCCTGTGTTTAAAAAAATAAAAAAAAGTTTTTTAAAAAATACCAAAAACTACTTTAATATTTTTTAATTACCACAAAATTTGCACAACCAATCCTGCAGTATAAGCCCATTGGTACTGCAATATTACCAAGTTCACACATTCAGCAGTAAAAGTCCAGTGGTACTGCAATATTACAAAGTTTACACATTCTGCAGTATCAGTCCAGTGGTGCTGTGTCCTGTGCTCTGTCCTGCTGAGTTCCGTAGTGCTGCTGGGTCCTGTGCCGTGTCCTGTTCAGTCCAGTGGTGCTGTGTCCTGTGCTCTGTGCTTCTAAGGGCATAGTTATTTCCCCACTATTCCCAAGTTTTTTAAAAATAAAAAAAAAGTAAAAAAAAATTTAAAAAAAATAAAATATACTTGTTTGGTGGAATTCAGACCAGTTGAGGGTTTTATTATTATATTGTGTGGACCACTCTATCTATACCACACTACAACTCTATACCACTCTATTTCCTACTTTAATTCTATTTCCTACTTTAATTCTATTTCCTACTTTAATTCTATTACTAATTAATTACCATAAAGAGGAACAAAATAAACCAATTTTACCAAAAGTATAATATGACTTAGACTTACAAACACTACACTTTAAAGATCGTGCCTTTAAATGAAAAAGTCAGTCTTCATTGCACGACTATGTGCAACAGGGACATTTTTTTGGGTTTACAAAGTCAAACAATAACACTTCGACCCTGTCTGTCTGGGGTCTCTCAATGACGAATTGTCTGTAGCATGTTTGGAGGAGGTATTGTGGCCCCGGTATCAAATTGGGTACCGGGGCCACCCCACTATGCAGTCCAGATACTTGTTTGGTGGAATTCAGACACGTGGAGGGTTTTTTAATTATATTGTGGCCTCGGTACCAAATTGTGTACCGGGGCCACCACACTACGCAGTCAAGATAGATAGATGCGTATTGCGTATCATAGATAAAGTACATTCAGTGGTGTGGGGCAAATTGAAAAATATTCAAAATGCACTGACATTATCAAAAACAAGAGGTTGTCACACGCTAAAACTCCAACATGTATATGATGGAGAGGATGGAGGAGCAGCCGTATGTGTAGTGTAATGCAGATCTGTTGAAAGTTTTTTATATATTTTATTGTGGTGCCCAGTGCCCACTCCTCTACGCAGTCCAGGTACAATTATTGGTGGGAATCATAAAAGTTCAGGGTTTTTAATATCTTGTGGTGACCCACTCCTCTACGGAGTCCAGGTACAATTATTGGTGCGAATCATAAAAGTTCAGGGTTTTTAATATATTGTGGTGACCCACTCCTCTACGCAGTCCAGGTACAATTATTGGTGCGAATCATAAAAGTTCAGGGTTTTTAATATATATTGTGGTGACCCACTCCTCTACGCAGTCCAGAAAGATACCTTGTTGCAACGTTTTGGACTAATAACTATATTGTGAGGTGTTCAGAATACACTGTAAATTAGTGGAAATGCTTGTTATTGAATGTTATTGAGGTTAATAATAGCCTAGGAGTGAAAATAAGCCCAAAAACTTGATTTTTAAACTTTTTATGTTTTTTTCAAAAAAAATCCGAATCCAATACCTTAAATCCGAACCGAGACCTTTCGTCAAGTGTTTTGCGAGACAAATCCGAACCTCAAAAATAACGAAAATCCGGATCCAAAACACAAAACACGAGACCTCAAAAGTCGCCGGTGCACATCCCTAATATATATATATATATATATATATATATATATATACAATTTCTGCTGCGTTATATCTGCATATCTGTAAGGAATAGAGGATGAGCATGTTAGTTCATATACGTAAGAAATGGTATGTATAGTATATACCATGAACAAGTGTTATGTATGGGATATTGATATTGTACTGTATACAGGATTATTGGTATAATAGTTAGAATGACACATTCTTCAGCACTGTAAATTAATGGGCCCTGTGGAATGTCACTTTCAGAGAAGTCCCTGCCTTTGTCCGCTTCTTATTGATGTAGCCTATGCACTGCAATATATACTAAAAGGAAAATCTCCTTAGGGAGGGCTGACCAATGCTATTTTTCTAAAAAAAAAATTACATTTTTATGCTATAAATATAAATATTTTGCTATAAATATTCTCCTGTTGCTCCACACAGTATGTCTGAAGAATTTGCAGCCTTCAACTAAAGATTCCCATACACGCTGTAATTTTGGTGGCCAATTAGGGCATTTTAGTCTGTTTTAGACCTAGCTGGGCAGAAAGTGGATGTTTATATTCCCAAAAAGATTGTATATGTGATTATCAACCAACCATACCAGCCCCATGTGATCCATGTTGCCGGAGCTTTGACTGGCCTGACCCTTCCAATTTGGCCATACAAGTGTATGGTCAAATCTTACAGGGATCCAGGAGCTGTTTGGGCACCTTAAGGTTACACTTGTTTCAGTTGACAGAATTCCACAGTTTATTTACAGAAGTGTTTTATGGATGTTTTTTCTACATCTGAGAATCACTGCTAGAATATAAAAACATTGAGCATTTTCCTAGTAATTCTGAGGTTGGACATGCAGAATAAAACCCTGATAAAGATCGCTACATAGAAGCAGTGATTACGCTGCATGTGTTATGCTGTAGACTTTATATCATGTTTTAGTAGTGTTTTCAGTGAGTAGTAACATTCTATAGCAGCTTCTAATGTAGATTGTGTGCGACTAGTTTTCCTTTTGCAATACAAAATGCTGTTTAATATTCCACCACGTTCTTCTCCCACAATCACACTTTGAAATAACAGATGTATATACCTTATACAGTAACTACTTAACACACAGTACTGGAGAAAAGAGTACATCATGTGGGTTTAGCACATGTTCAAAGCCATTTGAAATAGTCTAAACATTTGATGCTACAAAGAAAACATTACAACTTCCAGTTTTACAAAACACTTTTATTAAAACAACAGATGTCTTTATCTTTATTATAAAACTGCATACAGAAAGCAAAACAAAACAAGACACCTGTATCTATTTTTAAACCATTGCATAAACAGGTTAGTTTAGTTTCTAGTCAAACTCTAAAAACTGACTAATGTCATACTTACCAAGTTTCTTCAGCTCTCTTCCGGGAGCCTGCTGGTGGAGGTGGGTGTGAGGGGGCGGGGTGCTAAAAATTGCGTCAATCGGGGCCAAACGCCGCGATTCACCGGAAATCGCGGCGTTTGGGACCTAATTCTGCCCACTTCACTAGGTAGTGGGCACTTCCTAGTGAAGGGGGCAGAATTCGGGAGATTGCCACACTCTCCCGGGAGTCCGTGAGACTCTCGAAAAATGCGGGAGTCTCCCGGACATTCCAGGAGAGTTGGCAAGTATGAGTAATGTACATTAATATCTATTTCCTACTAATCAGTATAATTCATAGATGTCAACCTTCTGTTGTTACCCTCTGGGAGATCCGGAGGAGGTGTGTGGCGGGAGAGTGGATGGGGGCGTGGTGCGGTGTATCGTAACATTTTGGCCCTGCCCGCAATGAAATTGATATTTTGTCGCTGGGGCGGGGCCGAAATGACGCAACACGCCTCAAATCATGTCATTGAAGCTCCCGGTTGCGGGAGAATTGCCTGCTCTCCCAGAAGCCCAGGAAACCTACCCGGAATTCGGGTGTCTCCCCGACATTTCAGGAGAGTGGGCCAGTAGCATATGATTACATGAAGTAAATAGACAAAATACCTTCCAAAAAAATTCCTGTTTGGTGTAGGGGTAATTGTTCATTGATATAGAGTTTGCATCTTGTTTAATTAAAAAATGTACAATATGCTATATGGGATTTGTCCAATCTATGAACTTGAACAATCAAGCAAAAATGAACATGTCAGCAGGGGTAGGCTGGGCTGGGGGGCATGAGGACATTAGCCCCCCCCCCCGAGCTAGTCCCATAGAGGGCTACCTTCGGCTGGGTCACTGGGCCACCTGCATTTTTTCCTTTTAAAATGTTCCTAATAGGCTGAATCGAGTCTTGGCCCCCAGACTACAATTTGTCAGTCCTCCCCCGTATGGCAGCATTAAGTGCTGAATTGTACATATAGAGGTCATTCATGAACTTTTAGAAGATCAGCAAAAACCATTTAGATGTCACGTGTTTGGAGCAAGACTATAAGTGCAAAACAACGGGAGCGCGCTGCAAACCCAGCTGTGATCCCACTGTGTACTTTGGTTCTTTGGTTTGTGCAAATGCATCTTGATTTCTATCAAAGCGTATAGGCTTGTGGAGCAAGATGGAAGTATGCAGTAGTTTGCACACGATGATGGGAGACGTTTGGTGGGATCAGATCTCTCCTTGTGAATTATGGAGTTGGCCCACCCATGTGCCTAGCTTTCAGAGGGAGGGAGAGGGAAGGGGGGAGAGGGAGGGGGGTTCATTGTTTTGTGGACGGATACACTGCCATTTACACTATGCATAGGCCTTACATTCCGTACCATCTCTGAGTTGGTGGAGATTCTATCTCCTCCTAGTTATTCCACTTTACTACGTCTTCCTAGAGTGGAGACAGGCATCTGGGGGTGTCATATGCCATCCACGCACTGGGAATAGGGGTGGAGGAATAATACCATTTGCAATGACCTCCACTCATCAAACCACCACCTTCTTTGAGCACCCAATGGCAATCAATTTGGCAAGTAAATATATATGTTTTTGGTGGCACTGATGGAGTGGCACTCCTGGAACACTTTAACAAATAGTGTACAACCCTTACAGCGCTTCACAATTCACTGCTGCAGATAGAAAAATTCTAAACCATACACTAAGGTTTGATTCACATAAATATACAAAGTATGAATGAGTCTTTTCTGCGCTGAGATCCCTAGAATTTCACCTGGTGGAATGTCCTTTTATGAAAAACTATTGTTGGTAAAGGCTTACTTTGGTTTTACATACATTTGACACTTGTTAATCCCTTTAGAATATTTAATATTATTCATTATCATACAGAATAACACTATTGTTATTTCTTCTCTTTCCATTTATATGTGTATCGTGGTTGGAAAGGAAAATAGTGAAGAAAAACTACATATCATAACATCATAATACATAAGTATTCATTTTACTTTTGTCATCGTGTTGTTATACCAGTTTTTTGGGGTTTTGGGGGATCTCAGCGCAGAAAAGACTCATTCATACTTTGTATACTCCTGGAACACTTACCTTTCCTGAGATCCATATCTGTGAGGGGGTCTTGTTAAATACACGGGTGCCATAGATGACATGGGCACCACTTGGCATGAGGATGAGCTGTTTAGAATCCTGCCTTGTGTCCTCTGCTGCTCTCTGATATTTGTTTATTTTACCACAGACACATAGGGCTAGATTTACTAAGCTGCGGGTTTGAAAAAGTGGGGATGTTGCCTATAGCAACCAATCAGATTCTAGCTGTCATTTTGTAGAAAGCACTAAATAAATGAAAGCTAGAATCTGATTGGTTGCTATAGGCAACATCCCCACTTTTTCAAACCCGCAGCTTAGTAAATTTAGCCCATAGTGTCTTTCTGCTTGTTCCTGCAGTTGATAACCAAATCCCTGGAACGACAGATAGCCAGAGTTCATGTCAGAGCAGCTCCTCAGTTTCAAGTGAGGCGCCTGTAAAATTAACAATTACCCTACAATGTTTCTGTCAGTTCCCTAACCATTTCAAGATGCATAGATTAGGCATTATGGTCATATGTGTTTACATTGTAGGCACTGGCCAAATTAAAGTTGACTATAATATAAGTTGACCAGCTTAATATACAGTATATAATATATATTAGAATGTGTAAAACTGACAAATACCTATTTGAATATAGTTTAAAATTTAAACTACCCATAACCGCCATGTCAGTCCAGCATTTCAGGACTGCTCTTTTCTTCACTTTGAAAAATGCAGCATTCTACGGCTAGACTACGTACAACTTTATATTATTTTAATTTAATATTGAGACAATCTGTTGTTATCTGAAAGGGGGGCAACAGTTACCATTTAATGCAGTGTGTTCTTATTTGGGATGTAGGAATTTGTAGTTTTTAAAATGGAATAATGGAGCATTCTGAAACATTCTGAGGTTGAGTACAGAAGGTTAGTTATCTAGCTTAAAGATTGGGTGGGTGAACCATGCATGCATTTATTTATGCTTACTTATCTATTACGTAAATTAATTAAACATGTCCTGATTAGTAATAAGAAAGCACTATTTGTCTGTCGTTTTAACTTGTTCTCAGTTAATGGTCAATAATATAACATTCTATATAAAAATTATTTTGAAGGGGGTGTATATTCCACTCTTCCAGTACCCCCAATACCTGTATGTTCTGGGACAGTCTACTGTACACATACTTTTCAGCAGCGGGGTCCGGAGCCTAATGATGCGATTGACTCAGTCACACCCTCTGCATTGGGCAACAGGATCTCCCGGAGGGGAGATCCTAAAAGTTGACTAGTATGCAATATATATCTGTGATATATGATGAGAAATTGGTTTTATTTATATCTCTGTTATTTCCCTTGTCAAGACCAAGTCACACAAAATTGGATCCATGTCATGGGGTCTCATGGTGGCCAAAGTTAATTTTTGCCTTCTTGAATCTGGCTGATTGATGGGCCAAGATGAGTCTCCCGGTTCACCATCTTCCTGCTGGTTATGTCTCCATGCGTTACCTCCTTTGCTTTTAAATATTAAGAGGTCGGAGTGGGAGCAGAGGGAGAGAAGCAAGGAAGACACTAGATGGTCGAGGAAATGTATGAACAAAACACCTTTTCAGCTTCTCTGCCGATGTGCAACATGAAGACACAAAAAGAGTCCCATTGGGAGAAAAGGATGAGCCCCAGAGACCACCAGCTTTGAGCTGGTGCGCAATGTATGTACTTTAGTGAAGTGGAAAGGGCAAATCATTCCTGCTAAAGTAAATATCACGGCTGCACGTACGTAGAAATAGGACCACCGGTGCACCTACTCCCCCCAGCTACTGTCTACCCGTGTACATTTTTGCTCCCTTTGAAAGTCCACCATTGTATTTCTCAGTGGAAAGCTACATTGCACAGCAGATATTTCACATCATAAATAACCTCCATAGGAAGATGGAAGACACAGGAGGACAACAGACAGATACGGAAGTTGTACTAGAGTAACCATAGAGCCATCGCTGCTTCTAAGGACCCTTCTTGCACAACAGACATGAGATCACTGAGCCATGGTGGTACATGCAAGGAGAGATGTAAGGCTATAATATATACTATCATTATACTATATAGGCATATTGGCTGTATGGGGACATATTTGGCTACCTTAGGTTGTATAGAATTAATATGCCTACATGGGACATATTCTCTGCACTCAGTGTAAAAGTAAAATTATGGTGGTGTGCAGTTTCCCTGGTGACATGCCGTTTATCGGTAGTTTCATTGTAATTGTCAGGTCTGGCAATATTTGACTGGCATTGATATTTCTTTGCAATATATGATTGCCAATGGGGTTTAGAGCTGACTATGGTATTATCCCTGTACAATACATGTCTGGCAATGAGGGTATCCTAATATATGTCTGGCAATTAGGGTATCAATGTACAATATATAGCTGACAGTGAAAGAATCTCTTGGCAATATCTGGCTAATAATTGGGGTGGAGCCTTCTGCACACATTAATTAGATAATAATAAATACTAATAATCCTGACCTGTAATAGAGCTACAATAGTGTATAATTTTACCATAGTGCACATCTCTTTTTACCAAAACATGTATGTCAGTTACCCATTTATTTGCTGTTGTGTTGTGTGAATATATTATTTGCTGTAAGGACATGCTAATCTCAATTCTTGGTGGCATGGTTTGTTCACTACACGCATTCATACCTGCTTACTCTCCCAGAATTTCCGTGAGGTTCCTGAATTTTACAGGAGTCCTCCCAAAAGAGTAGGTATCCTCCGGGACCGTGGTGGAGGTGGGACTTAAAGATGCAATTTGACCTCCTGCTATGCAATTTCGTTAATTTGGGCATTTCCTAACAAGAGTGGGGACCATGCCCCCTAATATTCCTGTCACATGACTTCCCCTTCGGTATATTTCTAAAGTCAGTAAGTATGCACTAATTTAACACATTCATTTAAAATGTTGTGCTTAAATGTGCAATCTTTTCTGTCCCGCCATTGTGTGTGTCCCTGGATTTCTTTCTAAGAATCTGGTAACCTTAATCTATATAACAGTGAAAGTGAAAACATCTTTCAGCAAAATTGTTAGAGCTGTCACTATCAATAAATATAAATGTCCCCCCCCCTTTTTTTCCCTTTTCCTGCAGAGAAGCTGTTTATTGCACATGTTGATTATACTTATCACTACATGCCAAGTCCTGAAGTCTGCTTGTTTACATGCCCCTGTGTGTGTCGTGTTTCCCAGCTCGGAGTGCTAAGATTTTGGCGCACAGCCACCCTGCTAGACTGTCACAGCTTACAGCCTTACCTACCTCCGAGTACCCCCCAGGAGCATTCAAATACAGAGGATTCACAATTCTTTGTTTGACTCTTACAACAAATCTGATTTTAAACACTCCAGCACTTTCTAAAAATATACAAGCGGACTAGCACATCATTATGAAAAGCACCTATTTTTCTTGGATATACAGTGTATGTGGCAGACTTTGAATGATTAAGCAACGTATAGCAGATATAATGATCGTTTATAAGACCGACTTGGAGGTAAACCAATTTTAGAACAGAGATTCATTGAATGCTTAGCTGTCCCATTATGTCAAACTCAAAATATGAAAAACAGTACCCCCATTTGAACTCTGCAAGAACCCTGGAATTATTCCCATGTATTTTTGGTGAGAGGTAGCAATATGCAGAAGCTATTAAAGAATCACCATTCCCCAGTGCTCTCTTCTGTTTGCTTTACTGTGGAATTTTACTAATGTTTTTAACAACCATAACGGCAATTTTTTCTTTTTCCTAAAGAAAATATATATTATTACTAGCTATAAGTAATAATGCAGCTGCTTAGTATAATGGGTGAATATGACCAAGAATGTTCAGCTTTTCAGCTCGTGTGAAAGAAAAGTATCTAAAGTTTACCCCAAGCCTAATTCTATTGGAGGCAGCCATTTTGTGGCCTGAATTCACTCAAACTGTAAGGTGACGTAAGATACTGTTCCTAGTGATTTGAGAGGGCAGAGACTGGTTAAGCCCACAAAATGGCTGCCTGCGACAGGTACATTGTAGAAGGACCACTAAACCCAAAATACAGGTTGCCCCGTATTAAATAGATGACATTCAGAATTAGTAAAGTAAAAGTTCCCATACCATGACAGAATGTAGGATATTTGATATTCTATTTACATCTACATGTGCAAACTATTGTTTTTTGTTATCAGCCATTTAAGACAAAAAGAGGTTGACTGTTTCTGTCAATGGATTTTCTACATGTTTACTTGTGAATGTTATCAGTTACTTGTATTTTAAATATAATGGGCCTGAGCCATTATGGAAAGTAAGGCAAAAAATAGAGTAAATGTTCTCCGGGACAAACCATGTTACAATGCAAGGGATGCAAATTAGTTTATTATTTTGCACATAAGTAGATACTGGCTGCTTTTACATCTAGCACACACATATTTTACACTGAAATTTAAAGTTGATCTAGGACATGTCCTACCTCAAGTATAATTCTGTCCCCACATTTTAAATTTACCTCCCCCCTCCAATGCACAATGGTTTTGCCCATGTGCAAAGTTACTCCTTTTTCATGCTTTGCTCTCGGGCCCAATATCTTTCTAAAGTAATTCATGTCTCAAAGACCACAGTACCCAGACTTCACATGTATGAATTCTCCTTGCTTCCTGAGGGAAGAAGACGTTCCAAGATTTCTGGTATAAGTTCTATTGGGAATACCATCTTCCTTTTACGCAAGGTCAAAACTTCACTCCAGGGCTTAAAGTGACTGTCCTCTCATGGAAATAAATAGTCTCTGTAAATTTTCCTTGCAAGGAACATCTGTTTCACCAATCCTGACACTGGATTTTAGGACTGATAGGAAAATGTGCATCTGGATTTTGTGTTATACTCAAATAGAAACAAGTGGCTTGGAGCAAATATGTCCCTGAAGTAAAAATGTCTTCTTCATATATATGTTGTGGAATAGTATAATAAAGATATTCCATACCAGCAAAAAATAAAGAAAATGTTTTACTTTCTGATGATACAAGATGGAAGATTAATGTGAAATATTTGCAAATAACTGCATTTTATAAGGTCAAATATTAGGAACCAGCCCAATCCGCATATCTTCTTTTAGGTTCAGTTCTCATTTAAAGTTCTGGAATTGTAAGGACAGAGAACAGGTTAATCAGTCTATTATTTTATTATTATGATTTATTTATATATTGCCGACATATCCAGCAGCACTGTGCAGCCAGATCATTATTTTTAGGTAGGCACAGCAGTTGAGTTTACAGTTTTGGCTCTCACACAAACTCCTAATAACTGATCAGGATATAACCGAAGTTCCCAGCTGCAGTATTACAGCGCTAATTCATACTTATTTACTTTACTGCTGTGCTCTGATCTCACAGTCTGCCCTTTGTAACAGGACTCTTCAAGGAGGAATATGGGTCATTTATATTTTTTTTTAATGTATTTTCCTTATGGAAAATTTATCTGTATTTATTTATTTATTTATCCTTCAAAACTTGAAGACAGAAGGGCACCCCCATCATGGATTTAGGTGAATACTAAATTAGTAAAAACTGATTTGACTAATTGTTTAATTTTTCATGGTCCCGGCAGCCACGGAATGTAAGGACATTCTGGTGTTTGTAGTTCTACAAGCCCCAGCATGCTCGGACAGCCATGGGTATGCTCACACTTGTAGTGAACCGCCGCATATCCAAGGAGTTTATCTCTACAAGGGCATGCTGGGACCAGTAGCGCAAAATATAAATACACTGATTTCTTACAGTGAACTAATTATTACCCCAAGCCCATCAAGAGGGAAGTTGGGAGGAGCCCCTGTACTTTCAGCATGGTGCTGTTTTTTCCTGTAGAAGGGGGCCTGTTTTTGTCGTAGTAAATTCAGCTCTGTGCTGAACAGGAGTCCGATTATGACAGTGCGGCCAGATACTGCAGAACTCCCTGCTATAGTGTGTCCAACCTGGTTCCCTTTGTGGATTTGTTGGGGAGACACCAAGCTGTTCACACCCCCCCCCCCACAATTGTTTCAACCTGCCCAGGCAATGAGCACTGGAGCTTGGTTCAAATTTTTGGCAAGGCTACTCTGTTTTATTATATCGCAACATACAGGGGCGGGTTGGGTGCCCCCCCTTGGCCGGATGTTAATAACACATTTTTGGGCCATCTGGCCAGCAGGAGGGTGCAACGCCCGTCCATTACTGCAGGAGTACATTGACTACTGAGAGTCACCGCAATGAGAAAGGCACCGACTCTCTGCTCACTGTCCTGACATGCAAATATTACACCAGGATGCTATCAGAACACAGGAGACACAAGGAGACAGCATGGAAGCAACAAGGAGGAGCAAGACGATGAAGAAAGAAGATACAGAAAGAGGACACAGAAAGAAGACAAAGAGAAGCATAGGAACGCTCAGGTAATTAAACTACTGCAGGGACTGGCATTAGGAGGGGGCTGGAGAGGAGGGGGTCTGAAGATAATAGGGTGGGTGTAACGATTATGTAGTATATCTAATGACTGATTGTTATTTTCTGTTGAATTCATATATGACAATCTATATTGTATGTAATCTTGTAATGTAATCTTAACGTGTGCTTTGCTAGATGACGTGATTTTGAACTTATGCAAGTGTCATTAATCTGTTGAAAAATAGCCAGACCAGGGAGAGATAGGATCTTGGAGGAGTTTGAAGCCCCAAAGTCGTAAGCCATCTAGCCCAGCAGAAGGAGCAAAGGTGGGAAATCAGGTCCTGTGAACATTCTGATCTCAAGACATCCCTAGCTCCCTTCAAAAGCCATGTGACATTTGGGAGATCAATCTGTCCTTATTGACAGTTAACCTCCAAAGGTGGGGAGTGATAGCTATGTGGCAAAAAAGTTTAAAATCTTCTGACTTAGACAATAACGTTTGCATTTACATGAGGGGTCTATCAAGACTGAAATGTCATATTTTTCTCAATTGTGTTCCCTTACATACCAGGGGTAAATGTATTAATGTCCGGATTCTTCAACTCCGGCGTGTTCAGCATCTAGGAAACTTCCCTTTACAATGCAGCGCCGCTTTAAATTTAATCGCCGAGGACGCTGAACACGCCGGAGTTGAAGAATCCGGACATTAATACATTTACCCCCAGGTCTTAACTTGTAAGTTGTACTCTTGTTTTATTTCCTATTTTATTTTCTGAAACTCATTTGTGTAAATTTATTGTATGTATTGTTATTAACTTTTTTTGTAATTAAGCCTTGGAAACATTTTTCAGATTAAATAAATTTATTCTAGCGTGTTCTCCGTGATATACATGATACATACTATAAAGACATAAGTTATATAAAAAAGAAATCACTAAACTATTCATTAGCAATAGTAATCTCTATTAAATGTGAGGAAAGTTGCCACTCATAATATGATTGTGGTGCTTTTGGGGGAAAATAGGCCTTTGTATTATATGGGAATGTCAACAATTTAATGTTGGGGCTGGTGAGGGGTGAAATTGGCTTGTTTGTTAAATGTGGAGGTCATTCATTTAATGTTGGGGCTTTGAGGGGGGGTATGTCTGTTTATTAAATGGGAATGCTACTATTTTAATGTTTGGGCTGATGAGAGGGGGAGGGGTATGTCTGTTTATTAAATGGGAATGTTATTAAATTAATGTCGGGACTGATTAGGGAGAAGGAGGCCTAATTATTATATGGGGGGGGGTGTTATTAATTTAATGTCGGGCTATATGAAGGGAAATAGACATTAAGTGTAAATTAATTAAATTCTGGAGCTGACCGGGTGGAAGAAGGCATGTCTGTTAAACAGAAAAAGCTACTGATGTAATATACGTCTGGTTGTGAGGAGGGAGACCTAGATTTTTCACTCACTGCTCAACATTCCAGAAGGTGAATAATAACTATCCCTTTTCCAAACAGGACCCCAAGATTGCAGGATCCGGTCAAGCAGCACAGGAGCATAAGACCTGCAGACAGAAGACACCAGCGACGTGCAACAGCTGAGCGGCAGCATTTACTCCCACAAAGGTAGCATGTGTGTGTGGGGGATCCTGGTGGTCCAGTGGCGAACGCGGTGCAGGCAGCCTATGCAGTCCGCGCATAGACAGCCGCAGTGCATACTACTTAATATGGCTGCATCATCCATTGATAGAATATCAGTAATATAGGGTAATATATATATATATATATATATATATACATATTAATGGGTGGTAGAGAAGGTCATCCTCATGACTCTCAATTGTTGCCCGCATAGCATTGTTAAAAAGTTCAAACAGCATTCATCGCGCAGCGCCAGTTCTGCTTACCAGAAGTGGCCCACTGAGCGGTCGCACTCCACACATTTATATATAAAATCAGACAGGTATGCAAAAAAAAGTGCTGTAGGGGGAAGGGACATATAAAATAAAATGCAATATAAAGTGAGGTCTGTGTTTTGTTGCATTATTTATTTTCATTATTTAAGATTTATATTTCCAATAATAAAGTACCACTAACAACGCCTATACACACACACACACACACACACACACACACACACACACACACACACACACACACACACACACACACACATATAGTGAAAAAGAGGGATATTTGCCACAGTTCGGGTAGGAACACAGTTAGTCTGCAGCAGCAGGCTGCAAACAGGGTTAAGTTTCCCTAGGTTCCTCTCTTAGCACACACACACACACACACACACACACACACACACACACACACACACACACACACACACACACACACACACACACACACACACACACACGTGTTCCACATGGGTGTGATTGGTTTGCTGTGATTTGTTTGTAGTGCTTGGGGTGGAGGATAAAGACACTGTCTGTATGCGTGGGTGGGAGCACCGATGCCAGTAAGTGGCCGGTGAGCAGACAGGGAAGTAATGTCTAGCCAGATGCAGGTGGTGGGGATTTTCGTGGACTGTTACTGGATATGATTGCTGTACCATCATTGGAGCTGTTTTGCCATCATAACTACTGCTAATAAACAGCAAAATGGTTCAACATACCTGTGTCCGATTCCTGCGGAATGTGTATATGTGTATAATGCGATATATGTGTAAACGCAACATTTTGCATTTTCATATATAACAGAGATATTATACTGTCTCCTGAGGCTCCATATATAGAATAATGTTAGCTCCAATGGGGCTCCTATGACACAGCTTTCTTGCCTTACAAGTTCAGGGGAGTTATAACATCATCATCATCATCATCATCATCATTTATTTATATAGCGCCACTAATTCCGCAGCGCTGTACAGAGAACTCATTCACATCAGTCCCTGCCCCATTGGAGCTTACAGTCTAAATTTCCTACTATAGACACTCACACACAGACAGACAGAGAGGGAGAGACTAGGGTCAATTTTTGATTGCAGCCAGTTAACCTACCAGTGTATTTTTGGAGTGTGGGAGGAAACCGGAGCACCCGGAGGAAACCCACGCAAACACAGGGAGAACATACAAACTCCACACAGATAAGACCATGGTCGGGAATCGAACTCATGACCCCAGTGCTGTGAGGCAGACGTGCTAACCACTACGCCACTGTGCTGCCCCAAACATTTTATCATCATCATTTATTTATATAGCGCCTCTAATTCTGCAGCGCTGTAAAGAGAACTCACTCCCACCAGTCCCTGTCCCATTGGAGCTTACAGTCTAAATTCCCTAACACACACAGACAGACAGACTAGGGTCAATTTGATAGCAGCCAATTAACCTGCTAGTATATTTTTAGAATGTGAGAGGAAACCCACACAAACACAGAGAGAACATGCAAACTCCACACAGATAAGACCATGATTGGGAATTGATCTCATGACCACAGTGCTGTGAGGCAGAAGTGCTAACCACTAAGCCACCGTGCTGCCCACAGAAAGAAGCTGTCTGAGTCCATCTTCACAACTAACATCTGGGTTTTTCCAGGCATAGGGGACATCATGGGACATAATAGCATACCTCCCAACATAGTATTAGTACAAAGGGGGACAATGTGTGCACTCAAAAAGGGATCATGGTCACAGCATGTGGACGCATACTATATTTCTCATGGATGTGTCTAGTGCTTCAGATGTCCAAGACTGTCCCCAACCTTCCCCCTCTACAGAGTGCACCAGTGGCAGCGAGGTGTACCTCCCAACATTCCGGCAGTTGGGGAAAAGGCTCTGATTGTCGGGATAGCAGGACAGTCCTCTTAAATCAAATCTTTCCTGCCTAAATCAGGACAGTCAGAAGGTATGTAATAATGCACAAGGCACTATGCATAATGTCCTTTGGCTGAAACATGACAGGTCTTCTTTAAGTTCATCTTTACTAAAACAATTAGACAATCCTCATAAAACGTACTTTTCATACTTCCAAAAAGCCAAAAATCAAATGTTGAAAAGTAAAGGTGGGAAGAGCATTAAGACCCATCTTTACATCGCTTCATGTCCCTTCATCTTTTCATGGGCAAGAATATTCTATTCTAATGTGATTCAAATTATCCAATTCCAGATCTATCTCCCACATCCTCTTATTGTTAACTCATCAAACTTCATTCACCTTTACAGTTTCTGCCTCCTCTCTCTACCCCTATTACCTTAGCCAAAGCAATGATATGGCGATAATGACTCATGCCTCCAGCTGCTGTACCAAATGTACTACTAACAATGATTGACAGGGCCCCTAGGAATAGAAATTAATTACAGCAAGCATTAAATTACAGCCAACTTAAATACAATATGGAGTAATGGCTGTATATGTATTACAGTATTCCAGTATTTTCTTTTAGACGTTGGTGTTATTAGGACCTAGCAATATTTCATCCTTAACATGTCATTTAGCCTGGGGCTGAATGACTGTATTATGGTCACTGAGGCATATGAACTGTAACAACTTGTGGTGACTGTAGTTTTGCATTAATCAGAATATTATGTTGTGAATGATGCTAAAAACATTTCTGATTCCCACTGGATACAACTGTAGTGAGAGACATGGATGACGTACTGACAGTCCAGATGACTCACCAGTTAGTAGGAAAATTCTAAGAGATCAATAAACAGGTATTATAAGAAACAGTAACTGGTACAGCTTCAGAATGAGAATATCTAAGAGAAACTTTACTGCACAAAGGAAGGGTTTTTCTGTACAACAGATTTAATTTATGAAATTCTATTTAAAAACAAAAGAGCCACTGAGAACGAGAGATGTGTCAAACAAATTCTCAAATTTGAGAATGTCTCTTAATTTGCCTCTCCCAGGTATCTTTACATAGTGGGAATGGCTGGCGCCCTACAAGACACGGAATGCCTGTAAATATATATATTATATTTACTCTCCATCCCTTTATCTCAGTACGTTCGAAGTAAGGAATGCCCTTATTCCACTCAGCTCCTGCCATGATCTGCTACCTTCCCGCCATGCAAAACTATGCACTTTGGCGGCATATTTGTACCACCTTTTGGACCTCCTCTCTGAGAGTTCCCGGAACGCATGTCCAAGGGACAAGTGCAGGGATGTAACTACGCTACTTGCATCATCATGGCCCTGCTCCTTGCTACGCAACTACGCTATTCATGTCATCTCACAACAGGGCCATGGTAATGCAGTTCATATCTAATTGCCATATCAAGGCCAAATTTCGCCCACTTCTAAAGAAAGTAATGGGGGATCTGGGAGAACAGTCTATTCTCCCGGGAATCCGTGAGAACTCCCTGACATTCCGGGAGAGTAGACAAGCATGTGTGACGGAAAACTTATTTTATACCTAGCGCGCTTATTGTTCTTATGGATTTTGCATCGTGGATGGCGGTCACAAAGGGGGTTAAACATAAGCTTTATTTATTTCTGATCGTCTTTCATGGACTGAAATTCTCCAGTGGGCATTATTTATGCTGCAAATGTCTGGTGAATTGAGAGTAATTTGCAGATCCAAAGAATCTCTGAAATTGAAACCAATTTCAGGATCTGATTAATCAATTAATTGCCCATTTCTGCAGAGAATATCCTACATATTGCTTAAGGTTTTCTACTAAATGCAATTTCAAATATCATAAGTACTGTCAAGCTATGAGAATGATTACACACATATCCATCTAGATTGTTGCTTTTATCATTGACTCACATACTGTATTTTATTAGTTAGTTTCGGAAATGAGCTGTGTAAGTAATGTTAACATTTGAAGCATATATTGAGGTTATTACAAATTCTGTTTTGTTTAGGTACCTCTGGTGGTATAAAATTAAACATGTGGTTAGACAGTAGATTGATTACATGGTGGCTTTTTCTCTTTGCTTTATATTTTTCTTTTATTGTATAGAACAATGAGCTGTGTAACATTGGTTGTACTGGGGGGATAATGTTCTCTTGAACAAATACGTTACTGCTTTGGTGGTCGATCATGTTTACAAAGGACGCCAGTTGTGGGACCCAGCAGATTAGTCTTGAAGTAAGAACACTGTAGAGAGAGGCTTATAATATACAGGGGGAAAAAAAAGTGTTCATACAGCATTGCCTGGTACATGCTGTATGTTTACAAGCACCAAGATTGTTGTGCCTCCTACTAGCAGGGCTATATAAATGAGGCGGAGAACTGAGGAGCCCCCGCGTCAATTGACAGCGAGTGGCGGGGCCAAACGCCACGATTCACCGGGAATCGCGGCGTTTGGCATCTAATTCTGCCCACTTCACTAGCAAGTGGGGCACTTCCTAGTGAAGTGGGCAGAATTCGGGAGATTGCCACACTCGCCCGGGAGTCCAGGAGACTCTCGCAAAACGCGGGAGTCTCCCGGACCTTCCGGGAGAGTTGGCAAGTATGTTGTACGCAAGTACTACTGTTCATGAGCTGTATCCGACACACGTAAGTACACTTTTGTGTACACATTTTTCTACATGTGTTTGGAGCGCAAGATGCATCAGACTGTAAATGAACCACTGAATGTGGAACACTGATCTTCTGTCCCACCAGAGTGGTTTAGCTATGGTAATGTGGCACGGAGTGTTGGTGGGGGGAGGAGAGCGACGGGATTCCATATCATCATCATCACCATTTATTTATATAGCGCCACTGGTTCCGCAGCGCTGTACAGAGAACTCACTCACATCAGTCCCTGCCCCATTGGGGCTTACAGTCTAAATTCCTAACACACACAGACAGACAGACAGACAGACAGACTGACACACACAGACAGACTAGAGTCAATTTGTTAGCAGCCAATTAAACTACCAGTATGTTTTTGGAGTTCGGGAGGAAACCAGAGCACCTGGAGGAAACCCACGCAAACACGGAGAGAACAAATACAAACTCCTCACAGATAGGAGTTGAAGGCCATGGTTGGGAATTGAACTCATGACCCCAGTGCTGTGAGGCAGAAGTGCTAACCACTTAGCCACCGTACTGCCATACCTACTACTATAAATATGATATACCTTGTATCTAACATTTTGGACCAGAATACTGATGCTGGAGATTTAATGAATGTCTCACATTAATTTTTACAAAATCCAGTGAATAAAAATGAGAATGAGGCATTGCATTTGGCCTAGAACCTAATATTATATTTTAATGTCTCTTCCAAAAATGTTATAGTGGAAAAAATGATGTAATACAGTAAGTCCTGTTTTTGCAGTTATGAGTATTCATTGTCCGGTTCATACAGTCCAACAAATACATATGTAGACAGATAAAACTTTTATTAAGCCCTAGGACATCAGTTTAGTACCATATGTTCAGAGTAAAGATTAAATAAAATGTTCCGTATATAAATACTTTGTGTTCAGCGAAGGACCTAGGAATTACAGAATTATTTTTCTTATATAAATACATTAACATGAATAATGAAAACTAGTAAATAAAGGATAACTATTAAATAAAGGATAACTTTGAAGGATTTGTAATAATTATGTATTAATCTAAAGTACAATAAAAAGCACACTTTTGTGAATCCTTACACATGGTCCTATAGTTGCTTACTCTTCCCGAATATCCGGGAGACTCCCAAATTCCTGGGAATCCGGGAGCAGGCCAACCTCCCGGTCAGTGTCCACTTGTTTAGTTAAGTGGCAG
This sequence comes from Mixophyes fleayi, assembly GCF_038048845.1. NCBI lineage: Eukaryota > Metazoa > Chordata > Amphibia > Anura > Limnodynastidae > Mixophyes > Mixophyes fleayi. The sequence continues at coordinate 39,036,841 of NC_134406.1, forward strand.
GGGCGGAACTTAGAACACAATATGGTTGTCATCGGTAGATTTAAACCATTTTTCCAAGTATTTTTTCCCCCTAGTTTTTTTTATACTTTCTTTACTTTTATATTTTCTTTTCTCACTTTCCTTGTGCTTTATCCTATTTCAATTTTGTTACTTTTTTGTGACATTTAACTGTGTACTTTGCATTTGACATTGCATTGTTTTACATTTGATTACAACAATAATAATAATAAAAACATAATTCTAAAATAAATCAATAATAAAGTAAAGGTATAACATTGGTATGTTGGCATATGTGACAAGTTGCTATTATGGGGTCATTGTAGACGTGTTTTGCTCTTACTGATATTAATGCATTCCATCATGGAGCGATTTCAATCGGAATCATGTGAAAAAGCCAAATAATCATGTGATTAGTTGCTATGGGTCCCATTTTGCCCAGTTACCTGCACACCAGTTTTCAAAAAGGCTACGAACACCCATTCCCCACCTATGTTAGAGAGAAGGGTATTTCATAAAAAATAACTTTTATTTTCAAGGTTGCCTTTTCAGAAACAGAACGTCACTTTGTGGGATCTATATTTAAATATTTTCAGGAAGAAAAGTCAACAGGAAAAAGGGATTTGTTAAAAGTAAAGTGGGAGGGGGGGGGGGGTTAGAGCTATTAGGGATATGGCTACATTTTAGGTGCTTTTAGCTATTGTCACAGAATTAAGGTATCTAATACGAAGAGTTAACACTGCAAATGAGGCAGATGCTGGTCTTTGATGTTCTTTTGTAAGAAGAGGTGGTTTAGAGGAGAAGAAAAGATTGCCTGTTTTGTTTAGTCTAAGATCAAGATGTAATAGTAGTAAGTAAGTCTTTGTTCTCACGCTAGCAAAAAGCTGTTTTATTTAGTTTAAATAGCGATTAAGACAGTGAGACGTATTGCAAATATGATTTAACATTAAATCTTCATATGCGTCTTAGCAACAAGCTGCTGATTTGCTAATACTGAGAATGAAACCTGAGAACCAAGTAGCAAATTGACCAAGAAAAGTCAGTACATTGAGCATTTCACCTGTTCAGGTTGCTTATGTCCACACTTGTATAATCACATACTGAGCACTCATAGCGCAGTATCAAGGGTAGACTGGACCATATATATTCTCTGCTGTAGAACTCCCCTTCTAGGCACTCTCAGTCACAGGAGCGTGTGGGTAATCATCATTTAGTCGTCATTTATTAATTTATATAGTGTCACCAATTACGCAGCACTGTACAGAGAATATCTGCTCCATTGGAGCTTATAGTTTAACTTTCCTAACACATACACACACACTGAGGTTAATTTTGTCAGCAGCCAATTGACCTACCAGTGTGTTTTTGGTGTTTGGGAGAAATCCGGTGCCCAACCAATGGAAGCATGGGGAGGACACACAACTCCACACAGATAGGGCTCTGGTTGAGAACCAAACTTATGATCCCCAGCACTGTGAAGCAGAAATGCACTTGAGTATGATGTAGGCTTAAATGGGAAGCCAAATCTGTGGGTCGCTTTCCATAGCCCATCTCTGAAGAGCCCTGTCGAGACCTCGGGTAATGCAATCTATTGCTTGGGGAGCTTAATGATTCACATTGGTTCACACTGGTGAATTAGTTCCAGAAAATAAATAAAAATATAAATTAATTTTAAAATCAACTATACATGTTTGATAAATACCTTCTAGTGAGAAGATGGACTTTTATCTGTTCCATATTCACTTTTGATGCATATAGCTGTGCTATGCTTCTGGTGCTGTAAACCTGTCTTTATATACATAGCTGTGATATGTGGTCTTCTCATGTTTTTAATACTATGTTTTTATTGCTAATAAAACACATGGGTTGCCTTATATGATGACACCTGTGGTTGGGGGTTTGAGTGCTTCAAATTAAATCATTTTATTTGTTAACTTAATTTTTGCCAATTTTGTAAACATAGTAATTCTCCACATTTGGAGCAGCACATCCATATCTCGCCTTCCCCAGGTTTATCTACATTATAAATGTATTGTTTCAGCTGTTCTGTTAATTTGGTATGACATCATTATGTATTAACCAGTAGCACTTGAAAACACCTTTTGAATTAGTTTCAGACTGGAGCCATTTCTTAAGGAGTTTATTTAAACTACACAACTGACTGGTTTCACTCTCTTAAACTGCCAGTCATGAAACCATTGAGTTCTACTGGTGGGCGTAGCTCCAATCCAAGCCATTAGATTGGAAAGCATGCCCAGTATCAATCTCCCCAACCACAGCATACAAAAGTCTTTTAAACTATAAGCTCCTCCCCAACTGTAAACTGATTGACAGGTGTCAAACCCACAACTTCCTCCCCCTGAGTCTGACAACTCCCACCTTCCCTAGGTAAAGGTTTTACCTGTCTGCATGGGCTTATTATGGCCCCACCCTGGAGCTTCCTAGCTGGGAGATAAGACTCTCTGTTAAACACACATAAGTCACTCACTCTGCACAATTTCTAAATTGGTTCATATTTATCCAAAATGTGCTGGATAATTAAATACGATGAAGAATCAACCCAATAACAGTGCATGGATATAGAAGCTAAGCAGTAAGCATCAACAAATGTCACACATCTAAAGCCTTATTATAGGCTCTTACAGTCTCACTGGCTCTTCCTTCCTTGTGGTGTGAGTAGTGTGGCCTGACCTCTGACTATTGATAACTTCTGTGTGCACCAAGATCATTTAAGAAGCAAAAAATAACTGATGCACAGGGCAAAACTATATCCCATCCTACTGTGCGTCTCAATTTCTGAAAATTCAGCTAGAGGTCCACTAAGGCACATGGGTTTGTGGAGCAAGGTGGTAGTGTTTGCAGAGGTATAGATGTATTTTTGGCCAAAAGGAGGAGGTAGGTAATTTATTCCAAAGTTGCACCCACTTTTGTGGAGCAGAGCAGTAATAAAATTTCAGTTTGTAAAGCAAGTTCATTGAAATGAGAAACACTGGTGTAAAGGGTGTCTTTCTCGAGGTGTTGCTTGTTGAGAGGAAGGGAGTATGGCCAATTTCACTGTGCAAAAACACTTCAATTTTACATCAGCTTAAAGCTGGTTATCCTAAACTTTAGTGGGATGCACTTTGCAGTTTACTGTTTCCATGTGCACTTCTTCAGTGCATCACAATTCTAGGTGCACTCCATACGATGTAATAAAAGATTCACGGACACAAAGGGCCATATGTAATAAAAGCATTCTTGTTGTCACCTAATTTTCATGATTTTGAATCAATAAATATCAAGGGTATCAAGCAGTTTTTTTTATGAGAAAAACAGGTGAATGGCACGGTTCTTAAGTGGTGGGAGGTTGAACTTTTATGAAAGTCTTAGACATTTGCACAGGGCTCCTCTTCAGATTTTTCTGCTTCTCTGTGGGGCATGGAAAATCGTTAAATGCTCAATGTTCAAATGCTTCCGTGCAGAAACACCAAAGTGAAGGAGGACTGTTCTTTCTTTATCACAAGCGAACGAAAAAATCCTGCAATGTGTCAATATGGGAGTGATTAAGCTCTATTAACACTTTTCCTAAAAACACCCGTCTGACTCTACTCTTACTCTAAAACTCTCAGTGAGTTGTTGGTGCCTGATTGACCATACAATTGTAAAATGATTGACAAGAAGTCCTGGGGGTATGTTTACTAAACTGCAGGTTTGAAAAAGTGGACATGTTGCCTATAGCAACCAATCAGATTCTAGCTGTCATTTTGTAGAATGCTCTAACTAATAGTAACTAGGGGCCTGATTCATTAAGGATCTTAACTTGAGAAACTTCTTATTTCAGTCTCCTGGACAAAAACCATGTTACAATGCAAGGGGTGTAAATTAGTATTCTGTTTTGCACATAAGTTAAATACTGCCTGTTTTTTCATGTAGCACACAAATATCAACTTTAAATTTCAGTGTACAAATAAGCTATCAAGTATTTGTGTGCTACATAAAAAACAGTCAGTATTTAAATTATGTGCAAAACAAAATACTAATTTGCACCCTTTGCATTGTAACTTGGTTTTGTCCAGGAGACTGAAATAAGAAGTTTCTCAAGTTAAGATCCTTAAACAATCAGGCCCTAGAATCTGACTGGTTGCTATAGGCAACATATCCACTTTTTCAAACCCGCAGCTTGATAAATTTACCACCTGGAATTAAAAATGTGTATCACAGATTCCAACCTGCAATTCAGAACAAATAGCCAATGTGTTTGTTGAATTTTAAAAATATGAATTTCACCATGATTCATAAATTGTAAGATGAACTAAAGAAGATTCACAGTCTGTTTCTTACACTCCTAGTCGGGGGCAGGCTGGGCTGGGGGGCAGGGGGGCATATGCCCCCCCCCAGGCCGGTCCAACAGTGGGCTACCTTGGGCTGGGTCATTGGGTCACCTGCTTTTTCTCCCTTTAAAATAAGCTGCTGAGTCGAGTCTTGCCCCTGGGCTATAATCTGCCATCTTTCCTATAGAAGACAGGGGAGTGTGAAATGCTGTAGAGCAGAGACTTGATTCTCTCTTTTGAAATCTGTTCAGAACTGTGGGTGTCCGGTGAGCAGTAGCAGACAGGAGCTACAAAGTATCATTGCACTATCCACAGGATGCACTAGAATACAAGAGGCTGTACAATATAATTGTGCAGTATTTTGGCAAGTAGTGTGACAGCCAGAGCAGAGGAAGTACATTAAATGAGCAAATTACCTCCTGCAGGGCGACCTCAGTCTTAGCTCACAGCGATGTATCTCTCTGCCTGCAAGCAAGTCAAGATGTTTTCATCAGTCTCAGGTCCACATGTTTAGGATGTCTGCTATGGAGTGTATGTGAATAGTATATAGTGATACACTAATTTAGAGGAGAAAATAGTATTTCTTGGTTAAACTAGAAACGATTTTTGTGAGTGTTAATTAATGATAATTGTTATTAAACGATCATTAGTGTATTTGCCTCGCTATTAGCCCCTCATTGCTATTAGCTTATCCTTTTACGCTCTTTGAAGAACCAGCAGAAAAATTAAATTCCAGCTTTGCTCATACAAAGATTGGCAGGAATGAGACGTATAGGGGAGGTTTCTTTTACCTAATTGAGTTGACCTTTCACAAAGTGCTGATTGCAGCAAGTGAAAGTGAAGCAGACCACATGTGGAATAACTGCAAGGTCTCAGCCTGAGTGGCTGGTTACAAGACCAAAGACTGCCCATGAAAAATGACCTGCAACCTCTGTGGTCTGGAAAACCACATCTACAGGGATTGCCCCCAGGGGTGACGAACTTATGCCGCAGCAGCCAGTCGGTTGCCTGAAGGTGCATAAGCTTCTATCCTGTGGCCCAAGCCAGCCCGGAGGAAGCAGAAACAGCAGCAGCATCAGAAGGGTAAGAAACCTGCCAACCCTCCACCTTCCCCTTTTTCTCCACTCCCGACCACCCTCCTCATCACCCATTGTGACAGCATTCCCTGCCCTCCTGCTATCTCAATGCCCCTCCCTCTCCCTCTCTTACTCCTGCCTCTCTCCTGCCCCCCTCCCAACCTACGTGCATCACTCCCCTCCACTAGCCTTCCACCAACTGCTGCAGTACCCAGGGCCGGTGCTAGGGTCCACGGCGCCCTAGGCATTTTTAAAAAAGTGGCGCCTCCCCCGCAAAAATCGCCGCCCCCCGCAAAAATCGCCGCCCCCCCCCCGCAAAAATCGCCGCCCTCCTCCCTCCTCTCCTTACCTTGTCTCACCACCGCCGCCTCTCTGCTCCGTCTCCTCCCCTCCACTCACTGACACTAGTAAGTGGAGGGGAGAAGACGGAGCAGAGAGGCGGCGGTGGTGACAAAATAGCCTCTTCCCCCCCTCCCCGTCCATCTGAATGCTGTGCGGCGGCCGTGACAGGTATGGTCAGCGGTCGCCGCACAGTTTTAAAGTATTTTAGAATACTGTGGCGCCCTCCAGGTGCCCTCCAGAGCCCGGCGCCCTAGGCAAGTGCCTAACCTTGCCTAATGGGAGCGCCGGGCCTGGCAGTACCCCTACATACCCTGGAAGATTTTCCCCCTTGTATGCCCTCTGCAGGTAAAGAGAATAAGTATGAGGAGGAAAAGGAGCAGTATAGCTCAGCTGCCAGCTCTGACTACTCCAAGAAACTAGTGGTGGAACTCATGGAGGACTGCCTTCCACAGAGGGAGGTCCCTGTCTGTTCCACAGAAGCCAACTTAAAAAAGAACGAATCTCTGTTGAAGACCATATGCTACTGACGTATTGTGCTAAAGTGAACATGACGGCCTGTTTTCTCCAAAATCAGTACCCAGAAAACTATATGAACAGTGGACCAAAACGAAGCCTGACCTGCAGCATATGGATATGAGAACTATTTGCAGTACATGTTCCAAAGGACAAGCATACCAAATAGAAAGCTCAAGGAATTCTGGTAGGTTATGTTGAGAGCCAAAATGCTCACAGAATTCTGCACAACACCAACACCAGCAAAATAGCAATTAGTGAAAGTGTAGTTATTATTAGTTATTTTCTGTGTCAATCAAGTTTCACAAAATTAGTTCAGTCTAAGCAATCTCAGAAACACAGTAAAACTGACAAAGTGATATTGAATTGAATAAGGTGATCCCTTTATAGAAGAAGGCGAAAGAGTAGTACCAGTTCTTTCTTCAGTTAGAGTATGCACAAGATGGAAATAGAGCATTCCAGTCAAATGTCTGTTTTACATGGTCAAACAGCAGCACAACCTGAGCTAGAGTCATGGAAGCCAATACAAAGACATCCTATCCATGAGAAGCAGAAGAAGATTAAAACTCCTGGTGAAGAGATGAAGCTCCAGACCTGAGAACTCATCAGTAGTATTGTTAGAGAAATAGATTGCATGAGGTCAGGGGCAAACGCAGGATCTGAGGAGAGGAGGGGGGTTTCCACGCCACATCTCCAGTGTGCGTGACTAGCATGTGTGGGGGCGTGGCTATAATTTTACAACATTTACACACAAAAAAATCTATATTATATATATATATATACACACACATACATACACACATATATATGTATATATATATATATTACACACACATATATATATATAGTTATTGGGTTACTGGGTGAAGCCAGATACTGCACACAAGCAATCTTGTATGGTGTTTCACCAAAGACAAGCAAACTTGTATAGTGTTTTAATTCATAGACCAAAGACTCCATTTCTGGAGAGCTGTGTGATATATATATATATATATATATATATATATATATATATATATATATATATATATAAATATTGTATTATAGGATTAATAAAGTAGAAGATCCTCTACACTCCAAAAACCTACTGGTAGGTTAATTGGCTGCTAACAAATTGACCCTAGTCTGTGTCTGTGTGTGTGTTAGGGAATTTAGACTGTAACCCCAATGGGGCAGGGACTGATGTGAGTGCATTCTCTGTACAGCGCTGCGGAATTAGTGGCGCTATATAAATAAATGATGATGATGATGATAGATTTAGTTACAATCCATTGTCTGGCACCCTATTTAAAGCATCAGTGAATGTGTGAGCACATTACTATTCCTCTAGAATGTAAACTCTCATGTGCAGGGTCCTTTACCCTATGTCTCATGTCTGTTCACTCTCCGTCATCCTTGTTTGTCCCTGTCATGTTGTATGCTGAATATTTTCTGTATGCTATGCGATTTGTTCAGTTTATTGCATCCAATAATTTATTATTCTGCTCAACTGTACCCTTATTCCTGTTATTATGTACACTGGTTTCATGTATGTAACATCTGTATGATTGTGTCAGGCGTTACAGTTGGTGACTACTGACTTTCCATGTGGTCCCACAGTAATCAATATCTTTGGGGCAAATTAGTGGTGCTGCTACATTTTCCCCAAAACGTCCCATGTGCGATGACTATCTGGAGGTTTTAGGGATGTCCTGCTCTGTGTGCATTTCTTGCTCTCTACAATAAGGTCTTAAAACTATATTGTAATTGCAAGAAGGGGATGATACACTTGCAGGATGAGCCTGAGGACCAGATGATCAGCTCATGTGAGAGGATCACTGAGACCCGAAAAATGATGCCCCTCAGGTACCAATCATTATGGGAGTGCCTTGGGTTCAATGAGGACCATCAGGATATCTTAAAAACCTAAAGGTTTTTAAGTAGCTAATGGGAAGATTGCACTTTTTAGCAAGCTTGTATCTACATTATTTGGACACTCAGGCCACTGAAACTACTTAGACCTAATTAAACTCATGATTTAAAGTTTAAAATATGTAAATAATATATTATTAATACAAAAAATATATAAAATTAAAACCAATGATGTGCAATGTGAGTGGAATGTCACCCATGAAACTTGCCTGTCCATTAGTACTGACATTAGATAAATGGCACCTAGGTGTTTGAGGGAGGGAAGTCCCAATTAGGCTTTCTCTTTTATCCCAAGCATTACAGATAAAATTCCCATACCCGTATATGTAAAAAATTGCAACAGTGCATATAAAAGAATTGCTGGCAGAAAGTACAAATTGATCAAGTAACAGCAATTAAGTACATCTCGTTTTCCCTCAGCATTTGCCACTCTAACTAAAGGTATTATAGAGAGGAGCTAAATATACTGGGCCTGATTCATCTTCAGATGTTGTGTACCGTATCCTGCGCAAAATTCCTCTGCGCATGCTCAGAAATGGACTTTTACGCCAGTGAACCCAAGTGCATGCGATTCAAGTCCAAACGCAAATGACTCTTCCTACAGTCTATGATTTGAAGGGCGGAACGGGGGAGTGAATGGTCGTCTGCACGTAAGCATTTAGCTGTGTCACTTGCACCAGCTACATGTCAGGTGTATGTGCATATTGATAGTGAGGACATGTTTGCATGCAATTTCTATCCGATTTTAAAAACCACAAATTGCGTTCACCTTGCATTTCAAAATGAATTAGGCCTGCAGTGTTTTATTTATTACTTTTGTTTAACGGGATCGCCAGATTTCTTTGATATAACTGCATAGTACTTTTTTTTTTTATACATCAAATAATATTCTTAAAAAGAACAAAATCCTGCAAATGAAACAAAAGTCATCTTGGCAAATATTATCTTTTCCATTAGCTGCACCAAAAGAATCTATTCCTTGTTTGCGGTATGGGAAATCAGATAAATTCCATTTACTGAGTACTGTCAATCAATGATCATGTTTTGTTTCACACCATTCAGATGTTCCAGACCATAGTAATAAAGGGATCTTTCAGTCTGCCTCAGTCTTCAGTCCTTGTGAAAGGAAAGGCATGCAAACGTTCAGTATGAACTCAGGAGGTAAGATCTAAAACATGACAGAATGAAAAAAAATTCAACATGAAACAGACAAAGCAATGTTATTTCTATCCTGAAGTGAGTAAATAATACCACACCCTAGATTTTGTGACTTGTTATCTTCTGAAGAGAACTGAGACAAGCACGAAAAAAAAAAAATTTGTCCAGGTGGCATTTAGAAATGTAATTTCTATTTAAAGAATGAACGAAAAAGAAAAGCATAAAATATCAGGTTAGCAGTAACATTCACATACACACTCACTAAAAGCACTAGCTGTATAATTTATATACATTTATTTATTTTATGTTATATTTTTTAAAGAAATGTTATAATAAAAGTATTGTATAAACTGATGAGTGTTTAGCTGTGTTCATTTTGCATTTAAAAAAAAAAAAAATAGATTTCAAGATTTCATTTATCAAGGAAGGGCTGGCAAAGTTTAGCCCGGGGGAAAAGGCTCGACTCAGCAGCCTATTTTAAAGGAAAATGCAGGTGTCCCAGTGAGCCAGTCCAAGTTAGACCGGCTTGGATGGAGGCAGATGCCCCCCTTGCCCCCTAGCCCAGTCAACCCCTGCTACTTATGTTAACATGATATGTTGCATAAATTTAGATACACTTTCTATTAAAATCAAGTTACACTGCCTACTAAACATATGCACCTATATCATACTGGCCCACTTTTGAAAGCAGTTGTCCGGGAGGAGGTCCGTCGAAGGGGCGTGTCCACACATGGTGCACCATTAGGCTCTGCCCCGGTCAAGCTTATGCGATTTCAGCCAATTGCAGCAGGGAGCGGGGCCGCGATGGCATGTTTAGCCCCACCCCCACTCATCTTCAGCAACAGAGACAGCTGGATCCGGGAGAACTCACAAAAATTCGGTAGTCTCCCGGACATTCCGGGAGAGTAGGCAACTATGACCTATATATCTGGGCAGGCAACAAAATATTTACTCTTACATTAAGCATAAAATGCATAGGCATAGCTTTGTGCTGAGAACCACATATATAAATAATATTGTTTAAATTATATATTTTGAACAGTTTTTTCTATTATTTTTAATCAGTACTAAATTATACCCTATTTTAATTCATGGTTTGTTTTTGTTAACCTATTGCCCTATGAATGTTTGTGAAAATATAAGAGAATAAATTATTATTCACAGAGAATCTTCCTTTAAAAAGGACCTATTGCCTCTGTCACAAATCCTCTTTTGTTTATTAGAGGCGACTAAAAGACTGTAACTTTCCCCCTCCCTTCCGCGGGTCGCCCAGAAGAGAGACAGATTGAAAGCATTGGAACTATCTCTCCCCTGCCAGTCACTGCTCCACTGGTGTAACAGGCTGATGTGAAATAGAAGCACTGCAGTATCCACGATTAGCATGCTGGCTGGGCTGTTTTTTGCTATAGTCTATTCAAAGCCAACACTTACCAAAAAAGAACCTCTTCTTCCAAATGCACCTGTCACTAACATACATGGGAGACAGCTATTGCAATTATAGCCTATCAAATCACTAGGATCTAGTGACATCACTGAGTTATGAATATTGGTTCCGCCCACAAAATGGATGGTTCCACTGCATGCAGACGACAGGTGTACTTTGAAAAACAGAGCAAGATAAGATAAAATGTGAATAATCTAAGCTGTTATGCCATGATTAATGAAAAAAAGCCTGTTTGTAAACAGCATATACCTGTATTTTATTATTCTTTAAATATGATATATACAATTATTCAAGATATATCTAGTAAATATTAGCGAAAGTTTAAAAAATGCTCTGTCAAAAATTCGCCTCATTCCATCTTGGTTCGCAAAAAATGTTCACGTTTCACAGACTTTGGTCTTAAGTATTCCCAGCCTTACCGCAACCCCTCCACATAGAGGGGAGAAATAAATTGTCCGCTTTATTCTCGAAAGTAACGCGGCCTGCGCGCTATCACCGTTCATACGGGAATTTTAACCCGGATTTCCGGTCGCTGCTCCTGGAGCAAAAACCAGTATTAAAAATGACAGTACTAACGGTAATAATGTGCACTAGTGAGCATACCGCGTTACTCTCAAGAAAAATGCGGCCAATTGAATTCCCCCCAGAGAATGTATTGCCAGTTGTTGTCCTCACTTCATTCATAGACTATCGATTCTGCAAAATGCAAACTTACAAATAACCTGCAGAATGGCATTCTGCTAAATGGGAATCGAAAGAGGAAGATGAAGATTGTTTGTTGGAACTTTACACGTCTGCGAAGCTCAATTTGTGCAAGAATTCACTGCAATTTTGTTCGTCTCTGAAGTACAGTATGTACTACATTATAATTTCATATTTATACCTCCAATGATGTGTACAAAGTTATGCCTATTTCTCTTATGGTTAGAGTAAGGAAAAACATAATATAACCCGTCTAGTTTTTCCATTCACTCAGGGAGTTTTGTAAACTTAGTCTCACAGTGACTATTTCTCCTGTACAGATGTCCTTGTATTTTTCTACCTTGGTCTCCTGTTTCTCAAGTCCTGTTTCCTCTTTCTGGTCACCAGCTGTTAACCTTCAACCTCAGCATATGCGTCTCAACCCTCCCAATACAAAAGCTCACACGTGCATATAGAAAATGCCATTGATTACCACGGTGGCCACTCATCTCCCCAATGTTGTTTTTCTTAATTGTGCATATATTTAGCTAGTTCAAAAACATTTAGAGATTTAACAACGTCTTCTTTCTTTAATACTCATGCAAGTTTTTATGATATTTTTTCCAGCAGCAGAGTGACAATAATTCACCTTTTGCATAAATTTGTCCTGATATAGACTTGCTTTGGCTGCCTTAACGTGGCCCCCATGCTTTAAGATGTAACACTAGTGTAGAGGACCAAGATGTACTTTTATGGTTCATCATCATCATCATTTATTTATATAGCGCCACTGATTCCGCAGCGCTGTACAGAGAACTCACTCACATCAGTCCCTGCCCTATTGGAGCTTACAGTCTAAATTTCCTAATATACACACACAGACAGACAGAGAGAGAGAGAGAGAGAGACTAGGGTCAATTTTGATAGCAGCCAATTAACCTACTAGTATGTTTTTGGAGTGTGGGAGGAAACCGGAGCACCTGGAGGAAACCCACGCAAACACTGGGAGAACATATAAACTCCACACATAAGGTCATGGTCGGGAATTGAACTCATGACCCCAGTGCTGTGAGGCAGAAATACTAACCACTTATGGTTCTCACACTTCCAACCATGCTCTTGATAAGAGATGCTCAACATTCCTTTTAGTAACATTTCATATTTTTTCAGTACCCTATCTGTTATATAATTAGCAGTAACTACTGTTACAATGCAATTAGACCCAACACAATTACATTTTTTTATATATATAAACTTTTATTGAGACAGTAAGAAATAATATTTTCAAGTTAACCCCTCTCACCAACCAAGAATAACAGTGGGAATCCACCCTAGTAGCCCCATTGTTTCCCAATTATTCACCTTTCCCACTGCTATTTTATTTGTTAAGTGCAGGATCTTAACTTTAAAATATTATTTATTATGCTTGTAGTCTACCTTTAAAAGCAATGGCTGCCACTGCACCTATCAGCATGCACATGTATGTGCACATATGTAAAACATGCTATTCAGTCTATTGCTGGATTCATAGGGCCCGGAGACCCCGTTCTATAAAATCACTAGGGAAAGGTGAAATCAGAGCAACAATATCCATCCTATGTGATATTTTCCTTTCAACACCATCCATATGCGTGTGGTTGTTTCTCAGGTGAATTTATGTGAAGCATATCATAAACAAAGCTATTTGCAGACATCAATATTTTCTAGTGAGAGATCAATATCATACTTAAGCTGCTGTACATTGCTGTCAAGTGTTTGCTAGAGATCTCTATTAGCATGGATACATATTATATGCATTAAATACAATGTTCATGAGTGATTTAATTTCTCTGAATAAAAATGTTGATAATTTAAATAAAAATGTTTCTTCTTTGTAACTGCGGAAGGATCAGTAATAACCACATGCAAACATTGGTTTGCTGCGTCCTCTTAGTCTTTAGTTTTATTTGCTACTTAACATAATATACCTCTCAGTCTTGTAATCTAAGCTGGGTACAGAATACTACTGCAGATGCAATTTCTGTAATGAGTTCACCAACGACTGAAAGTCCCAATGAGCATACAGATCTATGTGTACACACCTACATGATTTACCTTCAGATCTGTGCTCTTCATCTGTCATAACCATCCACTGAGAAGATTGTGACTCTGCACACTCTATAGAGATCTGCCTACACTGCAGGTCGTGAGTGTGTACACACTTCCATATTTGCCCGACATCCTTCCATCGTTGATTGTGATTTGCAATCAGTTTATAAAATCAAATCAAAAGATACCATGTGCTTTGGTGCAATTAAACATGATCATGGGAGTATACACACTAATGCGATATCGGCCCTAACAGTAGTTCATCGTATGATTGGAACAATAGTTAGTTGAAAAACCTTTAGTCTGTACCCGGCTTAACACAATAATTAAAGAACTGCAGCTTTAGCAGCATTTTCTTTAATTAAATATCCCCCATATACAAGCCTACAGCCAGCTGAGCTCACCCCATCCCTGTTACCCGAGCCTGAAAGTGGCTTACGCCACTGCTTTAGATGCTGGAGGATTGGAATCCATCCATATATCTACAATAAAGGACTATGGAAGGCTCTCAAGTACAAGAAATCCAAACTGTTCTTTGAAATGTTTGCCTCATTCTACAGCACAATTTTACATGTGTGTTCAACAGAACGGACTGATTATCTTTGTCCCAGCTCTCTTCATAGACTGTAAATTCTGCAAAGTGTGAATTCAAAATTTAGCACTGAACGACGCAGCAAAAGAGGAAAGGAAAGACTGTATCACTAGAACTTCAAGACTCTGCAGACTGGCCTGCTGCACTGTGAAATGATTTTAGTTCAATTTCATTGCGGTTTTTCCCTTCTCTAACTGAGAACTATGGACAGTGGGCTCATGTTTGAAAATTGGCACAATGATGAAAACATTTGCACCTGGATTAAGGTAAAGTTCTATCTGAGGTCCTATTGGAGGGTCCCCTTACTTGTTGTGCATGTGAGACATATGTAATTAATAGCAACTCCTCTAAATCTGAAGATGTCCTTTAACGCAAAACTTAGTTTTCATTTAAACAAGTGGTGTGATCTATAAACATGAATTGTAACCTGCAATTCTAACTGTACACAATACAGCATATGGCATCTTCTCTAATGAACTGTGTGAAAAGACTTCTTATCTACTCTTGTTCTTTGCAGAGTAAATACATTAGAGTGCATCATATGGTTGTATTCATGATCTAATACAAGTTGTTAAAACTAGTACATACCCAGGGCCGGATTAAGGGAATGGAGACCCCTGGGACACCCCCCCCCCCCCCCCGCCGTGATCCGAGCTGCCCGTGCCCCCCCCCCCCGGCACTTACTTCTCCGGCGCGCTGTACGCTCTTTACTGAGGAGATCTCGTGAGAGTGAGACTCACGAGATCTCCTCAGTAAGGAGACTACAGCGCGCCGGAGAAGGACCGCAGTGAAAGTGCTCAGCAGCACTGATCGGGCTGGGGGCGCCCCCGCCCCCGACCGATCAATACTGCTGCCGGGCACTTTCAAGGGCCCCCTGGATGCCATAGGCCCCTGGGCTGTAGCCCAGTTAGCCCTATGGTTAATCCGGCCCTGTACATACCTCCTAACTGCACCAGGTTAAGACTTCATTCCAAACTTGGTTGATTTATCTAATTACCATTGGTGCACAAAGCAGATAGAAGTCTCCATACAATGAGGTTGACCAATGGTGCATGTCAATCTGATAAAGTCATTGGATTAGGTTTACTGCTCCACTCAGTCCAATCAATTATAAATAATATTTTGGCAGCACTTGAATATGGCTATTCGTTAAATGATGCTGGTAAAATCTATAAAAACTAAACAGAGACATAAAATGGCAAATACATATTTTTGCGTAGATACTCATAAAATATATGCTTAAATATTCTGAGATTATTTTCTAATCTTCTCCTAAATGTGAAACACGTCGTTATTGTCCCAAGAGTTTATCATTATTAGTCATAATTATAGACTTATTAGTCCACGTTATTCTATATCACAGCCCCCACATGGTAACATAAACCTTTTGGCCTTTCCTATGTATCAGGAAATAGAAATTAGTTCTGGTTGTGTTTTTTCAATGGTGGATTTGTGGTTAGAGCTAATCACTAATAGGAAGTCCTGTTTCAGGAAACGTGTGAATGCTAATCCCAAAAAAAAAAAACCAAAACAAACCTTTGCCTTATATTAACTATTATAGGGATTTGCCTCTTGATTCCACTTCCCGTGAATAAGTCAATAAATTTTACAAGCTGCTTGTTAAGGAGCTTGAAAGTATTCCAGACTTTGTGTACAGAATTTAGCTATTTGGGAAGTGACTGTGCCCCCTGTCTCACAGGAACCCTACACATTTGGAAGGTGAGCTTTCACTGAGGAATTCATCTTTCACCAACATCGTGTCATTTAACATAATTGCAGTCGCTGTTCTACTAAATCAGATAGTGCTTCTACTGTTTGCACTGACAAAAGGACACATATTCTTTCTGGGACAAGTATCCAAGAGTTTCTGATGTTTGCTTGTCCTTAGAATAGACAGGATAATCCCTCTTATACAGAAGTATTCTAAAGATTTCCAGAGCTATTTTATTTCGAGTCATTGTACTGGAGCAGTCCATCTGAAGGGGAGTAGTTATAATTCCAGGGTGCAGACTGTGAGCGATAAAAAGTGAAAGCAAAAATGAAAAAGAAATCAGCTTTGTGGAAAGACACTGATCAATATTTTATGTATTTATATAAGACGGTCTCAGAATTACAATTTATAATTATAATAAAGGCTACAGCCGGCTATTTCAGCACTGGACAAACTGGTGCACAAGTGATTGGCATGCACAGTCACAGTGTCCTGCTATAGTGGGATGTTTTACTTAGGGTGCACTGACGCTTAATGGATGCGTGATTTGCGCCTATAGAAGTCCATGACACATGCTGTGCAGTTGCCATGACAGGTCCTACTAGGTTTCTGGGTGTGCTGTCACTTGTTGTTCTCCTGCTGTTTTGAGCCTGCCAGGCTCCTATCTTGCCTCTCCTAACTTTGTTTTTAGACTATTGTCCTTGATACAGATTAGTGCTGCATCTGCCTGTTACTGGAACTTGCCTGACGTTGATTTTGCTTTTTGTGTCTCTGAAGTTGGGTCCTGTTTTATCTTGTATCACTTATCGATAAATACCTGTGATTCATGGATAAGTCTTTCAGGCAACTGGGAACTTGCTTTAACCCTTGCAGTTAATTGGATACAAGAAAATGCCCAATGTGATTGGTGGACTTTCTTGTAGGGCTGCAGCAGGAGACCTTGTGCGCATGCATGCCGTGATGTTGCATTGTGCGCAGGCCTGTGTCCCCCTAGGTAACAAGTACTGAACATGCTTACCCTATCACTGGTTAGCAAAAACTTGGGGGCACCCTCATTTGGAAGAGGTAAGTCTCATCTTTCAAACAAGGGTGCCCCTGTTTAATTATTGAATGCTGATCATTTTTGGTCCAAAGGCAATACATAACATTGAAGTCGGTGGGATTCTAAAAGTGCTCTGATTTCTCCTATAATGCATAGTTGCCTATTCTCCTGGGATGTCCGGGAGACTCCTGAATTTTTGGGAGCTCTTCCGGACTACTGGGAGAGCAGGGCAACCTACCGAATCCTGCCCGCTTCCACGGTGAAGTGGGTAAGGGTGGGGCTAATCATAACATCCTCGTCCCATCCCCTGTTGTAATATGCCAAAATTGTTATTGTATAGCAGGGGACAGGGCCTAATGATTACCATGGCCACGGCCCCAAGACACGACCAACATTGGAGATCTCCTGGGGGGGTAATCTCCAAAATTGGCAAGTATGCTATGCTGGCTCCAAAATAAATTAAGGCACCCCCATTTAAAGAGGGCAGTCCCCTCTTTCAAATGAGAGTACTCCTGTTTAATTATTGCCTGCTGATTATTATTGATCATCAGACAATAAATAACATTGAATTACACAGGAGAAGAGGGTGCTCAGATTTCCCAAACCCAAACACCAAAATAATGGGGGTCCTTCATTTTAAAGATGGCATTCTTCTCTTCACATTAAGGCCCCTCTTCTTTGTTTTAATAATAATTTTTTTACATAAAAATATTTTTAACTAGGAGGGGGCTCCTTTAGAGGCAAAAATCTGCTCCACATTGCACTTTCAAAGAGAGCTGTTTGCCCCTTTTTATTTTCTGGTGGTCAATTCTCCCCCTTAATGTTTATGTAAATACAAAGGAAGCAGTGACTTGCCAAATACAATCAAGTGAGCTACTTTTTATTTGATTACTTGAGACTACCAAAGAAAATATATTTATGTAAATAAAAGAATATGGGGCATATTTGTACTCCTGGCACCCCATTACGCTAAGTTAACCAATACAAATATGATACTAATGTGCTACTATTCTTGTTGCAAACCAGCAAACTATTCAGAAAGGTATGACAATCCCTGATTTTCAGCTGCTTACCTCTTTAAATTAGTAAATAAATGAAAATGTTTCTCTATTGCGCCACCTCCTGGAAAACATTGTGCATTCCAGACTTGGGTTATTAAGGTAATTGACCCCTCATTTGATACAATAGATTTTCCAGTTTTCTAAGTGTTATGTCTTCCCCTTTCTTTGTACGTCTATGGCCTTTACAATGCACTCATTTCATATTTGAAAAAAAATAATCACAAAAACCGTAGGGGGCTCTAGAAGGACAAATATACAAAGTGAGCCCTACAAACTAGGTACCATTGTGATCGGCGAGACAGATCACAATGGTACCTAGAGTGATGAATTCAGAGAGTGATGAATATTTTTTCCGTATTTCTCTTCAGTAAATAAATAAAAAATGCAGCATTTTCTGTTATTGTCTCACTCACGGAAACTTGGAATTTTCTGAACATTCAAAGTCTTCTGGAAATGCTTTGTGTGGCAGTGCACAAATACAAAATATTGATATGGAAGCTGGAATGTGATGAGCCCAAAAGTGGCAAAATTGGCTCAGCACAGGGGTGAAAAAAAGGCCTTAGCAGCAAATTGGTTAAAGCAGCAATACTACCTACCGCTGCTGCCTAAGACTACGTATTAGATACCTCATCCTTCCCTTAGACAGAGATCAATGGGGCTGCTACATACAGCCATTGTCCCCCTGGATTTCATGGTTCTTCTCACAGTCCTGACGAAAACTTGGACTGTGCAAGTTAAACATGCAAAAACTGTTCACGCTGGATATAATCCTTTGCAAACTGTTTCAGTCTAATGGGGCAGCACGGTGGCTTAGTGGTTAGCACTTCTACTTCACAGCACTGGGGTCATGAGTTCAATTCCCGACCATGGCCTTATCTGTGTGGAGTTTGCATGTTCTTCCCGTGTTTGTGGGTTTCCTCCGGGTGCTCTGGTTTCCTTCTACACTCCAAAAACATACTAGTAGGTTAATTGGCTGCTATCAAAATTGACCCTAGTCTGTGTGTCTGTCTGTGTGTATGTTAGGGAATTTAGACTGTAAGCTCCAATGGGGCAGGGACTGATGTGAATGAGTTCTCTGTACAGCGCTACGGAATCAGTGGCGCTATATAAATAAATGATGATGGATATTTATTTTTTTATAATACAACTTTTATTAGGCTTATCTTTGTTCATCCTATAGTTCTGGTGCAAGTTTACTTGATAATGATGAGGACTGTCACATCTGTGCTCTTGATGCATCTGAATGGTATTTTTAAAGTTGTACATATAAGATTTATCTAAAAATTTAATTTTGCAGCTATTTTGTGGTACCCTTTGCGTCTTCCTATACCCCTGCGCTTATTCTGATACCTGCTCTATTTAGAGCAGGTACTCGGTAAATAAAGGGGACACGTCACCTGCGCCAAATTTTTACCCCCAGTGCAGGTGGGCTGGTGGGGAGCCCCAGCAAGTGTGACGACCCCTGTCTGTGCTTACTGAGCTTCCCATGTTATGCTGACCTTGCCTCTTGGCACCACAAGTTGTAAGAAGCATGGATGACATAGGTGAATAATTATTAGAAAAAGAAGTTCTCCTTTTAGTAGTCAAGGCTCTTATTTTGCTTACTTGAAATAGCACAGTATTGTTCTGACATGAGCGGATTATGTAAACCTGCTCTGCGGAATTTTCGCCATGCTCCACATATGCACATTTTTGGAGCAGAATTTTGGAATTTCATTTTAAGTGTTTTGCATACAATTCCCCACTCATATCTCAATAGATCAGAAGGAATTGACACTTTGTGGTTCCAATATATTCTGGAATTTAAAAATGCAGGGCCTGATTTAGAGGTGCGCATAAGTGCGTATGTGAGATATAAAGGTGCATGTTGATGCTTGTTTATGTATGTTGCAGTGCGCATGCGTATTGTGAAAGTCAAATGATTGGATGAAGTAAATCAAATTGGTTAATATTGTTTTACTGTGCGAAGCCACATGTTATGACGCAATCACACGGATAAATAACACACACATACATTTACACTCACACATTCATTATGTAAATAGTTCACCTTAATAAACTTCCAACCCAAAGTAATTTATAATCGAATGTAATAGATTTAATAGTTTAATATAATAATGTTAAATGCACTTTATCGGCCAAGAGATCGCACCTTACGTATGTGAGTTATGGATGATAGGGAATTAATGATAGGAATGGTATTGTGTGTGTAATGCAAATTGACCAGTTTGAACCAGGTTTTCGGCGGGAAGATATGTATGCAGCCAGGCGCGGGCTGGGAGAGGGGGGCACACAGGTGGCCGCATCACATGACAGCGGATGCGGCTGCGTCATCCCCTGTCATGTGATGCGGCCGCCTGTGTGCTGACGCGGCCGCATCTGATGTCATCAGATGCAGCCGCGGGGGAAAGTGTTGAATTTTGCATCCGGGGGGCGGCCGGCCTACCCCCCAGGCCCGAGTAGTGGTCTGACCGAGTGGCCCGGGGGGGGGGGGGGGGGGGGGCTGCCCCCCTGCCCCCCGGGCCAGCCCGCCCCTGTATGCAGCTGTTAGAGAGCTGACACCTACCCTTGGAGGGCATCATTTGAACTGACCTATGTCCTGCATTATACCAGACTGACCTGAAGCCTGAAGCAATGGAAACATGCCAAATCATCTCTATTGTTTTCAATGTAACACCAACTGTATATAAACTGTATATAAACTGTATATAAACTGAGCTCTGGGACTATCATACAGTCTTCTTGATCACAGACTTCAGGATTGAATGACTGTATGCTGGATCCAGAGCACCTGCGTATGTAATCGGCTGTACTTATTTTACTGAACTGTTATTCTTTGCATATTGCTATTAAATCTAATTGTGCGTTGGAACCACACAAATCGCAGAGGACAATGTTTATTGGTAAGCGATAAAATGACTTTAATAGCATATATTCATTCTATATGTAGAGTTGCACATATCTTGCATGTGCAGTGAAGTAATGGTATGCAGACGCCCGTTGCACCCACATAAACCAGTTGTTGATGATAGTGTCTGCCACATCTATACACTAGGGGCCTAAATCATAAAGGAATACAAATGTTGATACGTGCCATATTTTGCATTCAATTACTCTGCACTTGCCCAAAAACGAACTATACACCAGAGAACGCAAATGTATCCAAATAATCTTCAACCGCAATGGACCCTTGCTACAGCCTACGATTTAAGGGGCGGGACAGGGATGTGAGGGGACATATGCACGTAGTCAATGTACAGTGAGGGCGTGTCAAGCTCGAGCACACGCAGCAGCGCTGGATTGAAGCTTTGTGTATGAACAATGATGCACCCCCAAGAAGAAAAAGAAAGGTATGTGCGCTCCCTCTGATTGTGTGTGGTGACTGCCAGACAAGAGCAACAGGTGTGTAGAAGGGGGTTACACCCTCCCAGGGTACATATAACTCAAAGAAGAAAATTCCCAGGCGCCTGAAAATGATGCGTCTCCACACGTGTGTTTACTAGTCTGTATTTTCAGCATGTGTCTTACTGTACATAAAATGCATTTTTACAGTTGCTCCTGATTCCAAACACATGTTCTAGCGTGCATACATGATCGTCATTACTAGTAATTGGCTCTTACACCTGCCTAGTAGCTGGTACAAGTGATGCGACAGAAAAACCCTTACCTTTGAGATACCAAAAGCTTGATTTGGATGTTGCTGTGTGTGCGTGGGCTTGGCTTACTGTGTATTGGCTAAGTGCATGCAAAGATTAATTGGATGTTGCTACGTTCACTGGCGTATGATTAGTTTCTGGGTATACACAGAGCGATTTTATGCGAAATACTGAATATATTGGGATTTATGTTCCTTAATGAATCATACCCGCTTCTCTGACATTTCAAATGGCTGCTCCCTGCAAACTTAATTCTATGATGGTTGTCAGACTATAAGAAAGAAAAATTGCATGGTATAGAGATTAGGTGGTCCAGACTGTAACCAAATGTGTTTTTATTCTGTACTGACACTGTATTTTTCATGTCACATCGAGTATGATCATTTTGTCAGTGAAAAAGAGAACAGACTAAAGAATCCAATACCCACATATAAATAACAGAAAACTACCATTTCTAATGTTAGCTTGAAAAATATGTTGTTCCTAATTACATGGTTGGTTTAAAGGAATGTACAAGGAGACCAATGAAAACATATATAAGAACTGGTTAGAGAAAAACAGACATTCCTATTGCTAAATTTGGGAACTGGCTTTCGGCATTCTTCTATCATTACACCATTGTGCAGTCATTATAGTCTCCATATTTAATAAATATTCATCCAATTCTATGCAATATATAAAATTAATATACTTTTTATTTTCATTTTGTGCATGTTCATGTTTCATTTCACCCATAGAGCCAGGGTTTTCACCAGCTACACCTTGGGGTATATTTACTAAACTGCGGGTTTGTAAAGTGAAGATGTTGCCTATAGCAACCAATCAGATTCTAGCTGTCATTTTGTAGAATGCACTAAACAAATGATAACGAGAATCTGATTGGCAGTTATAGGCAACATCTCCACTTTTCAAACCTGCAATTTAGTAAATATACCCCCTTGTGTTTTAAAAATGTTTTGTTGACTCAAAATTTCGGAGCTTACACAGTATAGTCTTCACTTCAACTACTGGGCATCTTAGGAGCAAATTACATCTTTATAATATAACAAGTATCTCCCACTCGCTCATTAAGTCAACCAGGAACTGCTTTAATTGAACTAAAATAACAAAGAACTCCAAAACTCCCACTATCACAAGCAGTGATATGATATATCCCGCCCACATGTATGAAACCGATAAATAGATTCCCCCAATCCGATACATGTGTTTAAGTCCATATGTCCATTACTTAGCAACAGCTTGTCCTAGTGATTGGTGGAGGTGAGGTTGTGTGTGTGTTTTGTTCAGTTAAAACGTACTTATGATGTGTGTGTGTTCATTTCCAGCTTTTATTTTAGATGTAATGGATAATAGTCTTAGGGAAGGACCTTAGTGCATTATTTAAGGATCATTGGGGTGGGTGACAAAGTTAAAAGAGCCCTAGTGCTCTTTTCCACCATATCATGCCATCCCAGTATTCATTCTCCTCCATATCATGTCATCCCTGTATTCATTCTCCTCCATGTAATGCCATCCCTGCATTCATTCTCCTCCATATCATGCCATCCCCGTATTCATTATCCTCCATATCATGCCATCCCTGCATTCATTCTCCTCCATATCATGCCATCCCCGTATTCATTCTCCTCCATATCATGCCATCCCTGTATTCATTCTCCTCCATATCATGCCATCCCCGTATTCATTCTCCTCCATATCATGCCATCCCTGCATTCATTCTCCACCATATCATGCCATCCCAGTATTCATTCTCCTCCATATCATGTCATCCCTGTATTCATTCTCCTCCATGTAATGCCATCCCTGCATTCATTCTCCTCCATATCATGCCATCCCCGTATTCATTATCCTCCATATCATGCCATCCCTGCATTCATTCTCCTCCATATCATGCCATCCCCGTATTCATTATCCTCCATATCATGCCATCCCTGCATTCATTCTCCTCCATATCATGCCATCCCCGTATTCATTCTCCTCCATATCATGCCATTCCCATATTCATTATCCTCCATATCATGTCATCCATGTATTCATTCTCCTCCATATCCTGCCATCCCAGTATTCATTCTCCCCCATATCATGCCATCCCCGTATTCATTCTCCTCCATGTAATGCCATCCCTGCATTCATTCTCCTCCATATCATGCCATCTCTGTATTCATTCTCCTCCATATCCTGCCATCCCAGTATTCATTCTCCCCCATATCATGCCATCCCCGTATTCATTCTCCTCCATATCATGCGATCCCTGCATTCATTCTCCTCCATATCATGCCATCCCAGTATTCATTCTCCTCCATATCATGCCATCCCCGTATTCATTATCCTCCATATCATGCCATCCCTGCATTCATTCTCCTCCATATCATGCCATCCCAGTATTCATTCTCCACCGTATCATGCCATCCCCGTATTCATTATCCTCCATATCATGCCATCCCTGCATTCATTCTCCTCCATATCATGCCATCCCCGTATTCATTCTCCTCCATATCATGCCATTCCCATATTCATTATCCTCCATATCATGCCATCTCTGTATTCATTCTCCTCCATATCCTGCCATCCCAGTATTCATTCTCCCCCATATCATGCCATCCCCGTATTCATTCTCCTCCATATCATGCGATCCCTGTATTCATTCTCCCCCATATCATGCCATCCCCGTATTCATTCTCCGCCATATCATGTCATCCCTGTATTCATTCTCCTCCATGTAATGCCATCCCCGTATTCATTCTCCGCCATATCATGCCATCCCCGTATTCATTCTCCTCCATATCATGCGATCCCTGTATTCATTCTCCTCCATATCATGCCATCCCCGTATTCATTCTCCTCCATATCATGCGATCCCTGTATTCATTCTCCCCCATATCATGCCATCCCCGTATTCATTCTCCTCCATATCATGCGATCCCTGTATTCATTCTCCCCCATATCATGTCATCCCCGTATTCATTCTCCTCCATATCATGCCATCCCTGTATTCATTCTCCCCCATATCATGCCATCCCCGTATTCATTCTCCTCCATATCATGCGATCCCTGTATTCATTCTCCCCCATATCATGCCATCCCCGTATTCATTCTCCTCCATATCATGCGATCCCTATATTCATTCTCCCCCATATCATGTCATCCCCGTATTCATTCTCCTCCATATCATGCCATCCCTGTATTCATTCTCCCCCATATCATGTCATCCCCGTATTCATTCTCCTCCATATCATGTCATCCATGTATTCATTCTCCCCCATATCATGTCATCCATGTATTCATTCTCCGCCATATCATGCCATCCCCGTATTCATTATCCTCCATATCATGCCATCCCTGTATTCATTCTCCCCCATATCATGCCATCCCCGTATTCATTCTCCGCCATATCATGCCATCCCCGTATTCATTCTCCGCCATATCATGTCATCCCCGTATTCATTCTCCTCCATATCATGTCATCTGTGTATTCATTCTCCCCCATATCATGTCATCCCAGTATTCATTCTCCTCCATATCATGCCATCCCCGTATTCATTTTCCTCCATATCATGCGATCCCCGTATTCATTCTCCTCCATATCATGTCATCCCCGTATTCATTCTCCTCCATATCATGCGATCCCTGTATTCATTCTCCGCCATATCATGTCATCCCCGTATTCATTCTCCTCCATATCATGTCATCTGTGTATTCATTCTCCCCCATATCATGTCATCCCTGTATTCATTCTCCTCCATATCATGTCATCCCTGTATTCATTCTCCGCCATATCATGCCATCCCCGTATTCATTCTCCGCCATATCATGTCATCCCCGTATTCATTCTCCTCCATATCATGTCATCTGTGTATTCATTCTCCCCCATATCATGTCATCCCTGTATTCATTCTCCTCCATATCATGTCATCCCTGTATTCATTCTCCTCCATATCATGTCATCCCCGTATTCATTCTCCTCCATATCATGTCATCTGTGTATTCATTCTCCCCCATATCATGTCATCCCTGTATTCTTTATCCTCCTTATCATGTCATCTCTGTATTCTTTATCTTCCATATCAAGCTATGCCTGAATTCATTCTCCCTCATATTATGCAACACATGTCTTAAATATCCCTCATATTATGCTATTCCCGCACATTGTCCTCACATAATGGCAGCATTTTATTGATTCTGCTCATATTATACCCCCCTTGTTTTAATACTCTTTCATGGACGAAGCCCCTCAGCTGTATATGCTTCCCTATATTATGCCCTCCTATACTTGTTCTCTCCAGATCATGACTTTCTATTGATTTATTCCCATATAATGCACTCCTCACTGACCCGCATATTAGATGTGTTGACATGCTCCCCGACATCAATTCTCCCTTTAGTCTTACCTCTATACTGCTTACAGTGCGATGGACTGCCAAGGAGGAAGGTCCTGCTGTTCTATCTTGCTGCTCATCTTTCAAGATCACAACCTTTATGAACAGTCCATGTGGCACGATATGTGATAGAGCGGCCCAACATAAACCCCACCCACGTATAATAACACATAAGAAAAATAATATGTAAAAATGCCTCAGTCCAGGTGGCCCTAATGCAGCCCGCAGGCAGCCCCATAACATCATGGGACCACAGGCCTACCGGCAATCCCGTCAAGGTCTATTGTCAGTCTGTTACTGACTTATGACCTAATATCACAAATTGTTCCATAAACTAAACTGTGCCGTGGCTGACCTGACTGAAGAAGAATCACACATTACTCAACAATGATATATGTACAGCGCCCCCTATGGCTATATGGTGGGATGCCCATAAACATGAAACCCAGTTAGCAGGGTCTGAATGTTCAGGCTTTGATATGTGTACCAGGATAATTTTCTGAACAGGTGACTTGAAGCAACAATGAGGGTTCCTCCCTAAAGCTGTTATCACCACTAATTATCAACCCCTTATGAAACAACAAAGCAACAGGAAGATTTTCAAGAGGAAAGAAATAATAAAATTGACGTGCTGACATTGTATTGTGCATTTACTTATAATGCCCAGTGATGATGTATACAACTAGGACCTATAAGCCCCAAATTATCTCCCAGAGATAACTCAGCCATTGTTTTAATGATATATAACTTAGTCAAGTTTAATTATATTATATTTTAACACTGAATTATAGTGTAACTTTATCAAGTTATGCTATACATGGAGTGTAAGCTCTTGTAGCCAAATAGTGAGCAGCTCTCATGCTCTGACTAAACAGAGGGAAGCTGCTGTGCATTGATTAGTACCTGCCTGGTCACCCTCTATAGGGAGCAAGTCTTCGTCATCTATAGTTTGTCAGGCCTTGTTGAAGACTGGAGTAAGGGAGAACACTAACTGGTATTAGCACTACTGAACTAGTAAAAAATAACACAAAACCAACGGATAGGGGTCGCGCTGTTAAGAATCAGATATTGTAAAAAACATGATACTCTGAGGTTCTCCTGTCAAGTGAAGTAGGACAGTCCACAATATACACAATAAAAATAACACTGTATTTAATACAATTGACAGTAATCAGTATAGAAAGTATACGTTGGAGTAACAATCTCTATAGATACAAAGTAGACCCTGTAGAATAGAAAGGGTTTAAATACCAACACTAAATTAAAAACAAAAACAAAAACAAACATAAACTACTTCACTTGACAGGAGAACCTCCGAGTATCATGTTTTTTACAATATCTGATTCTTAACAGCGCGACCCCTATCCGTTGGTTTTGTGTTATTTTTCACTATTGGTGGGAGTGAGCTACCCACTGCGGGTCTGCTGCAGTGAAGGAGTCTATCTAATTAGGTTTCTCCATCTTCCTATTTTTCTCTCTTTTACACTAGCTATTACCCTAACTACCCTCCAGTGTGCGCCCTCAATCCCTATTGGGATAACTTTTTTGACTACTGAACTAGTAGGTGCAGAGTCTAACGCACCCCTGGTATTCGCCTGGGACCCCCGCAAGGAGGTTTGGACTTCGCTGCACGGGGCACGCAGGTCGCGGTCCTACTAACCAGTTGCCGGTGTAGTGATAGAAGGGTCAGATGGTCCGGGTCAAGCCAATCGGGAATGCAAGGTACAAAGGAGAATCCAGAAGGGTAGTCAAACAAGCGACGGCCGCAGGAACAATGTGGGGCAGGCAGATAGGAGGATGGTCAACAAGCCGGGTCACAACAGGAGAGCAGATACACAGGAGAATGGTCAGGGGAGCCGGGTCACAAACAGGAAACAACAACTGGAATGCTGGAGGCAAAAACCTGTTACACTGGCACCCTAATGGCGCCAGAGCCAGGTTTAAATAGGGGCAGCTGGAAGGAGATTGGAGAGCCAGGAAGAGGCACGCTACGTGACAGGTAGCGTCCCGTAGGCAACGGGACGGAGCAGGGCACATGCGCCCGACGGGAAGCTCCGGCGGAAGCCGCTGCGTGTCTGTTGCTAGACAACAGAGCGCTCCGGTTAGAGGAGACAGGCATCTGTCCCTGTATGGCAGGGGAACAACGGGGATGGCGCCTGACATAGTTAGTTTAACATTTTCTTCCAAAAGGATTACAAACAGCAAAAGTAAGAGGATGGCCTGGATGGCCTCATGCCTAAACTCCCACCGGTCGGCTACCTCTCTTTCTCATAGCTTCTTCCCTTCTCCCCCTTCCTCCCGTCTCTCCGTCTCATCCATGTGTCTGTCTGTCTTCCCCTCCCTTTAGATTGTTCGCTCCTTTGAGCAGGGCTCTCCTACCTTCTGTTTCCATCACTTTTAACTGCGCTCTCCAGCTACTCAGCTCACCTCCTCTCAGTCCCTCTGCCCTCTGTCTCCTCTCGCTTCTCTCCGCTCCCCTCAGTGACTCTCAACCTGTCATCCGTGCCCACCCTCTTGGGCCATAGCTACCTGCCTGTACTCACTTTTCCCCTCCCTCCCTCTCTTTCATGCTGTGCCTGAGCCCCCAGAGTTATAGTGCTTACTGTTACTTGTACTGTGCTGTTTCACCTTGTACTGTGCCATTGTTTGTCCTTGTACGGCGCTACGGATACTTTGTAGTGCCCTATAAATAAAAATTAATAATAATAATAATAATAATAATGTAGGTGATGCCTAGGCATGCTGGGATCAGTAGTGAAATGGGAAAATGCTGATATCTCACTTTCAAGTAAGTATTACACCTACCAGCCACAGGTGTTGGGAAGATCTCTAGTGCAGGCCTGGCCAACATGTGGCTCTTCAGGTGTTGTGAAACTACAAGTCCCAGCATGCATTTCAGCTATTGGCTGTCTACCTACTGGCAAAGCATTCTGGGGGCTTGTAGTTTCACAACACCTGGAGAGCCACAGGTTGGTCAGGCCTGCTGTAGTGATTCTGCACGGAGCTGTTTTTGGTAGGGGGAGGGACTGCATTGGCCCAAATCCCCTCTGGAATTCAGTCATATGCTGAACAGGACAGGGCTGGATGACAATGTGACAGGGTGATCCCACTTGACGGGTTTCCCTGTTATCATGTCGCCAGCCCAGCCTTACAAATAAAACGCTGTGCTTGACAATGATGATTGGTGTCTCCAGTATGCCACCACATAAAGATATGCTTAAAGTGCATCTTGATTCGCTTTACACGTATATCTTCATGTGGATGCATTTACATAATTATTTTGAATTGCACGTATCGTAATATATGTGCAACTCGAAAGGGATGCATAAATGCGTTATTTTTTATAGCACGCCTTTTACGCCTGCACTTTTGGCGGAAATGCGTCCAGCTCTAAATGAGCTGCTATATTTTCTTCCCTGCCTGTAGTTTGCTATATTTTTATTTATGCATAGGGATTTTGCTTTTATTGTACAGTCACAAGCTACAGTTTAACATGCTTTTAGCCCAGTTATTATGTTATGTTATTATGATAGGCAAGAAATGACCCAGAAACCATTTCAGATTGTTTTGACAACATGTGGTAATAAGTTTTTTTTGAAACAGGTGAGTAATTATAATCAACCAATCTTACTTGTAAATTAAATTTTTGTGTCCAGGAAAACTGCAACAAACAGGTGGAAGATTAGATGAAAGTGAAAGCGGTGTAAGGTTGTATCATTAGCAGAAGCTGATCAGGAGCTCATTATACAGCTAACATTCCAATTAATGGGAGTTTTCTGAGGTGCCTGTGATTCGGAAAACTAATCCCAACGGCAGGTCTTCTTACAAGATGTTATTAAATGGAAGCCCAGGGGAAGGAGTATCAGTCGATCACATCCAATGTAAACGTTATGGGATACCAGATGGCATTATGCGTGTAAATTGACCTACTAGAGGAATGACAGGCAGCTAGATCCTTATCACTGGCACATTATCTAGGTGCTGACTCTCTGATATCTTACCAGGAAATAAGAAAAGGAGAGCTTGTCTCCCAGAGCACGCAGCTCAGGCATTCATTTAAATGTGCATTTAGTAGCTACCCCAAATAAATACATACCATGATTGCAAAGCCCAAATATGCTATTCTTAAAATAAATAAAATGTTAATGTAAATAATGTTTTCAGTAATCATATTTTTATGATTGCATAGATGATGTTAATAGGTTGTGGATTAATCCCAATGTAAAATTCAACTAAATGAGTTTGAAGTTTTGCTGATAGAAAGGGGTTAAAATAAATGTTTTGTGGGATCCAAAGGAGAGGTGAAATTTCCATTTCAAGGAGTACACAGTAACAATTAGTAGTAACTTTCCACTTGATGTAACCATAAATCAGGCTGAGATTGGCTGTGTGGATCAGATAACGACTACTGACTGCTTCCACTGTCTGGCAGTGTAATTACAATGTATCAGTGTCTGAGCTTGAAGTTAACAGAACATAATACCGTTCAATACAATGTGGAATCTTTAAGAAAAGGACACTTCCGTAAAGAAAAAGAAAATATTTAAAGAACACTCCACCCATATGTAAGATTTCACAGTAACACCCCCGCTCCTCAACTCAGTCAATCAGAAGGACCAGGGTGCTGAGAAACACAGACCCGGAAATCTATGCTCCTACTACAAGAGACGGAATTCCTGTGCTGCAAACACTTGTTTATCAGTCTCAGCTCATTGGATGGCTGCATCTTTCACATGTATCATTTGCAGTTGATTGTTTTAACAATACTTTCACAAATGAGTGACGCACTGGTGTCAGTAGTCATGGAATTCAAAATTCTTTTTTCCTGTGGCAGGACAATCATTTGTTATTGAGGAACCAGGTGGGGAGAGTTTTTCCCAAATTGTGGTTCTGCTGCTGCTAGTTGATGGGAGAGGGGTGGATAGATTTTCTGCTTTAAGAAGGTTTTGAAAAATGAAGAAAGGTGTGCATTGTAGCATTGTGCAGCCAACCTGAGCTTACAGTGTGATCTCTGCGTGGCAAATAAAATGCACTGCAAAAATGTATCATCATCATCAACATTTATTTATATAGCGCCAGCAAATTCCGCAGCGCTTTACAATTGCGAACAAACATTAATAAAACAATAATGGGTAATACATACAGACAGATAGGTATAATACATTGGTGTGCCATTGGTAGCATAGTGTGCTATAGAAAAATGTTTATTAGAGCCCCATGCAATAAATGACATGTTTTTTTTTGCAGAATACATGTAATACTTTGCATGCTTTCTATAATTCTATATGGTATACCAACTGTACTGTAAACACCATAGAGTACAATACGGGGACAAAATAAATATTTAGAATGTAGGGTGTTGCAAGTAATTGGGTAAGTATTGTGCAAGTCTAACCCAGCTGTCCATCATATACAACTCAATGTCCAGCACATTCAGTACATCCCCATATCAGACACATGGAGGGTCTCATTCATTAAGGTAAGTAAGGCAAAAAGATGGAGTAAAATTTCTCCTGCAGAAACCATGTTACAATGCAAGGGGTGCAAATTAGTTTATTATTTTGCACATAAGTTAAATACTGTCTGTTTTTTCATGTAGCGCACAAATACTTGATAGCTTTATTTGTACACTGAAATTTAAAGTTTATTTAGTACATGCCTTACCCCAACTATATATCTGTCCCTACATTTTAAATTGACCTCTCCCTCAAATGCAACATGGTTTTGCAAAGGTGCGAAGTTACTCCTTTTATTGCTTTATTTTCCTTAATGAATCAGGCCTGAAGTCTCAATGTCCACCATATACTGTTGCATGGTCAGTATAATAGCCCCATGCCACCCTATTCTCATAATGCTACCAAATAGTTTCATATGCCATCATATAGCTTAATATATTGTCTCAATGCCTCTTATTTCCACCATGTACCTCAATAATACCCCATATAACCTCATAATACCACAATATATTCCCTTATTGCTATCATATCGCCCCATAATACTCTCATATAAATAAATGCTCAATATCACTGTACAGATTCTCATGGCACTTTTAATTAATGCCACCAAATCTTCTATTTATACTACTTTCACCTCAGTATAATAGGTTAAAATAATTAAAAAGTCAAAAACTTGTTTAGTGAATTTTAATGCTTTACTTCACCCCAATGTTGGAGAACTGGGGATATTGGAGCTTTTTTTTCTTACCAATATCTGGGACTCCAGATTTCCTGACAAATAAAAGGGCCTTCTCACACTAGAGCCGCAAAGAAACATTATCAGGATTGTTTTATCATAACGGACATTCACTACACACCAGCTGAATGTCTCCAGCAGTGACCTCTCAGTTTCAGCACCTACATATTTGTTACACTGCCAGCAGACTAGATATAGTAGAGATGCAGAGCCATACATCTTACCTGCATAGAGCTGTTTTATCCTCTTTAGGTCTCATCAGTTCAAGATAACAGCAACTTCCATAAACATTGTAAAGAAAACTAAAACAGATTTGTATGTTGTATGTCACCACTTACAATTCCTATAGCCTAACATTGATTGTTAAAAACTAGCATTTTAGTACCTTCTGTTATAAGAAGGGTTTAGCTAATTGGGCCTGATTCCTTACGGAAAGTTAAGCAAAAGTAAGCAAGTAAGGCAAAACCATGTTGCATTGGAGGGGGAAGTAAATTTAAAATGTGATGGCAGATTTATATTTGAGGTAGGGCATGTCTTAGTTCAGTGTTGGGTAACCTGTGACACTCCAGGTGTTGTGAAACTACAAGTCCCAGCATGCTTTGCCAATATATAGCAGCTTATTGCTGGACAGGTATGCTGGGACTTGTAGTTTCACAACACCTGGAGTATCACAGGTTTGCCAACACTGTCCTAGTTCAACTTTAAATTTCAGTGTACAAATAAGTTATCAAGTATTTCTGCGCTACCAAAAAAAAGGACAGTATTTTCCTTATGTGCAAAATAATAAACTAATTTACACCCCTTGCATTGCAACATGGTTTTGTCCAGAAAACTTGAGTAAGAAAACTTACTCAATTTTTTGCTTAACTTTTCTTAAATAATCAGGCCCACTGTGTCTAGCACAGAATACACCACAAACAAAACACTTCCCATTTTCTTTAGGAACTAAAGCAATTTTTTTTTTGCCAACCTGGGATTCATTTTATTAGGTGTTTTTTATGGACAGTAACTGACCATTGGGATTACTTTTTTTAGGTATTTATTTATAGCTTACAAGATTGAAATTCTTACAGATGAAGAACCTGCGGATGGTGAGTATTACTGTGATTTCTAATTTATTTTAAATAAATGTATTGGTCAAACGAGGTGTGTGTCTATTTAAATTTTGTGTTGGGGCACTACAGGACATGGGCAGGGCATGCTGGCACTTGTGGTTCCCCAAGCACCAGTATGCCCTGGAGCCATGGGTATGCTGGTGCTTCTTGTACTACAAGCACCAGCATGCCTAAACTGTTAAAGACAGCCTTGGCTTACTTGGACTTGTAGTGCACCACCAGCAAATGGTGTCTTCAGTATCAAAATATATATTTATTACCCCACACCCTTCGCCCAGGGATGTAGGAAGAGTCCTAGTGCTTCCAGCATGGGGCTGGGCACCCCTAGGGGGGAGGAGGCACATTTCATTTTTTTGCAAACCTCATCTCCCTACGGAATCCAGCCCCGTAATGACAAGCCTGGGGCTGGTTGACATTATGGCAGGGGGACCCCAAACTGCGGGTTTCCCTGCTATAGTGCCACCAGCCCCAGCTGGCACAGTCTAGTGCTGGTTCTAGTAAAATTGGGGGAACCCAATACTTTTTTTCTCCCCAGTTTTGTTAGTACCAACACTAGGCTGGCAGCACTAGGATTAATCTGATTAGGGGGCACGTTCTTTTTCTTTTTTTATGTTTAACCCTTTGTGTGCTAGCGGCTGATGGGTCCGCCGGCTGCCAACACAAGTTTTCATATATTTAGGAAAGGGGTTAGTTGTAAGCTTTATTAGTGATTGCATTAGTTATTTATAACTGTTTTGTGCCAGCGGGTCCGTCGGATGTATAGCTGCTGGGACCGCCAGTATTGCTCATTTAATGTCGAAGTTGTGACTGTTGACATTACTACTGTGACAATGTCTACATTTTCAACATGTGGACAGAATGAATATGCCGACATTTACACTGTCACCATTTTGGTGTGGATAGCGTAAGTGTCAAAATATTCAGCGTCGGAAAATCGTACCCAACCCATCAGAGTTGAGAGCTGAAAGAGTACTGCACCTATTGATAACAATATTATGCTTCTTCTGATATTATGGCAATGACAGAAATAAGGATATATAGGAAGGTTACAAAACAGAAGTTACAAATACCAACAAATAGCCAACATGTGTAGTTGAATTGGATGATAAATTGTCAGCTCTGGAAAAAGAATGAGCAAGTGAAGAGCCCTCAGTTGCTCCAGCCAGGTGTGCTGCCTCCAGATAAAAGCTGATGAACTGAATGGTGTGAACCACAAGATCAGTGTGCAGAGGTCTTAGGTTTATGCACCTTCTGATCCCACTCACCTGTGAACAGCAGCTGCCTACAGAGATCACAACGTATTATGCACAAGCTAAAAAGTGCATCATCCATCATGTTTTCTGTAAAACGACTTCTACTTTCCTCTGGTTTCTCCGTTCTGTTCTTCTAAATCCTTCTGCTTTTTCAGGGGAGATGGAATTGATGACTGAAATGGAGAACGTACAGAGTAATCTCCAGTTAACAGCTCAGCTTCACTGGGTAATGTGGCGCCCTACTATGAGCTATGGAGTAGGTGATTCCGCTAGTCAAACCCGATGCAGACTGAGACAATGCAGCAATTTTGTGGTACTTCTGCCATGCCTTCTTAGACCATTAGATGCTTCTATTGCAAAAAGCACATTAGGGCAGTGGTTCCAGACTAGACCCTGGTCTGCTCTGTCATACTTTGCATTCGCAGGATTTGTAAGTTACAGATGAGTCGCCCACACCATGTTTGCTGGCAGAGACCGTTGCCTGAACCATACAGCTGTATGCAGAGGCGCGGGGACAGAAGCCGGAAGCACAGCCTAAAAATCACTGGCAGGTGTCCATGGTCATGAGCAACCGCATCCACTGGTGAATTACCTGCGTGAGCACTAGAGTCAATGGGAATGGAGTCACCACCTCTATCCCCTAGGACAGGCTCCTCTCTAATCCTAGAAGCCAAAGATCTTGCTCAAGTCTGAGAGCCCACTGAGATGGAGACACCTGTACAATCTCCACATCAGCTTTACACTCTATTGCTGAAAGAGCTAATACAATCACAGGCACTGGTATTTTAAATATAAACTCTGAAAGCAGATAATTACAACCTTCTGTCAGAGCTGCAATGGTCTCTGCCAGTGCTTCCTCTAAGACAGACCTAGGTCCATGAACTGAGGTTGAAGGTATCAAAGCCCCCTTGTCAAGCTCCCATTTCTCCCTCTAAATCTGGAAGCCCACTAGGAATAGCAACTGGCATTCCAGAGGGGTCAGCAAGGGTCAACTCAAATGCTGGCTCTGCATCAATCCTGATAACCTTATTTGTCAACGAATTGAAGGGGTTAACCTCGACCTTAGAGGTGGTGATTGGGTTTCCCTGTTCAGAAAAAAAAGTACCTTTTGAATTTTCAAGCTGAAAAGCCAAATAACTTTTGGTCTATACTGAGTTATAATCAGTCCGTTCTTTAATAGATTGTTATATAAATATTGGGGTGTTTTGGTCGGAATTTTTATAGGCCTTTTTCTATTAATATTTATTTTTATAGTATTACAGATGTTATATGTATTTATTGAACGTATTTTTCTATAATTTGCCTTCTTGAACCAGAAGAGGAAGAAGTTTCAGTTAAAATAAATGGTTATGGTTGGCAGCAATTTACTGTTTTAAGATTTCTACAGTGACTGGTTCATGTTTCATGTCTCTGTCCTCTACCGTCTCCCCTCGTTCTAACCGTACTGCACCACTATAGTTGCACAGAAATGCCAGTCACCAACAGTTGCTTTATTTTTGTTGCTGGCTTATAATAACTCCACACATTTTCCCCACAATAGCTCCACACTATTGTTATTCCTCTACCTTACATATTAAATGTTCCCCACACCTCTCAGGTTGTAAGCTCATTTTGGCAAGGTGATCTTTTCTACCTGTTTCATGTCATTGTATTTAATCTGTTGTATCATTATCCCCTCAATGTACAGCCCTGTGTAATATGTCAGCGCTTTGTAAATAAAATATACTAATAATATCACATATGCATGTTGTGTTTCAATGAACAAATATTTGTTTGTTGCACATACATTTTATTGCACTAATTCATTAATGATTGTGTATACTATATACACTCAGGGACTGATTCGTTAAGGCATGCAAAATGAATATATTTGTGTTTTTTAAAAACGTACGTAAATCGGTCATATGAACGTGCATATTCAACTATAGGCAGATCTGAAGAAATGTCTCTTGTTGAACACAGGTCTAGGCAGGGGCAGGCTGGGCAGGGGGCATCTGCCCCCCAGGCTGGTCCCATAGTGGGCTACCATGGGCTGGGTCACTGGGCCACCTGCATTTTTTTTCCTTTAAAATGTTCCTAATAGGCTGCTAAGTTGAGTTTCTCCCCCCGGGCTAAAATTTGTCAGCCCTCCCCAGGGTCTAGGTACTCTCTGCTTATATTGCCGTATGCAGACAGACACACTACACTGCAGGATACGCCCAATACATATGTGGAATATATATAAAACCCAGCAGAATGCGCAGAAAGTATTCAATTATTATCACCTGTTAATAATAATAATAATAATAATAATAATAATAATAATAGGCATAAATGAAAAAACATAAAAAAAGTTTTATTTTTTAATTATTTCCCCCAGGAAATACATTTATCATGATGTTATTAATGTCCACTGTACATAAAACACAATTTTACAGTTGCTCTTGATTGCAAACACATGTTCTAGCGTACATACGTGATCACTATCACTCAGCGCTTACAGCAATACAGACTGAGATATCTCCATAGTGCGCACCAGTTTCTAAGTCCAGACGGGTGTTAGATGCTTGCACAAGAGTTCCTCTTTGAGCTAGTCCATGATTATGACTACAAATCAAACAATCACCACTGTCAAGATCCAGTGTAAATGGTTGCTTGATAACGTCTGCATGACAAATGAAACGCGTCGCCTCTGGAGAGTTGTATACTGGTTGCCAACCATTTACACTGGATCTTAACAGTGGTGATTATTTTATTTGTAGCCATAATCATGGACTAGCTCAAAGAGGAACTCTTGTGCAATCATTTAACACACGTATAGACTGAGAAACTGGAGACATCTCAGCCTGTATTCCACTAGGAGCCGCTGATGCGGTAAGATGCATGTTCATTTCTTGCCACTATTCGGGCGGATGAGTGTTCAGATCAATTCCAATATTCTGCTGGATATATCTGCGGTCAAGTTTTGGGGCTGTGTGGTTTATACAACTCCATTCACGCCCGATTCTCTCATGGATATCAGCTAATTAAGACTGGTTACTGAATATCTATATTTTTTCATATATTCACATTTTTCAATGGATGGATGTTTCGAATGACTAATATATAACTACAATCTACAGATTTACCTTTGATGAGCATATACAGAACATGGCTTTTTGTTGTTTGGTTGGTACCAAATACAATACTTTTTGTACCTATGAAGCTTTAGGACTTTTGCATTTATTACAGCGCTATGTATGCTGATTGCTTTTATTATTTTTAGGTAGTTTATTTATTTCTTCATCTAATAAATGTATTTCAGATTTGGGTGTCATCTGCGCTATTCTACTTTTTTGCATTAGTTTGTCTTGTATAGTGGAGGACTAACACTACCTCTATTGAACTGCTGCAATTGATACCTATTGGATATTATTATAATTAGGTATAAAATTAGCGCCAGAGATTAAGCCGTTTTTTTAGTGTTTCACTTTGGTTGAAATCCTTCAGGGTTCACTAGCAATTTGCCAAGGGCTAGCTTGATTTGGTGTTGTAAATTGTCTGCCCACTCTGATCTTTCCTTGGTGAAACTGTCAGCACTTTGGGTCCCCTCTTGCAACAGTGGCAGTGCGACTCTCCTCTATCCCTGCTGGTTGTTTATTCTCATTGCTCAGGTCTGTTAGTATTTCTTTCTACTCTATCAGCACTGTCAAGACGCAGCTGACAGTCTTTCTCCCTCCAATTCTCCTTTTCAACTTGTACTACTACCCTCATTTTCTCACAGTCAACGCAGCTCCATAACAATTGCTGCTCCCCCTCTTTCTGATAAAGTGGCTCTGCCCTTGCTGACAGTCTCTCTGTCTTATTGTCAGGCTTGGTGGTAGGCTACAGATGCTCAGACTTCACTAACCGGTATTAGCGCCAATGAACTAGCGGGTGCGGAGTCTAACATGCCCCTGATATTCACCAGGGACCATCGCAAGGAGGTTTGGGCTTAGCTGCACAGGGCACGCAGGTCGCGGTCCCACTAGCCAGTTGCCAGTGTAGTGTTAGAGAGGTAAAACAGTACGGGTCAGATGCCAATCAGGAATATACAGTGCCATAGGGTAATCCGAAGAGTAGTCAGGCGGGCCAAGGACAC
Source organism: Mixophyes fleayi (assembly GCF_038048845.1). NCBI lineage: Eukaryota > Metazoa > Chordata > Amphibia > Anura > Limnodynastidae > Mixophyes > Mixophyes fleayi. Next base: position 39,075,458 of record NC_134406.1, read on the forward strand.
ATGGACAGAACGGGTGCAAAATCCAGGAGAGTAGTCAACAAGCCGGATCACAGGAACAATAGCAAGATCAGGAGAATGGTCGGGGAAGCCAGGTCACCACAGGAACAATAAACAAGTAGGAAACGCTAGAGGCAGGGGCCCTGATACTCTGGCACCCTAATGGTGCCAGAGCAGGGTTTAAATAAAGGCAGGAGGGCTGGGATAGGAGGAGGAGTAATGGGGTGGTCAGACACGCTGAACGTCGGATAGGAAGCGTCCGATTATCTAGCAACAGGACGCGTCAGAGCGTGCGCGCCCTAGAGTTTGAGGATGAACGCTGCGTGCCTGTTGCTTAGCAACAGGACTCCCCGGCCGAGTCTATCAGGCGCCGTCCCCGCTCAACAAAGGGACAGAAGGGATGGCGCCTGGCACTCATTACCTGAGCACTTCCTCTATTGGCTTCCTCAATATCCGGGACTACATTAGACGCTGGTGGTGTGGCACAGTTGGAATGAGGAGAGATGATGGAAGGCAGAGACAAGAAATCAAAAGTTGTATCCACAGCTGCTGTTACCAGGTAAGCTGCAGAGGATTTTGGCTGCCCATCAGTCATTCGCTCATCAGAGTGTCCATTAAAGAGGGTTACAGGGCTAATTCTGCATGGATTGGGGCTTTGGGGAGTCACCATCTAGGGAAGTCATTGGTTTTGGGGAAACATTTAGGAAGCATAACACCGCTCAATGCTGCAATCCACCTAGGCTGCATGTCAAACCATGGGTCCATCAATTACTCACAGCTAACATACTGCACCCTCCCGCCTGTGATGACCCACAAATAATCCTGCTACAGCTGGTATTCAATAGCAGGAAGGTAATCTGCACTGATATATTAAAATTATGTATAGTGCAATTCAGCTGGTCAGTCAGGATGGTCTGTCAAGGTATACTTGAGCTCAGTGGGTCCTGCAGCTGAGCAGAGAGTGCAACATAAATGACAGATGAGCATGATGGACATAGCAGTTTAATAGAGATGGTAGTTAAGATCCTCAAAATAGCCTTATTTTTGTTATGATGACAGTCCTCAGCACTACTTTGGAATTTACAAGTGTTTTCACAAATTTGTAACTATTTTATATATGTTAGAAGAAAATTTATGAAGAAAGTGCTGATGGTACAAATGAGCATTTAAGGTGAATGAGTATCTTGTCTCCATGTTGATCCAACATTCACTCTGAGTGCTAGTGTGTACAGATGCTGCATTCTCCATAGGTTTCAATGAGCCTTGTTTGCAGTGTCAGTTAAGCTGTGATCACTGATTGGTGAGCAAAGCTTAGATCGAACATACTAGGGAAAGTGCCCATGAGTACAAGCCCTTGTACTGGAGGAGCAGTTCTATTCAGCTCTATTGAAGAGGAATGGATGGCATGAGCCACCCTGCACTACATACATATAGATACAGTGTATGGCAACTACTGGGCTCAGATAAGGAAGGTGACTAGTCTGTATGCCACAGGGGGCAGGGTAGAAATACAGCAGTTATTTCATACTGGAATTCTGTTTTTTTTTTTATTGTACCAAAGAAGAGCGATATTCATACTATGTTTCTCACTAATAATATTTATAATATTTGGCAGCTCTCATGCACAGTATGTGTTGATATTGTTGAAGGTCAAGTCAGTATATTGTAAATTATAAGTAGAAATGAGGATTTGTAGCTGGATGACTTTAATCCGCTGAGAAACCCTCAGATTTCTCCTGGCTCAGTGCAATAACTACAATGTGTTGCAATTACAGTGTGTTCAGGGCATCAAGCCAAGGATGAAAATTAGAAGCCCAAAAGAAGACTGCTCACTTACTGTGGGATAGTAGGATTAATGCCTGTTGAGATTGCTTTTTTGTTTGTAACAAACATTATTGAAACTGTCAGTCTTATTCAAGCTTTACCTTTCTTTTCTAGTCCCCAAACCTTTCCCCGTCTTGAAGTTTTTCTTTTAAATCTCCGTAGCATAGACTCATTTTCCAGCAATGGGCAAATCAGTTAATCAGGAAATGTCAAATTACTGGCATGGATGTATAAATCTGGCATAGCTCCGTCCAAATGTATTTGTTTTTCCATCATTTCCTAATATTTTCAATATGTATCTGCAACTGTTTAGCATGAATTAATTAGTGATGTGAGAATAGGGATCTCTTTCATGGGGAGTAATTGAAAGACCGTCACTAGCAAAGGGTTAATGAGAAGAAACAGGTGTAAGTGATTAGATATGCCAGAGAACGCCAAATTAGCAGAAAACATTCAACCACTTCAGCTCATTAGCTGAGATGCAACATTTTTGTTCCTACAAGACTTTATATAGTTGTTTTATTTATATTTCAGAAATACTTAAGCTTAAATTACTGCAGGACCCTTTATTAGGCTTTTTATGCTGTAGCTAGGTCAGTTGCTCCCAAGGTTCTGTCAATGGAGAACTGGATTGTTAACAGTTTTGTCATTTCAGAATATATATTAATTGGCAGGATTTTACATGTACTATTTTTCTTAACGGATTGTGGTCACAGAAGATTGCTGCAATTTCTCAATCAATTGTGTTCTTGGACAAGAGGTTCAATTTATACTAAAGCTGACTGTGTGCATTTTTATTAATATGTTGTATTACTTCTAGAAAACAACAATCTTATGAAACTCATAAATTGTATCATTAACGCTGCATTCTTAACGTTGATAGATGTCTTTATGTTTTTGCTTCACTTTTCCAGTAAAAGAAAAATAAAATCCTTTGTAAAAACTGTAAAACACTTTTTAAGTACTTTACCTTTGCTGATCTGAGCTGGGATTCTCGAACAGTCAACCCCTTGGACAATCCAGAGGCTTCTGATGCTATGTCTTGTGATTGGCTACTAAAGAGACTGCATCCCCCAGGGCCCACTGAGAGGAAATTATGTAAAGACAGAGCATTAATGCTTATTCAGAGTGGCCTTTACTTCCACTCTAGCGGGACCTGCAGCAAAGGAAGTAGCAAGGTAAGCACTCTGCTGTGACAAAGAGAAGACTATTAACTATGGGCCTGATAGAAGAGTAAGTCAACGATTTACTGAAAGATTTAAATCCAACCAAATGCACTAACGAGAGAACGGCCACATCCTTACCAATTATATGGGTTATTAGTTAGCAAGAGTTTTGCTGTTTAGAGACATGTGAGTGCTTGAATCTAACTTTATCAATTAATTATTCTAATTAATTATGCTGGTAGTACTGTATATAACCACATTTACTATAACAGTATTTGTTCTATAATTTGTTGTATAGATTCTGGGTATTGAGATTGCCCTTTTTGTGTATGTTTTAACCCTGCTTACTTGTCACACGGGAGCAATAGGATGATGCCTACTTGATGGGATTGATGCTACTGAATCTCGGGGTGCAGAGTCTAACGTGAGCCTGATCTTCGCCAGGGACCTCCGCAAGGACGTTTGGATTTAGCTGCAAAGGACGCGCAGGTCGTGGTTCTTCAGAACAGCTACCAGTCTAGGTGAACAGTGGTCAGACGATCCGGTTCAGGATCAAGTGGGCAGTGCAGCACAAAATTAAGATCCAAAGGGAGAAGCCAAAGACATGCCACAGGTCAATTACCATGGGGAGAAGGCAGTACCAAGGAGTATTCAAAATAGTAGTCAGAAAGGTTACCAAGGTCAGGAGCCAAAGGTCAATAGAGTGTCAGCGCACAGGACAGGAACTCTGGAGCACAGGGAGGGACCTAATACTCTGGAACACTATGGGTGCCAGATCCTTCCTTATATAGGAGAGAGCTGCAGCTAATAACCGGCGGAGGTGATGTAACCAGCCGCCTCTGGGTTCAGAATGCCTGGCAACGGGACTCACATGCGCACTAGAACTGGCAGTCCAGTCGGAAGTATCACGTCTGGTTGCCCAGGGGGAGGAGGTTCAGGCAGGCCTGACTTTACTTATTTAACTAATTTCATTTTTCATTATTAAACCATACGCTATTGATTTCTCCTCTACTTCTCAGTAATAAATGTGCCTTTTTAGCAGGGGAGGGCTGGCAAATTTTAGCCCGAGGGGCAAGACTCAACTCAGCAGCCTATTTTAATGGGAAAAAAATGCAGGCGACCCAGCCCAAGGTAGCCTACTATGGTACCAGCCTGGGTGGTAGATGCCCCCCTGCCAGCCAGCTCAGCCTGCCCCTGCTTATTAGCTTTTCCCCATGCAAAGGTTTTCCAAGGTTAACCCCTGGAAGAGGTAAGAAATCATCTAACTGCTGCAAGCAAACTGGGAAGAGCTAAGTGGATGCACTACCGCCACATGCTGAGTAACATGCTGATTTAGAATTATATACCCCCAGAACAGGCCTGACCTTTGGTTACAAATGAAAGTTCAACTCCACCAAAACTAAAAAAGAATTCTCCTGCCTGTATAGGCCTTTTTTAGATGTCAAAGCTTCTTAAAAGTGCCATTCATGGGGCTTTGATAACCTTGAGCAATATTTGCCATATCCAGAGATAAAATCTCTTTGTCAGACCATTAGACCTATTTTAGGTTATCTAATTAAATTGAAAGCTAAACGTATACTTTTGAATAGGTCAGGACCGCAAAAAGAAGGCTGCCTATGGTTTTAAGAGAAGAATAAAAAGGTTAAAAAGGAGAGTGTTTATTTTAATTAAAAAAATAAAATAATTCTTGTGTGGTTTTTTTACTATTATTATTATTATTATTAATTTTTATTTATGAGGCGCCACAAGGTGTCCGCAGCGCCGTACAGGAACAAACAAATTACAATACAATGGGAGACAGCACAGTACAGTCAACAGTAAGCACAGTAACTCAGTAAGCTCAATGCACAGCTAGAGAGGGCGGGGAAGGGGGAGGGAGGATCCGCAAACGACGGGGCCCAAGAAGGAGGGTGCGGAAGACAGGGAGACCCCCAGGGGGGAGGAGGGAGCGAGAGTGGACGTGGGGTGGAGGACCCTCGAGGAGGAGGGCTAAGTAGCTGGAGAGCAGAGTTAGAAGTGGTGGAAACAGGAGGAGAGAGATGGCACTGCTCAGAGGAGCGTACAATCTAAGGGGAGGGTACTGTTTATTAGGTATTAGGTACTGTTGTCAGGGCATGCTGGCGCTTGTAGTGCCTCTAGGCCCAGCAGGCTCTGGAAGGAATGGACATGCTGGTACTTGGAATTATAACTAGTCAATGGTTGCCTGGGCTTATTGGTACATATAGTTCCAACTCCTTTAAACTATATACTATTACCCTGGTGCCCACCGCTCAAGGGGTGCCAGAAACATCCCCAATGCTGTTCACATAGGTTTATACTACTCTAAGTCAGGCTCATAATGTGTATATATTATATAGAACAATTAAGTTAGACAGCATTAAACCTAATACATTTTAAATTACCATCACGAAAACCTATATAGCATATAGAAGTGTTACAGCTTAAATTTCATGTTCAGTTTGTATTCAGTGGATCGCTAGGACAGATTTACTGCTCAATAATCACACTGGACCATCAAGGTGTTACTTGCATTAAAGATCAAAGTTTTGTGAGAGACCGAGATAGTTTTTGCATAATTGATTATATCTGTCAGCAAAAGACAGTAAAAGCCATCTCCGAATAAATGTTTTATGACCTTGAAAAATATAGGTAAGAAGCGTACTGAGCAATTTACTTTAAGGAACATTATAATGAAAACAAATATGAAAACTAAGGCTACCCATTCCTGTCATGTGCTGAACAAAATAGTATTGATCCATTCATTCACAGGTAGGGCAAATAGCCAGAATCACAAAGGGATTTATGTAGTGTAGATGATACAGGCCCATGCAAAAGTTGGTCGATCATATTTACATGCATGCCTTTAAAGAATCACATCAGTTTAGATATGTCTGTATATATTTACTTTTTTATACGTCATGCAAGTATTAGGGCCTGCACAGGTGTTGATTTAGGGTCAATAAGGACAGTATTAGAAGTGCAGGGGCTCACGGAGGATTGTCGGGGTTTCTCCCCGCCGACCCAAAAAAAAAAAACCCGAGAGAGAGCTGCTGCGCATGCGCAGCAGCTCCGTTTTGCCAGCGATGTCCTATACAGCAGCCGCGGCGCTGTCTAAGAAGCGTCTGCGGCGGTGCTGTATTGTAGACGCTTCTTTGACAGCGCCGCGGCTGCTGTATAGGACAGTGGCCACTTAGTTAGCGCAGGGGGGGGGGGGTTTCTAGAAACTCAGAAACCCCCCCTGCGTGCGCCACTGAAGTGCTCACTAACATTTTCCATCAGAACTCTACCAGAATACAACTATTTGCTCCTGCTCTTTGTTCTGCACCTTTTCATTACACCTGAGATCCCAAGTGAAGAACTCCAGAGAGCATGCTCATAACTCAGTAGTGACTGTTTACTGGGAGGAACTGCAGGGTTGGTTGAGCAGGGGAAAAGAGAAATGCTGAACCTTTTCTTTTCCCCTGAGCCTTTTTATCTGCATAGGCAGAGCTAATGCCAAAACCAGTGAACAAGCTTTGTTTTGTGCTATGGATCTTTATGTGAAAGCATAGTACTTTTAGTTCCTATGATTTATTTTTGGCATATTTAGAAATTATCTTACTTGCCCTTTATGAAAAAAACAAACGTATTATGATTCTACTTCCAATTTAAGTGATCGAGAAGGTTTCTAATAAAAGTAAAAATTACTGCAGGGCTGGGGTTGTGGGAAAATGTTTCACAATATTATTAATGGCTGGAGATGGTCAAATGTTATGTAAGTGTACACATATCCGTTATCAATGTACACCACAAAAGTACTCTTTATTATTAGTTGTTTTCATGTTTACAAAATTATATCCTGAGAACCTCTACTGTACTTAGCTGAGGACATTTACTATTTATTAGGGATGTGCACCGGCGACTTTTGAGGTCTCGTGTTTTGTGTTTTGGATCCGGATTTTCGTTATTTTTGAGGTTCGGATTTGTCTCGCAAAACACTTGACGAAAGGTCTCGGTTCGGATTTAAGATATTGGATTCGGATTTTTTTTGAAAAAAACATAAAAAGTTTAAAAATCAAGTTTTTGGGCTTATTTTCACTCCTAGGCTATTATTAACCTCAATAACATTCAATAACAAGCATTTCCACTAATTTACAGTGTATTCTGAACACCTCACAATATAGTTATTAGTCCAAAACGTTGCAACAAGGTATCTTTCTGGACTGCGTAGAGGAGTGGGTCACCACAATATCTTAAAAACCCTGAACTTTTATGATTCGCACCAATAATTGTACCTGGACTGCGTAGAGGAGTGGGTCACCACAATATATATTAAAAACCCTGAACTTTTATGAATCGCACCAATAATTGTACCTGGACTGCCTAGAGGAGTGGGTCACCACAATATATTAAAAACCCTGAACTTTTATGATTCGCACCAATAAATGTACCTGGACTGCGTAGAGGAGTGGGTCACCACAAGATATATTAAAAACCCTGAACTTTTATGATTCGCACCAATAAATGTACCTGGACTGCGTAGAGGAGTGGGTCACCACAATATCTATTAAAAACCCTGAACTTTTATGAATCGCACCAATAAATGTACCTGGACTGCGTAGAGGAGTGGGTCACCACAAGATATCTTAAAAACCCTGAACTTTTATGAATCGCACCAATAAATGTACCTGGACTGCGTAGAGGAGTGGGTCACCACAATATATATTAAAAACCCTGAACTTTTATGAATCGCACCAATAAATGTACCTGGACTGCGTAGAGGAGTGGGTCACCACAATATATTAAAAACCCTGAATTTTTATGATTCGCACCAATAATTGGACCTGGACTGCGTAGAGGAGTGGGTCACCACAATATCTTAAAAACCCTGAACTTTTATGATTCGCACCAATAAATGTACCTGGACTGCGTAGAGGAGTGGGTCACCACAAGATATATTAAAAACCCTGAACTTTTATGATTCGCACCAATAAATGTACCTGGACTGCGTAGAGGAGTGGGTCACCACAATATCTATTAAAAACCCTGAACTTTTATGAATCGCACCAATAAATGTACCTGGACTGCGTATAGGAGTGGGTCACCACAAGATATCTTAAAAACCCTGAACTTTTATGAATCGCACCAATAAATGTACCTGGACTGCGTAGAGGAGTGGGTCACCACAATATATATTAAAAACCCTGAACTTTTATGAATCGCACCAATAAATGTATCTGGACTGCGTAGAGGAGTGGGCACTGGGCACCACAATAAAATATATAAAAAACCTTCAACAGATCTGCATTACACTACACATACGGCTGCTCCTCCATCCTCTCCATCATATACATGTTGGAGTTTTAGCGTGTGACAACCTCTTGTTTTTGATAATGTCAGTGCATTTGGAATATTTTTCAATTTGCCCCACACCACTGAATGTACTTTATCTATGATACGCAATACGCATCTATCTATCTTGACTGCGTAGTGTGGTGGCCCCGGTACACAATTTGGTACCGAGGCCACAATATAATTAAAAAACCCTCCACGTGTCGGAATTCCACCAAACAAGTATCTGGACTGCATAGTGGGGTGGCCCCGGTACCCAATTTGATACCGGGGCCACAATACCTCCTCCAAACATGCTACAGTCAATTCGTCATTGAGAGACCCCAGACAGACAGGGTCGAAGTGTTATTGTTTGACTTTGTAAACCCAAAAAAATGTCCCTGTTGCACATAGTCGTGCAATGAAGACTGACTTTTTCATTTAAAGGCACGATCTTTAAAGTGTAGTGTTTGTAAGTCTAAGTCATATTATACTTTTGGTAAAATTGGTTTTTTTTGTTCCTCTTTATGGTAATTAATTAGTAATAGAATTAAAGTAGGAAATAGAATTAAATAGAATTAAAGTAGGAAATAGAGTGGTATAGAGTTGTAGTGTGGTATAGATAGAGTGGTCCACACAATATAATAATAAAACCCTCAACTGGTCTGAATTCCACCAAACAAGTATCTTGACTGCGTAGTGTGGTGGCCCCGGTACACAATTTGGTACCGGGGCCACAATACCTCCTCCAAACATGCTACAGTCAATTCGTCATTGAGAGACCCCAGACAGACAGGGTCGAAGTGTTATTGTTTGACTTTGTAAACCCAAAAAAATGTCCCTGTTGCACATAGTCGTGCAATGAAGACTGACTTTTTCATTTAAAGGCACGATCTTTAAAGTGTAGTGTTTGTAAGTCTAAGTCATATTATACTTTTGGTAAAATTGGTTTTTTTTGTTCCTCTTTATGGTAATTAATTAGTAATAGAATTAAAGTAGGAAATAGAATTAAATAGAATTAAAGTAGGAAATAGAGTGGTATAGAGTTGTAGTGTGGTATAGATAGAGTGGTCCACACAATATAATAATAAAACCCTCAACTGGTCTGAATTCCACCAAACAAGTATCTTGACTGCGTAGTGTGGTGGCCCCGGTACACAATTTGGTACCGGGGCCACAATACCTCCTCCAAACATGCTACAGTCAATTCGTCATTGAGAGACCCCAGACAGACAGGGTCGAAGTGTTATTGTTTGACTTTGTAAACCCAAAAAAATGTCCCTGTTGCACATAGTCGTGCAATGAAGACTGACTTTTTCATTTAAAGGCACGATCTTTAAAGTGTAGTGTTTGTAAGTCTAAGTCATATTATACTTTTGGTAAAATTGGTTTTTTTTGTTCCTCTTTATGGTAATTAATTAGTAATAGAATTAAAGTAGGAAATAGAATTAAATAGAATTAAAGTAGGAAATAGAGTGGTATGGAGTTGTAGTGTGGTATAGATAGAGTGGTCCACACAATATAATAATAAAACCCTCAACTGGTCTGAATTCCACCAAACAAGTATCTTGACTGCGTAGTGTGGTGGCCCCGGTACACAATTTGGTACCGAGGCCACAATATAATTAAAAAACCCTCCACGTGTCGGAATTCCACCAAACAAGTATCTGGACTGCATAGTGGGGTGGCCCCGGTACCCAATTTGATACCGGGGCCACAATACCTCCTCCAAACATGCTACAGACAATTCGTCATTGAGAGACCCCAGACAGACAGGGTCGAAGTGTTATTGTTTGACTTTGTAAACCCAAAAAAATGTCCCTGTTGCACTTGCACATAGTCGTGCAATGAAGACTGACTTTTTCATTTAAAGGCACGATCTTTAAAGTGTCAGAAAGAGAGAGAAGACACAGGAGAGGAGAGTTGTAGCTGGGGACCTGGGGTGGAAGCTCCCAGGCTCCCCCAGCATTGCCTGGAAGTCTGAGCGTGGTGACTGAGCCAGGGCAAGGAATGTGTGCCCTGGATGAGGGGGAGAACTCCATGCCACTATAGTGAACCCAAGAGAGAGGGGGACACTGCACATGGAAGAGGCCCTGGAGTGAGGGCTGCTACAAGAGGCATGGTAGCTGTAGTGTCAGATCCTGAGGCTGAGAGTACACAGAGTGACGTGTCAGAGCACAGGAGACATTATCCCCGCAGAGGAGGGATGAGCTGCAGTTGAGAGGTATGTTGTTGAAATAGGACATGCACACTTTAACAAACCAATCATTTCAGCGACAGGGCCTACCAAACAACTTTGACTGAAATGATTGGTTTGTTTGGGCCCCCACACCAAAAAAGCTATTCATCTCTCCCTGTACAGACTAAACAGGCTCTACTGAGGCAAGATGTCGTCCTCATCCTCAACCTCTGATTCCTCTCCCCCTACAGTGTCTACTTCCTCCTCATCACACATTATCAATTCGTCCCCGCTGGACTCCACAACCACAGGTCCCTCTGTAGTATCTGGAGGGCAGTGCTGTACTTCATTGAGGAATTGATTATTCATTTTTATAAACATCATTTTTTCAACGTTGTGAGGAAGCAACCTCCTTCGCCGCTCACTGACCAGGTTCCCCGCTGCACTAAAAACTCTTTCCGAGTACACACTGGAGGGGGGACAACTCAGGTAAAATAGAGCCAGTTTGTACAGGGGCTTCCAAACTGCCTTTTTTTCCTGCCAGTAACAATATGGACTGTCTGACATGTCTACTTGGATGGTGTCAGCAAAGTAATCATCCACAATTTTTTCTATTGTCACAGCATCCAATGCAGCGAGAGTAGACATGTCTGCAATGGTTGGCAGGTCCTTCAGTCCGGACCAGATGTTATCAGCATCCCCGCCAGTGCCTCTTTTGGGAAAACTGAGCTTTTTCCTCGCAGCCATAGATGTGGAAGAAAATGAGGGTGGAGCTGTTGGCATGTCACGGTCCTCTTCAGAGGACAATCTCCTGACCAGCAGGTCTTTGCACCGCTGTAGACTTGTGTCCGCCGGAAACAGAGACACAACATACGCTTTAAACCGAGGATCGAGCACGGTGGCCAGAATGTATTCCTCTGACTTTAAAAGAGTGACCACCCTCGGATCCTGGCAAAGCGTACGAAGGGCTACATCCACAAGAGCTACATGCTTGGTGTAATCGCAATGGCTTACCAGCTCCTCCCTCACTTTCTCCAGCTGCTTCTGCAACAGCCTGATCAGGGGAATGACCTGACTCAAGCTGGCAGTGTCGGAACTGACTTCTCGTGTGGCAAGTTCAAATGGCTGCAGAACCTTGCACAACACGGAAATCAGTCTCCACTGCGCTTGACTCAGGCGCATCCCCACTCCTTTGCCTATGTCGTAGGTGGCTGTGTAGGCCTGAATGGCCTTTTGCTGCTCCTCCATCCTCTGCAGCATATAGAGGGTGGAGTTCCAGCGCATCACAACCTCTTGTTTGAGGTGATGGCAGGGCAGGTTCAAGCTTTTTTGATGTGCCTCTAGTCTGCGGTAGGCACTGGCTGAATGCCGAAAGTGTCCAGCAATTTTGCGGGCCACCGCAAGCATCTCCTGCACACCCCTGTCACTCTTGAGGTAATGCTGCACCACCAAATTAATGGTGTGGGCAAAACATGGGACGTGCTGGAAATTGCCCATATTTAATGCCCGCACAATGTTACTGGCATTGTCTGACACCACAAATCCCCATGAGAGTCTAAGTGGGGTAAGCCACTGGGAGATAATTTCCCTCATTTTCTCTAATATGTTGTCAGCGTTGTGCCTCTTATTAAAGCCTGTAATGCACAATGTTGCCTGCCTTTGCATGAGCAGCCATTTTGTAGATGCTGCTACTGATGCAGCTGTTGCTGTTGCTGCGGAAGGGGATGCATCTACCCAGTGGGCTGTCACAGTCATATAGTCCTTCGTTTGCCCAGAACCACTTGTCCACATGTCCGTGGTTAAGTGGACAGTGGGTACAACCGCATTTTTAAGAGCACTGAGGACACTTGATCGTACTTCTCTGTACATTTTTGGTATCGCCTGCCTAGTGAAGTGGAATCTCGAGGGGATTTGGTACCGGGGACACAATACCTCCATCAACCCTCTAAATCCCACTCCACTGATGGCGGACACCGGGCGCACGTCTAACACCAACATTGCAGTTACAGCCGCAGTTATACGCTTTGCAATAAGGTGACTACTATCGTATTTGGTGGTCATGGCAAACGACTGTTGGACGGTCAATTGTTTGGTGAAAGACTTAGCGGTCTTACGACTTCCCCTCTGGGAAGATGACCGACTAACAGCAGCAACAGCAGCAGTGGCAGTAGTAGGCGTACCGCTGCAGGATTCCTCGGATGAATCCCGTATTGAGGAGGACTCAGTCTGGCTGCTGACTTGGGCTGCAGGACTGAATCTGATGGAGATTGTGGAGGAAGTTGACGAGGAGGGTGTTGCTGGTGTGTATCCAACTGGACCACGGGATTTAGGTGTCCCTGTACCGATGAGGGTCCTAGCCCCAGTTCCTGAACTAACCACTGAACTATGAAGGTTATTCAGGTGACGTATAAGGGAGGATGTTCCTAGGTGGGCAAGATCCTTACCCCTGCTTATTTGAGCTTTACATAAGCTACATATTGCCATACATTGGTTGTCTGGATTTGGATAAAAATAACTCCAGACCGAAGAGGTGCATTTTTTGGTCTTCTGACCAGGCATGACGATGGGCTTTTTCATCCCATGAACATCAGCTGTTTCCCCCCCTGGTGCCTCATTTACAATAACCACATCACCATCCTCATCATCAAGTTCCTCCACAGCGCCAGCTACATCATCAATAGCCTCCTCCCGAGCCACCTCTTCCCGTACAGTGATGGGAAGGTCAGGCTTGACAACCACCAACACCCTTGGACTCGCCTTGGGGATTTGTGATAATTTCTCTTTAGAAGGCAGAGTTGTTTGCTGTTTTGTTGCTGACAGCATAACTCTCTTCAATTTTTTGTAGGGGGGGGAGGAGGAGGAGGGCTAAGATCCGTGGGTGAAGCTGAACCACTAGTCATGAACACGGGCCAGGGCCTAAGCCGTTCCTTGCCACTCCGTGTCGTAAATGGCATATTGGCAACTTTACGTTTCTCCTCAGATGATTTTAAGTTTCTCTTTTTGCTACTTTTTCTTAACTTGGGCTTTTTGGATTTTACATGCCCGGTACTACGAGATTGGGCATCGGGCTTGGAAGACGACGTTGATGGCATTTCATCGTCTATGTCATGACTAGTGGCAGCAGCTTCAGCATTAGGAGGAAGTGGGTCTTGATCTTTCCCTACTTTATCCTCCAAATTTTTGGTCTCCATTATATGTAGCACAAGATACTGCAGAATGTGTGAACTTGGTAATATTGCAGTACCAATGGACTTATACTGCTGGATTGGTTTTGCAAATTTGGTTATAATTATTATATATTTTTTTTTTTTTAATTTTTTATTTTTTTTTACTTTTTTTTTATTTTTAAAAAACTTGGGAATAGTGGGGAAATAACTATGCCCTTAGAAGCACAGAGCACAGGACACAGCACCACTGGACTGAACAGGACACGGCACAGGACCCAGCAGCACTACGGAACTCAGCAGGACAGAGCACAGGACACAGCACCACTGGACTGATACTGCAGAATGTGTGAACTTGGTAATATTGCAGTACCAATGGACTTATAATGCTGGATTGGTTTTGCAAATTTGGTTATAATTATTATATATTTTTTTTTTTTTTAAATTTTTTATTTTTTTTTACTTTTTTTTTATTTTTTAAAAACTTGGGAATAATGGGGAAATAACTATGCCCTTAGAAGCACAGAGCACAGGACACAGCACCACTGGACTGAACAGGACACGGCACAGGACCCAGCAGCACTACGGAACTCAGCAGGACAGAGCACAGGACACAGCACCACTGGACTGATACTGCAGAATGTGTAAACTTTGTAATATTGCAGTACCACTGGACTTTTACTGCTGAATGTGTGAACTTGGTAATATTGCAGTACCAATGGGCTTATACTGCAGGATTGGTTGTGCAAATTTTGTGGTAATTAAAAAATATTAAAGTAGTTTTTGGTATTTTTTAAAAAAACTTTTTTTTATTTTTTTAAACACAGGGGAATATTGGGGAAATAACTATGCCCTTAGAAGCACAGAGCACAGGACACAGCACCACTGGACTGAACAGGACACAGCACAGGACCCAGCAGCACCACTGACCTCAGAAGGACAGAGCACAGCACACAGCACCACTGGACTGATACTGCAGAACACAGCACAGCACAGCACAGCACAGCACAGCACAGCACAGCACTAAACAGCACAGCACTAAACAGCACAGAGGACCACCTAACACACCCTCCCTCTACCCTGATCAATGCCCGAGTGAAGATGGCGGCGACTAGCGGGGAATTTATAGGATCCGAGTATCGCGAGATCCGACAACGGGATTATGAGTCAGAGCCTCAGTTTCACTTTTGAATTTGGCGCCAATACCCGGATCTGTCTCGGATCCGACTCGGATCCGCAACGTTCGGGTGGGCTCGGATTTCATAAATCCGAGTGCGCTCATCCCTACTATTTATGTTTTTCTCACATGATTTCTACTCTATTGAAAGATTTGTGAGGCAGAAGTTCAGCTGGGAATGATATGTAAAGCTCAAGATTCACATGGTTTCAGAATGTATACAGTATTTGTAGTGTAACTAATTCCTCTACTGTGTACAGTTGAGAACCGCAATTTTATTAAATGTACAGTAATTGTATTTATTTAGAAAAAATAAACATCTAGATAGTAACATATACTGTAAAGTAGAGTAGAATAGCACTTCTTTGGATCTCTATCATATTTCTCTGGTGAGTGTATGTGCAACCCTCGGGAGCTTGCGGGACTGGCAGAGCTGGCAGAAGTTGAAGCAGAAGTAGAGGCCACTATTCCAGAATGTACCACGGGATGTGTGGGTAATGACCCTTGAAGGGTGTCCAGACGGGTGACCACACCCTGAATGCACTGTAATAGCTGCGTCTGATTGGCGTCCTGCTGGTCCACACGTTGGGCCAGATGCAACAGCAGGTCTCGGGCTGACGGTTCATCCTGGCTACTTATGGCCAGAGTATACTGTCACCATAATGACTTTGAGGATGCCGCTGACTGATATTGGCACTACTAGACAGGGAGGCGTGGAGTCTAACGCACCCCTGGTATTCACCAGGGACCCTCGCAAGGAGGTTTGGGTTTGGCTGCATGAGGTGCGCAGGTCGCGTTTCACCCCGCTAGTTAACAGTGCAGCGGGAGTGAGCAGGAATGGTCGTACGGTCCGGGTCTGGTGCCAATCAATAGGGCAGTACACGAGGATGATCCAAAAGGAAAGTCAGGAGCAAGCCAGAGGTCGGTAACCAGTTAATCAATGGAGCCAAATCGCAGGACAGAGAGAGTGGTCAAGGACAAGCCAGGAGACAGGAACCAAAGGAGAATAATGGAAGCAGGGAGCAGGAGAAGGCCCTATGTGTTTATAATATGGTTGTGGGAGGGTGATTTGGGCTGGATGCAGTGGGTAAGTGGAATGGGGTGGTGTATATTAATATACTTCATGTGTCTGTAAGTTGTATGTGAGGTGTTATATTTGTTGTACTGAATGTGCATTCATTAAAACAACTGATTACAGAACCCACTGAGGAAACCACATTGCGCTGTGAAATGTGTTTGAAACCTGCCCACACTTTAAAAACAGTTTGCATCCTTATTTTTGACCTACATTTTAAATATATTTATCTTCTTTTAACTAATTTCACCATCTCACTCTTCCGAACTGTCTACCATCCTTTTATACCTTTTTCTTACGATACTTCTAGCACTCTAAATCAACTGACCTGTTCCATGGCAGGATCACAGATCTTTCCAAGCTATAGACATCAATGCCCTACACTATTAACATTCTAAGGGGCACATTAAATTCTCTGCGTTTTCCGCCACAGAAAAACTATTACCGGTATTACGGTTTATAGTAAGCTGGATTTCAGCTCACAGCTGAAATCCAGTGAGAAAAGTACCGAAATACCAGTATTTACGCGCACTATTATCGTCATTACAAGATTTTTGGCTATAACGCCAACAATTGAATATGCCCCCAAGAGCTTTAACATGCAAATGCAAAAAACCTGATTACACCCAAGCATTTTCACCTGCTCACCACAGCTAACACCAGCAATATACCCATTAAAAAGTGCTATAAACATCTAAATGATGTAAAGAGCTAAGAAAAGAGCAACCGGGTACTTTGCAAACTATCTGAGACCATTAAAGTGAGGCTCCCTCCCCGTTCTCTTCTCTTCTTCCCTTCCCTCTCTTCACATGACTTAACCAACAGCAGGAGACAAAACAGAGCGGAGTTCTATTGAACTAAACAAACAGTCCCTACACAAGGAACAAACCCATGGACATTTACCCATAAGCAAACCCAGGGGGGAGTTCCTAGTGCCTGGAAACAACCCTCTTTGCCTAGGGCACTGTATGCTTGAGGTGGCTGGTCCCTGCCCCTGGGAACAGCCACTTTGCAGCTTGTGTGAAGATTGTTTCTGTCTGCACTGTTCAGAGCCCTCTCTCCCCTGCTGTGTGTCCCCGCCCCTCTCCCCCCAGCTGTGTGTCCCTACCCCTATCTCCCCTGCTGTGTGTCCCTACCCATATCTCCCCTCCTGTGTGATCCCGCCCGTCTCTCACACTGTCTGCATGTCTCATGTGTGCAGCAGGAGGACACAAGACACAGCACTAGATGAAGATGGTAAGTGTGTTAGTGTGAGTGTGTGTGTGTGGGAGAGGGAGTCTCATGTGCTTTTAATGTAAGTGGGGAGATTTAAAGTATAAGTACAATAGTTCCTTTTTGAACATAGGCTTGGAGGGGCTTTTAATATAAATGTGGGGGTGGGTGAGAAGGGATTTTAATGTAAGTGTAGGGGGGTATTTTATGTGATGTGGATGGGTTGTGAAATATTAATTTCATAGTAGTTTAGAGTGGGAGCTTTTAATTAATTGTTGGGATGAATATTGGGATATTTAATTATTAAACCTGGGTGCTTTTGATTTAATATCGGGCTGCTTTGGGTTAGGAAGGCCTACTGTGTTCACTCATTGCTGGGATTTCTATATCATGTACCTGTCCTTTTTTCAAACAGGGACCCAAGATTCCAGGATCCAGACAAGCAGCAACTGAGCTTAGGACATGAGCAGCAGCAACAAGTAGGGAAAGCAGCAAGAACAGGTAGGAGAGAGCAGGACAGTCTGTTCTGACACACTCAGTCAGGACTTCGTCCTGACAGTTGGGAGGTATGTCTCCCTTTCCATGGCTCTGCTCAAAAAAGGGAAAGCTGCGTGCACCTAACAGTAGTGCACACAGCATTGCCCGTGTATAAGATGGGGATAAGAAGAGTTGGAAAGCAGCCAAGTACTGTCTAAAATTAAAGCCACGCTCCCATGCATTCTGGACACGCCCACTGGTGGCGTGGCATGGAAACCTCTCTCTACAAATCCTGCGCTTGTCCCTGCTACCCACCGAACTAACAGGAGAAACATCGAAGTAAGTCTACTTGTATATTAACACACCCACACTACAACAGATACAGCAAACCACAAACAATGTTTTGTGCATTATTCTCCCTAAATGTTATTTTTAGTTAGAGATGCTAGAAATGACCGCATATCGATTTTCGAACTGATTTGATGTATCGGTTCTAAAATGTGAAAGCTCACTGTAATTTCTACAATTAAAAATCAATCCAAAATGTCAAACTATATTTGAGAAAGTTGAACTGGTACTATCATGTGTGAAATGGTTTGAACAGCGAATTTTGAACATAATGTTGATATGCTCTTTGATTAATTAAAAACCATTTAAAATAGTGTTTAATTGTAATATAACAATACAAATTTGAATGCAAACTTCAAACATGTACGGTGAACCTGAAACGAGAACTTCAACTGCAAATGGATAACCTCACACGCAAATGTGAGTGCAACCTGAGAGTGGTGAATGTAAGCTGCAAGTTTCAAACCACAAAGTAGAATCAGTGTATATTGACGGCTGTCCTACCAACATGTCCGTGGCCATCGTACCCATGACATTCGATCAAATTTCGAACTGGTTAGAAGTTTTTGAGCATCTCTAATTTTAAGCATTATTCAATATTGACAGTATAGAAAAAAACTTTTATATGGCACGAAAATTTGTGGCTTTGTGTTAATTGCTTGATTTTCAGTTAAATCTAACCTTTTACTATATTGTATTTGCCAATTGACTTCAATCATTCAAGGAATATTTACTTTCTTTCTAAAATAATGTATAAAAATGATAATGTGTGTGGTATTCCTTACGGGCAGTTGCAATCTGAATGTATGACCTTAACATCATTTACAGACTTCTCCACTCGAATGTGGTTCCCATGCATATTTTTCTACTAATTCTCTGCTCTACCACTGTAATGCTATAAGTGAGAGAACAAAGATGCTTCCTTGTAACAAACATATTGTTGCCCCTGATGATTGACAGAGGCAGATGTGAAGTCTTTGGGGCGAGGGAACAAACCCATCAGACACTATGCTACTGGTTGCTCAAAAAGCCAAACATATCGAAATGCAAGAAAATACCAAAATCTGTGCACAGCTGCCAGTGGGAACAAACAGCAAGAGGCAGAAATTGGCACATCTGTTACGATTAGGCCAGAGTGTACTTAACATCTCTCAAACTTCAAACACACATTACTTTCAGGGCTGTTAGTTATACTTTAACAATACATTACCAGCCATAGATGCTGTTCCAACCGTAATCACTGTGCAAAAATAGTATTTTCTTTTTACTTTTCCTTACAAAATATCATAAACAGTTAATTGTTCACTCGTAGATCATTTTTCTACTGGAGCATTCAAAGTATGGAGAATATACTCAAAAATGCCAATGATGTGTATGTATTTCTGGCTTATACATAAGAAATAAGTGCAGTAAATAAAACATTACTTTGCGCTAATCCCTCCCTAATCATGATTCTAAATAGAGATGCTAGAAACTGTCGGCATATCGTATGGTTTAGCAAATCAGCTCTAAAATTAAAAATTTTGCATCAACTTCTCGAATTTTGAATTCGAGAAAGTCAAAATTTTTTGCACAGGAACAAGCATATTCACACGTGATCAAAATGGTATGAACATGTGTGACTCAGACCATACAGGATTCAGCTAAATCTCATACATTTTAGTATTTTTAGTTGTGAACCACAAACGGCAAACCTTGAAAAGTGAGCCTCAAACGGGGAATTTCGAAGACAATAATACCAGACTTTTTTAGTAATGAAAAATATTTTTTGAATAGTGTTTAAATAAAAATTTTAACACTGACCTCTAACGTGAATGGCGAACTTCAAATGGACAACTTCAAGAGCGAATGGCGAACCCTGATTGCAAATCATGAGTGCATTATTTGAACTGTACATAAGACACAAATGTAAAACTACAAATTTGAAGCAGGGTCAATTGATGAATGTTCCACGAACATGTTTGTGGCCATCAAACCAATGTTATTTGATCGAATTTCAAACTGATTTGAAGTTTTCAAGCCTCTCTAATTTTAGGTGTTATACAATATGGATAGTATAAAAAAGGTCTGAGGACTTTTATTGGACAACAAATATTTATTGTTGACAAGTAAAGATAAGCAAGACAGTTCTTCTAGGAAAATTTGGGGCATTATGCTAATTTTCAGTGAATTGTTTAAAAAATATCTTTGTAATGGAAAATGTTTTTTTTTTAAATGTTTTAATATGAAAGTAAATGTGTGTTTGCTATTTTTTTTAAATTACTTTTTAAATAGAATATGTTGTTTAAGAGCAGCATTTTAAAACACTATTGTTTCAAAATTAATAAGAAAAAACATTAAAACATTTCTTTATCTTAACCATAGCAAACCAATCCCCCTGTTGCAAATCACTGCTATTTGCAGAAACATGAAAGTTGCTTAAATGTTTTGGTCATATGTCTGAACATGAATGTGTGTTGTGAGCATAGAACTGTGACAATGTTGTTCTTCTTTTAGATTTGTATGTTTTGTCTTGTTTTATCCTGCTAGAGCAATATTATTTCTACAACATTATCTCTTATACTTGTATCGCTAACTTATATAGCACATACTGATATATCCCTGGGTTCCCCTCTGTTACCTGAATAGGACTGTCATCCATCACTGCGACTCCTAGCACTAAAGTTCATCTACAGCAGTGATGGACAACGGGTGGCCCTTCGAGCTTCCATCTATGGCCCCCAGCTTCTCCCAGCTTTACTCTCAGATCTGTTTGTCATAGCTTGAAACACTTGTTTAAACTGCCTGCTATGTTTCTACTGATAGGTTTCTCTTTCTTTGATCAAATGTATTGTTTTAACTTATTACTGAGAATGAGGTTAATGTTCGGACCATTTGAAGGTTAAAGGGCCATTGGGCCCCTGAAGGATATCAGGCTGCCTACCACTGGTCTGTAGCTCTTTACTAGAGCTCAATGGAAGCTCTTCTAGGGATGGTTTGCAGTATGTTCAGAAAACAAGCACAAAAAGCAACGATTCTAGTGAACATGCTCTTTAATACAAGTAACTGAGTGAGTGGGACCCCTGATTTGCTATAATTAGTGGGGAGGTAGTAGGATTGATTAGTGAAGGACATTATATATCATTTAATCAATGAATTAATTAATTCAGCAGCGTTAATTTAAAAAGCTAAGCGGTAAATATCAGAAAGGGCAAAATGTCTCCCTGATTAAATGGGTAAAGTTAGTATTTCTGAAACTGTATGTTGTCCAAATAATTTTGGGCAGTCATCAGAGAGATTCTGGCAAATGCATACCAGTAAAAGTAAAATTAAAAAGTGAGGAAGTCAATGATATTGAACACAAGGGTTTGCATAAGCATTTTAGCAGTAGAGACACAAAAAAGGTGTCACACTTCTATGCTGAGAGCTGGCAATGACAGCTATGGAGCCCGGAGAATGTTGAAAGTATAAATATTTATTGAGCAGATATGATTCAGATAGTACAGAAAATGGTACAGACCGAATATTGCAGACACTGAATAATGGATCTCTGGGTGAGGCTGAAAGCAGGTAACAACAAAGATTATGGCTGGTGCAAGTGAACAGGGTGAGTGGAAACAAACCAGGCTGTCGGCTAGCAGCTTGCAGTAGTCCCAGGGAACAGGAGTAACAAATGAAAACAACAATATCAGGAACAGCAAAATCAATGACCAGCAAAGGTGAACTGAGGGAGGCAAGCATAAATAGGGACAGGCCAGGTGCAGTAATTAATGGGAGCAGCAGGTTAACCCCTGCTACAGAGGCAAGAGTTCAGTAGCAGCACCTCTGGTTAGTCAGAGGTACTGCAAGGCACATATAATAACACCATGTCCAATGTAATCCAGGAGACAGGAGCTGCCAAAATAAAGCAGCATGCTGATGCAATGCTGCAGTACAGATGAAGGCAGATCCTGACAAAAGGTTTTCTGTAACCTTCAAATAAGAAAATGTGAGGACCTAGTTTTTATAAATATTCCCCTATATATTTTATATACAATCCTGGGTACGTTTGGTGAGAAAGGTAGGGATAGGTTTCATTTTGACTCCTTTTAATATTTCATTTTATTGTACACAATGGGTTTTCCTATAAAGTCAACAATATGTAAACATTTTACTTGCTGGATCAATCTGTGTAGCAAAATGTCCGAGATATGAACCCAATAAGCTGATAGCAACTGGTGCTGGCTAAATCTAAGGCATTGATTGTAATGGGAACCCCAGTTTCCATGAGAAGCGACCTTGTTATGAGCACATGTGGACCAAGTTGCAACGTATTCAATAGTGGCTTTTCTGTTAACCACCGATCTCTGGTAAGTTTTCCTTACCAGAGAATGTCCAGCGAAGGATTCACTGAGAAAAGTATAAAGAAGAGATGGACATGGAGACAATAAGTTGAGATGGGTCAAATATGTGAGAGAATTATTCCTAAAAGTTATTACAATCAAATGATCAAGAAATGGCATCTGTGTATATCATATTTTTGGATCCATGACTTAAAGTCATTAAGAAATTGAACCTAGAAGAGAATAGTGCTCAGTATGTTTACTGTAGGTTCAAATGTTGTGCTATTTGAAGTAATTGCAGATTCTCTCTAGGAGATTCTTCTAATGTACGTTTATCAGATAGAAGCTGTCGATCTCAGATGGAGTCATTTCTTATTTTATTTGTGCTGGAAAAACAATTCTTAGAAAAGGATCTTGAAGGTTCCCTCTTTCTAACTTTATTGCTCTGAGATAATACTGCAACTACACCAACAGAAGTAGTATTCACCTTTAAATTGGTTAAGAAGGGCCGCGTGCAGTAGCACAAGGAGTAATCATCACCAGTTATTTATATAGCGCCACTAATTCCACAGCCCTGTAGAGAGAACTCATTCACATCAGTCCCTGCCCCATTGGAGCTTACAGTCTAAATTCCCAAATACACACACATTAACCTAATAGTATGTTTTTGGAGTGTGGGAGGAAACCAGAGCGCCCAGAGGAAACCCACGTAAACACGGGAAGAACATACAAACTCCACACAGATAAGGCCATGGTCGGGAATGGCCACTGTGCGGTCCCTTTTTGAGACGTGGAAAACAAAAGTGGCACAAAGAGGACAATTGTTAGAATTAGCTCCATTTTTGGTGATCGCAGCTGTGTAACAGTGTTAATAGTAAATGCAAATTGACCATGTAAAATAATTAAATACAAAAATAGATTCAACAGATACACCTTCTGACGGTATTGTATGCGTCAATGTGTACCTTAGTTGCATTTTTGAGAACACATTTTTACTGTACACGGCCTCCACTTGCCTGTCTTTTCTCTCCTTTGTTCCACCTTTCTAAGCGTAATAAGTCTTAAGCGTAAGATGCGACTGAATCTGTATACGATGCACAGTATAAAATTGCAACAAAAAAAAAAACCAGATGTACATCCTACTTTACAAGAGAACCCCTACAGTCTATTGGAAATTGTCTTGTTTGTTAGTCGGAATTTTACTTTATGTTTTAGGTGTTTTAGACTTTTCCCTTATTTTACACTTTCCTTGTTGATTTTTACACCAGATTTAACTGGTGACTTGAACATGTGTAGGACTGTATTGTAGAATAAATTAGTAAAACAACTTTTCTTCCATAACATTTTTACATTAATCTGTCTAGATTTCCTTCAATTGGAAAACAAACATAAATGATTAAGTTTTGTTAAATAATGTAATGTAATTATAATCCCAAATTTATTTGCTACATATACTCATTTCACACTCTGCAATCTATTCTATTGTGGATAATTTTCAAACAATTTAAATGTAATTACTCTATTGTAAGAGCTATAATAATAATAATAATAATAATAATAATATATATTTATAACTTTCATTCTTGAACCATGAAACCCTGTCAGAGTCCCTGGACATGCTGCCAAAGTAGGAAAGGCGATAGGATCCATAGCGAATTGCATTGGCAGTCTTAAATTTGCCTGCGGGTCTGTCACAGTGTCAGAATATGCACTGCTGCCTGGTCGCCTGCTTTCCTGAATACAATTTTCTTCTTTGTGCTACATAATCTGCACAGATTTCATCCATTCATTAGTAGTATATATTTTCATAACCACCATAGAGTGGTGTCAGCAAATCTGCTACATAGACAACAGCCAGATTATTTTCTCACAAAGATACATGTGAATTGTCAGCACTGTGTTTTAAACGATGGCTTGTATGGATCTAGGAAGCAGGAATATTTTGGTGCAAAAAACCAAAGTTACTTACTGCTGGAAAAATGAATTGGTTGGATAGAGAGGGGATTACGTGTGGTGGCAATGGAGCAGGTAGGTAAAGAGGAAATATTAGGAGTATTATTGTTATTATTATTTTTATTGTTATTTCTTGTGTTTTGTACAATGTTAGAAATACCTAATGTGCCCATTCAATTCATCTGTTTGTATACACACAAGCGCTGCACATACTTGCAAGACATTGAAATTGTGGTTTAGTCTCCTAACAGTATAACAGTTATAATTATGATTAGAATGTGCAACATTTAAAACAGAATTAATCTGGAAACACAGCTACAGATTTCATCGGTCAATTTGGTATTTGTTTTAAACAAAATATGCACACCGTTGAATAGATCAAAAGCGGGTAAAGAAAGTCAACACTTCCTGTACGAGGCTGTAAGTTGCTCACAATCCTAACTACCCAAACTGGGATAAACTCCAGCGCAGTGAAAGAGGTAGAATATTGTATGTCCCAAATGCACACATATAATATAAATAAATAGCATATATTTGGTATTAATCACACTGCAGCTTATTCAAGGCCTGTTAATATACCTATGAATCAAAATATAACATTTTAATATAGTTAAAAGAGGGAGTTGGTCCCTGATATTAAAAATCCAAATTTAATAAAAACTAGATAAATAACACAATAAATAAATACATCAATAAGCAAACTAATGTCACTAATAAACACATAGGGCCTAATACATTAATTAAAGTAAAGCAAAAAATTAAAAAAAATGTTGCAATGCAAGGGGTGCAAATTAGCTTAATATTTTGCACATAAATTAAATACTGGCTGCTTTTTCATGTAGCAAATATTTGATAGCTTATTTTTACACTAACATTTAATCACAAACTTTATTAAAGCAGTTTGTGGATGCAGTAGTGGTGGCAGCATCCAGTTTCATCATTTATCATAGAATGTGGAAGAGATTTGTAGAATGGACAGTTAAAAAGAAAGTGTCCTTGTAAGAACCACTTCTATCGGACGATCTTAGTAACTTGCAAGAAGGATTGGAAAAATGCTATAAATACATATACATGTCTCTACCTTTTCTGCCATTTCAGGGATCCCGTTGGCAAAACAGTTTATTGGCTGTAAAATTGAGATTGACACCTCCTGTTGAATTGTTCATTCCATGGTGGGACTTGCATTTAGTTTTAGTGGCATCAACTAAAGAACTATTTGAGCCATGACATGATGTCATTATGTGGAACCTGACACACAAAATTGTATTTCTATTAGCTGTCACCTCGGTTAAAAGGGTCACTGAACTTCAAGCACTTTCAAATCACTCTCCAGCAACTACCTTATCTCTTCACAAAGTAGTAATAAGACATGTTGCAGAATTCTTCCCTAAAGTAGTGACTTGTTTCCAGCTCAATCAATAGAGTATTTTGAGAATATCTTTCCCAGAACCACAGGATAAACAGGAAGAGAAGAGACGTTCCATATATTGAATGTGGTTAGATGCTTCAATATACACTAGAGCACCTGAGCCATTCAGAACCATGAATAGAGGATTTATGCTGCTACAAGTGTATAAAAGATGTCAAGCCATCAGTAGATGGACAGTACAAGCAGATTAGATGGTACACCTTGCAATCTCCTGAGTGGCTAAATGTACATTGTATGAGAAGTGTATCCACATCCTGGGCCATGGAATCCAGTGTTTCTTCAGAAGTTATCTATAACTCTGCAGTCTGGTCTTCACCACATACTTTTCTTAAAACATTATTGCCTGGATATTAATGCAAAGGAAGGGGCCCAGTTTGGACACAATGTTATCTAGTTGGTAGCAGTCACAGTAATTTTAGGTAGGTATTCAATGTTCTGAACTATTTTTCTGAATGTTGTTTTTTTCCCTCCCTAGTAGAACATTGCTTTGGTATTAACCAGAGGTAAGCGCTAATGTGTGTTGGCAAGGAAAAGGGAAAATTAATATCATATATTACTTATCTTTTCCTGGCCATTCCCCATATCAGGCAAAACCCTCTCTAAAGTAATCACCTGAATTATGTAACTACTAGAAGAAGGACAACTGTACCTTTTAAGCAAGAGCTATACCCAGAGGTAAGGACTGACAGGGGAAAGATAAGAAAAGTGTAATTATGATAAGTATGATTACAATTTCCTCTTATTTTGCATAATCTTTCACTATTCCAAACTGGAGAAATATCAAAACTGGATTTACTGATTTACTTCTGAACATCATTTAGATTGGTTTTGATGACGTCATTTTCTCCAGCCGGCAAGACAGGGAGTCGTGATGTGAAGTAATCTGCGATCCGGTAAGTTTTTTCACAGGTCAGTGTACTATTCATTCGGAATCCTCATGTCATTCTGTTCTGGGTCGGGATAGTCAGTACCATTAAACTGACTACCACCGTTAGATTGTAAGCTCTTTTATGGACAGACCTCATTCAAAAATAATTAGAATTATCTTTACATTTATTCCCAGCATTTTTATTTTATATACTCTGATGCACTACATGTATTATGCAGCTCCATATGCAGCAGAACTGCTAATATAAAGGAAATCCTGACATAAATATGAAAATTTAATATGGAGGTGTAAAGAGCCATTTATGAGCAAGGTGTTATTTTCATGTAAATTGCAAATCATTCTCAAATGTCTTAAAGTGCTAAAACTAAACTTTGAAAATGGTGCAATTAGCATTGATACTAGAAGTCATAAAGTGGTCACAAAATATTTCAGACGATACAACCAACATTATAAGCAATTGAAAAAGTAGCAAAATGTCATATTTTAAACACAAAGCATTACGTGTAAATTGGATACAGGTAATGAAGAGCTTAATAAACCCTATGTAGCTCTTTAACCTGTTATTGTTGAATTTTGCTGACTGCTAAGTAAAATTAGGTACATACTTAGCTTCTACTATGCCTTACGAAATAAGCTCAAAGGGGCTTAATTGGGTATTGGACCCCCATGTGCTACTGAAACTGCGTTGATAGGCCTTGGTGTAGATTCTACATGTGTCTGGAACTATGTTGGAGGAATATAATTTCACTCTTCTACAAGAAATTTAAGTTGCGTATTGCTAATGGATGCTGGAACTCTGTTAGCAATATACAAAGAGATCTTGTTCTAGAGTTTGCCCTTGTTGATATTTTTCCATAAACTAACATCTAGTGGTTACACCTTTTTTTTCTAGCTGTTTATTCTGAACTGATGGCCATGGTAAAGCAGGGAATCCTGCTAATACACCAAAACAGGAATACAATGATTGTGTTTAGTTCTGGACCTCCATGCACTTGTCGTTTTGCACCCAATTCTCTGCCAATATCACTTTAGCTACTGTAACTGAACCATTAGATCAATGGTGGACAACCCACATGCAGCTCTTTGGGCATTAAAAGTGGCTCCTGACTGGGAGCATGACAGCAGCTCTACGCGCGGGCAGGGACATATTGGAACGTAGTCAGCTGCTCGACGGACCGGGAGCGTGTCATGTGACCTTCTCTGCACATCGAGTTCACAGTGTCACCGATTATCCAATCAGGGAAGAGAAGGAGAGTATAACCTCTTCTCCTTCCCTCCTCTGCGTAGGTTTTAGAGCCTACTGATGATGCACAAAGTCAAAAAACAAGAGAATGAAGATGCCCAAACATTAGGTCGAGATAAGTTAAAGGTACGTATGGTGATATTTTGTGACAAGGCAAGCGATAAGCGTGAATGAATTTACATTACGTATTATTAGATATGTTGTATTTACTCCAAGTAATAACAGAAGCATCTTACAATTAAAGTTGACCATGCCCAGCAATGTAACTTCAATGAAAGAACGTATACATATAACGAAGTGTATAAAGAAATTCTTTAGTGATTTATAATATAGCTATTTATTGATTATACTCCGTTGTTAAGATTTCTATATGTAATGTGGTGTATAAGAAAAGTTATTGAATTCTGCTAATAAAGTAATTTATTCATTACATTTCAGTTTAATTTAAGGTTTCCCTAGTATATATGAATACTGCTCTAGTATAACGTGCATGTTGTTAAGGTCGTATAAATGTATGGTTTGCAAAGAAGGACTCTGCATCCCCAAGGTTCTCAGTGGTATTGCATCATTAAAATCAAAACAAAAAATACAACCTTTGTTTTTGGTATATTTTAAGCAATGTACCTTCTATGGGGAATAACTTCCTGAAATTAAACTTATAAAGTACTTCCTTGGTGTTTATATCGTGTTATTCATGTTTTATTCTGTACCGATGAATGTAATAATATTGTATGTTATATCTAATAGACTTGGGTACCCCTTGATTCTGTAGGAGGTAACGCATAGGGTACATGTTCCACAGGTTGAGAATCTCCGTAGCGAATTTAAGCCTGGGGAACTGCTATTAAATTAACATTGTTCTTTTTTCCTGTCCTGCAGCCAGGCCCCTCCGATTTGTGGCGTTCCCTGCTGGCAAAGGAAAATTACATGAGACTCAAAAAATGGCCCAAAAACTAATCTTGTTGTTTGTAGTCTATCACATCCGAGCATTCAATATAATCTTGTGTGCGTATGTGAAAACAGATAAGCTGTCTTTTCTTTTCACTGCAGCTCAATGTATAATCCACACCTTGGTTGTCTTCATAACAGCATAAACATTTACAAATGAGGATTATACTATACTCAACTGTACTAGGACACAATTTATCCTCAGTCATCTATTGTTTTGACCAAAATACGTAGACGCCATATATAGAGAAAAGTGTATTTCTCTATTTGTTATTATTTTAATGATGTGTCTTAATTATACAGTACATTGCAGATAGAATGACCACACAGGGAAATTAACATTGAGTACGTTTTACTACCAGAGAATAATTATCTTGAAGAAAGACACATGGTGAGATTGAACAGTAGAATGTACTGAATGCAGTTTTAGCAAACATAATTTGTAGGTTTATTTATATTAAAACTATTATTACGTTTATATATATCATCATCATTATCCTTTATTTATGAGGCACCACAGAACATGCAGCACCGTACAGCTAGCAAAATATGGAAACAGAACATAATACTAATAAATATTGGTCCAAGAGAACAAACAATAGAAGGAAACACAACAGAACGTAAATAAACTTTTCCAAGAGGACAAGGAGGTGAGGATTGGAGACAGAAGGTAGAGATTGCTAGTAAGGTAGTCCTTGCTCATGGGAGATAACATTCTAGAAGGGCAAGGAAACAAATGAAGAAAATGGAAACAAGTGGAATGGGCTGCCAGAGCGTAAGGAGAGTGTTGTTTTAAGATGGGATAGGGTAGGCAAGTGTGTAGAGGGGAGTTTTGAGGGAGCACTTGAAATTGAGGTTGAGTCTGGTCAGACGGGGCTGGTGGTGATGCCCTGCAGCGGGAGTGTGAAGTGGTGATAGAAGAGGAGGAGAGGCGAAGGTCATTGGCAGAACAGAGTTGGCGTGTAGTGGAGTATTTCTTGATATGGTCGGAGATGCAGAGGGGTAGGCATTAAAGAGGCCTATACAGGTGATGGTAAGGAGCTTGAATTGTATTTTGAATTGAATAAGGAGCCAATTGGAGGGCTTTTCAGAGAGACACAATGGAAGAAAAATGTTGGGTGAGGAAAATTAGATTTGGAGCTGAGATGAGGATAGAATGCAGGGGGGACAGCCACATCTCAGGCAGGTCAGAGAGGAGGAAATTGTAATAATCAAGGTGGAAGATGGCAAGAGCATGTACATTGGTGGTCTTGGTGACTTCCAGGGAGAGGAAAGGGAAAAAGAACCTTGGCAATGTTGTGAAGGTAACAGGATTGCGTGAGGACCTGGATGTGAAAAGTGAAATTGAACTACATAATGTCTAATGAAGAGGTTAAATTTCAAAATACCAGACTGTCAGAGCAATGTCTATTATTACATTGCTATATTTTTTATGTTCATGATTAGTGGAAACTCATCCATGGTGTCAGGATTCCTAGCAGGAACTCCAGATAGATTAATAATGTAAGAGTAAAGTGTCTTTATTAAGTAGAGATTCACAGGCACAGAATGGTGCAGTAAATGGTAAAAGCAACACAGTTCAAGGCAACAGATACAACAGCAGGACTGGCAATATTGTTGAATAACTCAGGAAGACGCAATTGGTAAAACACTTTGCAGAGGTAGTACTGAGTAGCCGGATAGCAGACCTAGCTCAGAGGCTGGAGAATTAGAGAAGATTGAAGACACAGGATATGCCACGGTGTCAGGATACCTGGTAGACTCAGGAGGCATGAGGCACTGGATAAACACAGTTTGCAGGATACCTAGTTTACTCAGGAGACATGAGGTACTGAATGAACCACGGTTGACAGGATTCGAGGTCTTGTCAGGAAGCACTGGATCAATCCGTGGGTGTCAGGATCTAGGAGGGTCAAACAAGCCAAAGGGTCACAAGCCTGGAGAGCAACTAAGGTACCAGGGGATGAGCTGGAGTGTAGTCAAGACCAAAGCCTGAGTCTGGATCGGAAGATAAGCAGCGTAGCTGAGGAACAAGCAGGGGTCAATACCAGGAAGTCAGACTGGAACAAGACACAAGATACTCTGGAGAATCAGTAACACTTGACAAGACATAAATGAACTGGCACATAAGACTGCCTCTCCCAGATTACTGGGAGAGGCAGTCTTATAATTGTGCTGATAGGGGAATGAGGTAACTCCTGCTAGGGAGGTGGTATGTGCAATGGTGAGTCAGCAGCACCTCTGGTGGTAGAGGGGTACTGCAGGCCAGGTTCACATAATTGCCAACCATAGCTCTAGCATACAGAAGCTGCAGGAGGCAAGAAGCATCTCTATGGGAGATGCTGCAGTGCAGCTGGAGGCAGAACGTGACACATGGTTTTCTCAGAACTATTCAAGATAATGGGTCAATAGTTTTTTTTCTAACTTAATTCACAAATGTTTTCTTGATGATTTAAAGTCAATTGGCTAAATAAACTTATTTATAATGTATATTAGTTTAAATTATTTAATACTTTTAAGCACTTCCATCATTCGCATGATCCGCTATGAAGAAAATTTCTGATTTTCAATTCACAAATTAATATAAGACCTCCAACTGGTCCAAAACTAATAATTGTGGACCATGATGTCTGGTTTGCTGTAAAAACAAAAAGGATCCATTGGACGTGTGTTAAATGGAATCAATTCAAAACCTAAATGTAATTTCAGAGTCTGGGGCTAACTGAAAAACTATTAGTGTTGGTGGGAAGGAATAGGGGCTCAAATCAAAACTAAGAATGAGATGAGTTGAGGTGATATTTTCCACTTATCAAATTTTGCGGAAAATTTCATAGAGGAAGTTCTTTTAATACAATTATCGAGTTCCAATTTTGCTTCCTCAACTTGTGGAACAACAATTATCACTGTATCTGTAAATGTGCATTTTGCTGAATTTATCAGATATGATTAGAGCTGTGACTATGATGATCAATTAATTGTGCTATGTGGTGTGGTTGGGGTAGGACTGGGAAAGCTTAAGGCCAAATTCCACTGTCAACACATGTTCAGTTCTGCAGGGTACTGTAGTTCCACTACAGACAGCATCCCTGTTCTCTTTGGGACTGGACCAGTGTCTGGATGGGGAGTGTATACAGGCTCCAGAGATGTAAATTCACCACTGCTCCTGACACTATGTGGACTATTGAATTTCTTGATTTTTCTTCAGCAAGGCAAATTTGCTACTTTGTCAGCTCTGGGAACAAAGTATGTGATACTTCAATTGCGATTAAAGCAACAAAGAAAGGATGCAGTAAAGTTGATTGTCACCTATTTATTTGACGGTGAGTTTATACTGCACTACCATGTCTGTGTCTACATTACACCTAACCATCTTACTAATCTTGCGTATGTAGGAGCTGCCGTTCATGTCAGCATCCACTGTATCAGAGGTGAACAGGACTGAGCTACATCCAAGTGACAAGTTAACAGAGCAGACTGAATTTCAATTTGTGGGATATGTCAGTTTAAATGGGAATAGCTTTCTACTTGTTAGTCTATTCAAACAAATTTATATTGTTTTTGTAGGAACAGAACAATTTTGGTGGCAAATGAAAACAATTAAAAACATTTTTTCTAAGCTTTACATAGGGAAAAATGGGCATCAATAGAGACAAACTACACTTTCCATGTTGTTCCCATAGAAAATTTCATGTAGATATGAGCTATGTTGCAGCAGAATTTTGCACAATTTGAATTTCATGGTGAAACGCTGTTTGACAGAGTTTCAGAATTCCAGTCATTTAATGCATGTGTTCCTATTGTGCTTCCTAATCCCATGCCACACTGTATTTGTACGTTTATAGTCTACAACCCGTGCATGATACTCATGCATTCTAGTCAAATCAAGCTACTTAAGGTGTTAAAAAGGTTCTTGTCATGCATTTGGGCTTAGCCCAGGCCTCCTCAGGGGAAGAGCGTTACTTCCCGACGTAAGCGCCATTTTGTTAACGTGGTTTTGTCCACATGTCACCACCTCATCATTTTTCTCCATCATCTCATCCTTTATCTTCATCGCCACATCCTTCATCAAGCTACTTAAGGTGTTAAAAACTCCCCACTGTCACCCCCGGCAATCACCAACCACTCCCAACTGTCACTTCTCCTTCAAGAAATATATAGGTCAGTGTATAACTCTGCCCAGCAGGTGGCGCTTTTTTTTTCCCCCACACACGCCACTAGGCATTTATATAGTAGATAAATGCAGCTGGGATGAAGATGTTGTCAATTCCTTCTGCTCTGCAGTGGGCTGGGGTAGAAGTCAAGGCAGCAATAATAGGGAAATTGTGAATGGATAATAAAATAACAAATGAGATTTTACATGCAACACTTAAAGCCGAATTTCTCCTGAAACATAAGCAATTTCATTTTGGTCATCTATACTTTCAGCCAATAGTGCAGCCCTATTTGTATCTATTCTAGTCTCTTAGAATGCGTTTACTTGGTGTTGATGGTCTGGGAAAGCAGCAGCCTTGGATGTAGTTCTTATTTTCTTTTTAGGAATTTGTATGGTGTTACTTTTTTCTTTGTTTTACATTGTTTGTCTACTTATTTTTGTACTCAGGTATAGTATATGAGTGTGAGTTGGGAGAGGGTGGGACTTATCCATGTCTTCCCTGAACTTCAGCAATTTTAGGTCACTTGTAATAGTGGTGTAATGTTGGCTGGCTTGTTTTTTTTAGCATTAGATCGCTATTATCAGTGATCTACTGCTGCTTAGTGACAGAGTAAACATGCATTGTGCACCCAGCCATACCATGGCTGGCACCATGTTTTAGCAATCAGGTGGTTGGATCTGATTCAAATCCGAATCAAAAAGTTCCATTACACAGCACTGGTACTGCAGACTATCACTGACAGCCTCCTTCCAGCGCAGGCGTGAAACATATTGACATATGTATAGTTTACTCCAATACATGTTACATGCTCAACTATTTTTAGATGAACAATGGATAATGCTGCATTTAATAACTTGACTGCTGTCTATTTGAGCCGTTCAG
This sequence comes from Mixophyes fleayi, assembly GCF_038048845.1. NCBI lineage: Eukaryota > Metazoa > Chordata > Amphibia > Anura > Limnodynastidae > Mixophyes > Mixophyes fleayi. Next base: position 39,109,186 of record NC_134406.1, read on the forward strand.
AAGTACATTCTCTGTTTGGTCTTTAAAAATATATAAGCCTTGAGAAAAGAGTAATTCCTAGTGTTTACTTAGCTGGTAAAAGGCTGGCACATTTGCATTACTCTGGAGAGCTGCTATTGGTTAACTGAAGGGAAAATGGATATCAATTATACATAACATAATCTAAGAAGTGCCTGCATTATAATCAGGCCCAGCTGGGGCTTTGGGGCAGCTTGGTTATTCTGCAGTAAACACAAAAGCCAAGATAGACATGTCAGTCAGAAGCAGTGGCAGCAATTCATTCCTTTTAACACAATCACATTTTCTTTGCTTCAATATGCAAACAAGGCTGCTTAGCTGAGGGTAGAGTCTGCACTAATGAGCTCTCTGCACTAACCTCCAAGTAAAAGGTTGCATTTCACAGCTGTTCTAAGATGATCTCCTTAGGGTGTCCTCAGGTATAGGAAGTAAAAATTTTCAACTTGTCTATGATAACCATGGTATTAACCTTTTTTTAAAACAACTGTAACCCTATGATATATGGCCTGTTAATATAGCCACGTACCAGCCTATCTGTTTCTTTTAGTCTACTTCTGCTTGTTTTTAGTTATTTTCCGGTTGTCATAACTAGATATGAGCAAAGTTGTGGCAAGATTTCACACACATCTCGATTTTCGCTGCACAACAGGTCTTTTTGCAGTGATGTGAAGTTTTAGTGATACAATCTTCCAGATTGTTTCACCATTCTTTACAATGTTCCTTTTGGACTAGATTGTGTTTTCATTTTGAGTAGTTTATAGTCTATGCATAAAGCTGGGACAATGTCAAATGTGGATTTGAGACAAATATTCAGAGGGAAACAGTTTTAAAACTTTTGCTAATTTTTAGTAACAATCTAGGCTCAATCATTTAATTTATTTTGAAATGCACTTCATTGCAGTTAATTCACTAGGTCCTGGTTACTGCAAAACGGAATAGTGGGAATGACAGAGCAGAATATTATGACCCTCTGCAGGCATACGCCATACACTGGGGGGGGGGTGTTCCGGTTGCCTGGAAACTCCCCTCCATTTTCACATTTGACAGCAAGTTCTGCGCCAGGCACAGTACTTACTCTTAGATAAGCAGACCAGCTGCTTCTCTTCCAGGGCTGATCGGGAGGGGATGGGAGTGGCTGGCTCCCTCCTCCTCGCTGACTGACTGTCGGGTGTGACGTCATCATCACATCACATCGCTGTCAGTGAGGAACTGCGGTGGGAGGAACTGCAGACAAAAGAGGAAACCAGACCATAGGAAGGTAAGTATAGTATTGTGTAATGAGGAAGACAGAGGTGTGATGAGGGGGGGCAAAGGTGTGATGAGAGGGAAAAGGTGTGATGAGGGGGAGCAGGTATGAAGGTAAGTGTAAGGGAGTTTGTGTGAGTGTGTGTGTATGAGAGAGGAAGTGTGTGTGAGAGCCGGGACCAGCGTTTCTAGGTTGCATCCGCAGCTGGGGGGCAATACCTTGGTGACATCATCGGGCAACAAACCAATCACATGACGCCCAGCCTTACCTCTGCCCCCTGTATCAATGTGGGCTTTGAAAACAGGAGAAGGAGTGAGAACAAAGGAAAAGTTTGTTGTGAGACACAGGCAGACACAAAGAGACACAGCAGCAGCAGCCACAGCACACAGGAGAGACTCGAGCGCTGAAGTGTTTTCCTGCAGAAGAAGGGAAAAACAGCATTGAAGGAGTGCCCCAATAGAAGCAGCCACAAGGGGAAGAAGAAGCCTGTACAGCCAGGGGGAGAGCAGCAGCGGCAGAGCTCCTAGCGACCAGGAAGGAAGTGTTCTTTGTCTGTGTTTGTGCCACAGAATACTTCTAGGCCTCCTCCCCTAGCTCCCATCCCTAGCCTCGTAACCCTTAGGCCGGACATCTCTAGTTTCCTCTCCCTTAAGCTTAGTCCTAGGCCCGGACCACAGTCACTGCCCCTCGCCTGGATCCATAGCCACGGCCCCCTTGGCCGGATCTACAGCCACTGCCCCTAGGCCGGATCTACAGTCACTGCCCCTAGGCTGGATCCACAGCCATAGCCCCTAGGCCTTGCTTGATTCCCCTGCCTGTACCACCTACCCCAGAAACACCTTAGTAAGCCACCCCTAGTCTAAAGCCCGTAGTGAGTATGTCTTTTCATATCGCTTATTGTTTATACACTCTATTGCAATTGTATACATACCCCCTCCCTCTATTCCTGATTGTCCTCTTTGTTGTATCATTGCTGTGTTGCGTATCTCTTATTTTGGATTGTGCGCTCATGATATTTGTCAGGGTTGGTGCGCAAGTGAGTTTATAAGAGTAGTAGCAGTTAGGATAGAGACAGCCTAGGTAGGGAGACTAAGCTCTGTTTACAAGCATTGGTTGGCAGACAAGACCCCCGTGAGTGAGAACCTCCTGGAGCAGCAGGGACAGAGGGAGTTGAAGTAGTGGACCAGCTTCTGTTAGTATAGTCCGTCGAGGGCTGTTCCCCGTGGTGCACTCACCTTGCGGAACTGTCCTCCATGTATATCACCCCACTCCCTTTACAGCAAACAGAGTGCCTGGCATTGAGACAAGGGGCCTTCTCCCGTTTTGTTCCGATACTCGTACATCCCCCCCTTCCAAGCAACCGCCGTCGAGAAGAGGGAAGACGCTCCTGAAGACGACCAGAGAATCATATAATACTATCTACATTTGAATTGTCGACCTAATAATACTGTCAACATTTGAATTGTCGATCTAATGTTATCGACTTTCTGAATGTCAACCAAATTAATGTCTAGCCGTCGACCGCATACCCAGACACCCCATATGCCACACTACCCCTCCAGCTGACAATTACCACATCTGCAGCATTCCCCTTCTCTGCTATTCATTCCATGCTGCCACTATCCCCCACAATACATTTCTTCTCTCTTCTGCTGAACATCCTCTGCTGCTGTGCCTCGCCTGCCACCTTTCTCTCCTAAGTTTAGGTTGACCTTCCTGCACCGCTTTCCTAACTAAACTGGAGACATCAGAAAAGGTATGACAGAAGAGAGAGAAATAGAAGAGACTACATTATCTTTGATATAGTAAGTGCATGTATAGAATTTGTACATATTACTATTATTATAAATACATTATTATTATTTAGCATTTACAAATAGTCTTTCAGGTGCATAATATTTAAAAATTAACTTAAACGTATTTAAATGAATGAAATTAACTTTTTTTCTTCTGGTACTTAATTATACGTGTGCTACTGTAGCTCCTCAGTGCTGTACCACTTCCTTTACTTGAACTGCTTTTTTCAAATCCCATCTACTGTAGCTCATCAGTGCTGCATAACTTCTTCTACTTGAACTGCATTTTTCAAATCCAGTTTGATGGCTTTATATCAGTAAAGATTTGAAAAAAAGCAGTTTAAGAGGAAGAAGTGGGACAGCTCTGAGGAGCTACAGTAGAATAACATAATTAACAAGTATTGAAATAAAAAAAAAACTTTATTTTTTTAAATAAGTGTAAGTTTTAAAAAAACATTTGATATAAGTTATATATTATTTTAAACATTTTAACCATGCCCCTTATAGTAGCTGGCCTTGCATCTCTGCAGGCTGGCCAAACCTTTTCTGGGGGCTGGCAATGCCCCATCAGGAGTGCACACAAAGATCTTGATTCATATTTCGACATATGTCCATTTGTGTATCGTATCTTGCAAAATGACATTTTGCCAATGAATGCAATTGCATGCAATTAATGTCCGAACGCCAAGTGTTGTTAATGATTTATTTTTCACCGGTTTCTGATATAAATGTTTGAAGTTGTAAAAAACATGTGTGTTTTTTTTTTTGAAAAACAAATGTACAATAATGAGAAATATTTGATAGCAACGGATGTAATAATGGGATTATTGCTAGCATGGTACAGTGCTTGTAGATGAGTTAATGCAGCAAAACGGTTAATATAATGTAATTGTCAATAAACATCACCGTTCTGGACTAATAAGGTCAATTAGGGTAAAGAAAACCCTGCAATTACACTCATGTGCTATTTATTTCTCATAATGGAGTTACTACCATATTCACATTAGAGCCTTTTCCTCAAATATGCTTGGATTTTAATATGGGTGAACATACACACAAGTTCCATGCTCTTTATAAAGCAGCAAGTTGTGTTCAGACTTGAACCAGACGCACAATGTTTCTTGGGCCCCAACCGTTGCATTTTCGCTGGTCTGACACTGTTAGGGTAGCACCATTTGCTGGACAGACAAGAAGTGACTCATGTTAATTTTTTGTACTTTTTCCCTACTGTTTGCTCTTATCCAGATGCTTATTGACCTATTCAAATCCATGAGGCAGGAGTGTTGAAAAGACTGGGGCACGCAGCATACTCAATTACTGATCTATTGCTTCCAGAGCCTGAGGCTGCAGGCTGTCAAACATTGCTTGTTTCCCGCCAATGATGACTCTCTGTTGTGCACTCGGACACATGCTGCTGACCTTTACAGATGTCCAGACATAGTCTTGTGTTTTATAAAAATTTGTATCCTCTGTATCCCTCTGCATGTTTGCTCCCATTTGTGTCCCCAATGACCACCGACTACTACTGCACATACACTGTTACTCTGCCCGCCTGCTGCTTTGTTCGCTCCTGATCATCAGCTCTGACAGCCAAACTCCATTAGAACAGTAACAACGTATCTTTCATTGTCTCTACTGGTTGCCAGAGAAATCTTTTTATCTTGTCTCAGAAAGTGAGAAATATTACCCCATACTATCATCATGCCATCAAGCATCATACTGGTTGACAGATCTAACCCTGAATGTTTGTAAAAACCCTGCGTTACTGACATCTCTATCAGAGATTATATTATGAGCATCCGTCTTGTGACTATCTTTGATTTTTTTGTGCATGCACCGATTGGACTATTTTTTTGACTATATTTTAGACTGGCATTTGTATATACTTTCTACCAGTGGTGCACACTGGGAATTACCCTAGCAGTATTACCTGGACTATTGGATGTTGACCTTTTTAGAAATTTAACTTTTGTTTTCATTTTCCCCAATAGAAGACATTATTCTGATGAGATTATGCTCTCTATTTACTTTTTATTCTATTTTCTCATTCATTGACCTACTGCATCATTCCCAATTGATTGCTTTATTAGTAAAAATTAAACCGATTTGTTTTTTGAATCACCTTATATAGTTGGTTTATTTAAACCTGTATTAGGTTCACCTCACGGTACAAGGATTGTTTTTGTTATATTTATATATATATATTTATATATTGGGGAAGTTTCTGGAAGTCGTCCCCCACAGTCCCACACAGGCAGCCACTTACATCAGACATTTCAGAGCAGCGCTGTTGACCCTAACTCCTTTTGCCATCAGATAATTACACATGCTTAGTTCTTGTATCTCCTAGTTTTGCCCCAAATTAGGAGGAGACCTCCCAGAACTCTTGAGAGTGCAGACAATTCTACTGGGAGTGCTTACCTGCCATAGGAAGCAATTGGTACAATGGCCCAATCCACCTTACAGCATCATGGAAATGTCAAAGCATCAACACTCCCGTGACGCTTGGTGTGTACCGAGCTGATAACTATATTGCACAACTCTCCTTCTCATGTACCCATCAGCTTCAGTGGTGCAATCACAAGTTGTCAGCTACAATCGTTTCACTGGTGGCAGAGACCATCATCGTCAGCATAATCTAAAATTTATACCCCTGACCACCCACAGATAATATAGCTATGTATACATCTATGTTAGAGCGTCCTGTCCCACCTCTCCAGGTGAAGGCTGGCAACTTTGAGGCCTTGCCCAGATTGAATCCATTCTTGCTGGTGACCTGAGTGCTTTATCTCTTGTCACAATACAAGAACAACTTTCATATCTTTCATTCCTTAGTTTCCTAACAATAGCCTACGTTATTGAACAGTACCCCCTTATTCCCAATTCATCTCCAATTCTTCCTTCTTCTGAAATATGTTGTCTATTAGCCACTCAGGTCTATTGATTACTCATAGACCTTGTTTATATGGCACTAACAGCTTGCAGTGTATCTATTAATAATTAGAAAATTACACATGCTTAATTCTTGTGTCTCCTAGTTTTGCCCTGTAGAATTCCAAATTAGGAGGAGACCTCCCAGTACTCTTGAGAGTGCAGACAATTCTACTGGGAGTGCTTTCCTGTCATAGGAAGCAATTGGTACGATGGCCCAATCCACCTTACAGCATCATGGAAATGTCAAAACATCATCACTTCTGTGCCACTTGGTGTGTACCGAGTTGATAACTATATTGCATTACCCACTTTTCACCATGAAACGTGGAATCAAACACTACCCATCATCATCATCCTCATCATCATCATTTATTTATATAGCGCCAGCATATTCCGTAGCACTTTACAATTGGGAACAAACATAGTAAACTAATAAACAAACTGGGTAAAACAGACAAAGAGGTGAGAACGCCCTGCTCGCAAGCTTACAATCTATTGGACAATGGAAGTTTGACACATGAGGTTAAGTCTACATTTGCAGTCGGCCCAGCCAGTCTGCAAAGGTAAAAGTGACTCATAAGCTAAATGATCCTGTCACACAACAATGTTGGTCAAGGAGTAGTTGTATAACAGGTGGTAATATGGTAATGTAGTGAGGTTAAGAGGGTGGTTAAGGGATATTATAAGCTTGTCTGAAGAGGTGGGTTTTCAGAGAACGCTTGAAAGTTTGTAGACTAGAGGAGAGTCTTGGACTACTGCAACCTTCTCCTTATCGGCCTCCCCCTCTCTCATCTCGCTCCCCTTAGATCTGTACTTAACGCCGCTGCTAGGCTTATTTTCCTCTCTCGCCGTTCCACCTCTGTATCCCCACTCTACCAAGCCCTTCACTGGCTCCCCTTCCCCAACAGAATCCTTTTCAAGCTCCTCACTCTGACTTACAAGGCCCTCGCCAACTCCACTGCTCCCTACATCTCTAACCTTATCTCTATTCACACTCCCTCCCGCTCACTGCGATTGTCCAACGATCGTCGTCTCTCTTCCCCTCTGATTACCTCCTCTCACGGTAAACGTATCCAAGACTTCTCCCGTGCCGCTCCCCTCCATTGGAACAAGCTCCCCCGCTCCATCAGAACTTCCCCTAATCTGTCCTCTTTCAAACGAACATTAAAAACCCACCTTTTCCTTAAAGCCTTCCAGTCTCATGCCTAAACTTCCACCGGTCGGCTACCTCTCTTTCTCATCCCTTCTTCCCTTCTCCCCCTTCCTCCCATCTCTCCGTCTTATCCATGTGTCTGTCTGTCTTCCCCTCCCTTTAGATTGTTTGCTCCTTTGAGCAGGGCTCTCCTACCTTCTGTTTCCATCACTTTTAACTGCACTCTCCAGCTACTCAGCTCACCTCCTCTCAGTCCCTCTGCCCTCTGTCTCCTCTCGCTTCTCTCCGCTCCCCTCAGTGACTCTCAACCTGTCATCTGTGCCCACCCTCTTGGGCCATAGTTACCTGCCTGTACTCACTTTTCCCCTCCCTCCCTCTCTTTTATGCTGTGCCTGAGCCCCCAGAGTTATAGTGCTTACTGTTACTTGTACTGTGCTGTTTCATCTTGTACTGTGCCATTGTTTGTCCTTGTACGGCGCTACGGATACTTTGTGGCGCCCTATAAATAAAAATTAATAATAATAATTGTGCAAGGATAGAGTGGGTGCAGCCCGGACAAAGTCCTGTAATTGGGAATGGGAGAATGTAATGAGTGTGGATGAGAGACGCAGATCTTGTGCAGAACGGAGCTGCCGAGTTGGAAGATATTTTGAGACAAGAGAGGAGATGTATGTTGGTGCAGCTTTGTTGATGGTCTTGTAGGTTAGGAAAAGTATTTTATATTGGATTCGGTAGAAAACAGGCAACCAGTGTAGAGACATGCAGAGAGTGATTCAACAGAGAAATAACGATTTGCAAGGAAAATCAATCTTGCCGCAGCGTGCAAAATAGATTGTAGGGGTTTGAGTCTGTTTTTGGGAAGGCCAGTAAGGAGGGAATTGCAATAGTCAATGCGGGAGATAAGTGCATGAATTAAGGTTTTTGCAGTGTCTTGTGTGAGATATGTGCAAATTCTGGAAATGTTCTTTAGATGTATGTAACATAATTTAGATATAGAGTCAATGTGGGGAACAAATGATATGTGTGAGTCAAGGATTACACCTAAGCGGCGAGCTTGTGGGGTGAGATTTATGGTCATGTTATCAACAGAGATAGAAATGTCAGGTATGCTCTTGTTGGTGGGTTGGAATATTATTAACTCTGTTTTAGAAAGATTAAGTTTGAGTTGGCGAGAGGACATCCAAGATGAAATGGCAGAAAGACAGTCAGTTACACGGGACAACACAGATGTCAAGAGATCAGGAGAGGATAGATAAATTTGGGTATCATCCGCATAGAGATGATACTGAAATCCAAAGGAACTTGTTAGATTTCCAAGAGAAGCGGTATAGATAGAGAACAGCAGAGGACCTAGCACTGAGCCTTGCGGTATTCCAACTGATAAAGGAAGCGGAGCAGAGATGGCCCCAGAGAAATTAACAGTGAAAGAGCGATTAGGAAGGTAGGATGAGAACCAGGATAGAACAGTGTCTTGAAGCCCTAGGGATTGCAGCGTTTGTATGAGAAGAGAGTGGTCAACGGTGTCAAATGCAGATCCAGGAGAATTAGGAGGGAGTAATGGCGTTTAGTTTTAGCAGTGATCAGATCATTGACAACCTTAGTCAACGCAGTCTCTGTGGAGTGTTGAGAACGAAAGCCAGACTGAAGAGGATCCAACAGGTTGTTTGCGGAAAGGAAGCATGTGAGGCGAGTGTAGGCAAGTCTCTCTAGAAGTTTGGAGGGGCACGGCAGCTGAGAGATGAGACAGTAATTTCAGAGAGAGTTTGGGTCGGAATCTTGTTTTTTTAGAATAGGAATAATCACTGCATGCTTGTATAGTGACGGAAAGATGCCAGTAGAGAGCCAGAGATTACAGATTTTAGTTAGAGGTGAGATGAGCACAGGAGACAGGGATCTACCAATTTGCGAGGGAATAGGATCAAGAGGACAGGAGGTAGAGTAGGAAGATAAGCAGAGTAGAAATTTTCTCTTCATTTGTGGGGTCAAATGAAGAGAGGGTGTCAGAGGTTGGTGAGAAGGAATTGAGCCAATTGCTTGTCGAGGAAGAGGATACCAATTCTAGTCTGATCTTATCAATCTTGTCCTTGAAATAGGAAGCAAGATCCTGAGCACTGATAGTAGACGGAGGGTTTGGAGTGGGAGGATTGAGAAGAGATTTAAATGTCTTAAAAAGGCGTTTGGGGTTAGAAGCCTGAGCATAGATAAGAGATTGGAAGTATGTTTGTTTTGCAGTGTCCAGAGCATTTCGATAGGAGCGGTAAATAGAAGTATATGTGAAGAAGTCATTAGAGGTGCAAGTTTTACGCCAGTGATGTTCTGCTTTACAGGAAAAATTTTGAAGATTTCATGTTGCTGTAGTGTGCCACGGCTGACATCGAAGTCAACGTGTAGTATGTAGTGTCGCTGGAGCCACTTGATCAATGGCTGTTGCTAAGGTTTGGTGAAAATGAGGTACTGCCATCTCAGGGGAGGAGAATGTAGAGATAGGAAAGAGAAGGTGTTGGAGAGAGGTGGAGGCTTTTTCCACCTTGCCTCCTTAATCTCCAGGTAGGAACAGTAGGGAAACATGCATTAGGTTTTGCCAACATTTGCACGTGAGCCACATTTTTTCTAGAATTCAGACTTAGTACATCTAGATAAACAGCATTTAAGGAGACTAGCTCATAATGTATTTCACTACATTTATCACCCGAAACTCAATGGAATAATTAGACTTCAGATCACGTAGGTGACGTTTTTTGACATAATACGTAAATCCAACGCCATATTAATATATCTTTATTTAATATAAGTGACGGTGTCCCCAGATAAGTAAACATGATAAATATTCACCGTCTAACAGCAAATTTAATTTACAAACCCCTATTGTAAGGTTAACGTCAAACGAAATAAAGAACTGTCGTTTTCACTTAAGCATGCAATTAAATCCTGCAGTTATTGGAGGCTCATTTAGATTATATTCAACATTGCTTTAAGGAATAAATATAGCTAGAGGGAAAGCAATTATCTTCAGCACGTCTGACTTGGTCAGCTCTCTAGAGCAACCTCCTGCTGTGTTTTACATTAGGCTCGGCCTAATAGAAATAGTTATACTGAACTCAACGACAAGGAAAATTAGATGACTATAATGTTTGGTAAGGAAAGCTCCACATAATTTATCCTTAATGTTAATAGACAGAAATTTACACCCCCAATACAATGTTATTTGATTGCAATCTCTGTTAAAAAGAAATATTTTACTTGTATTTTGATATTCCCTTAAAATCATGTGCAGTGCCCTACAAATACGATATATCCTTTTATGTACTAGTTGGGCCACAGGTTTTAGTATAGAAAAGAGAATGTAGTATGTTAAAATAATAAATGTTAACTGATAGGATACTTTGTAAATCAAGAAAAGAGACAAATGTATTATTGGTAACCTAGTTATATAACTACCTCAGTGTTCAGTGTAGGAGTGTTTGATTTGTAGGCATATTGGGGGATAATGAGCTTCGCATAGACATTACAAATCGATCACAGATGCTGTTCACCAGTCCTGCCCTCAAATAGTAGAAAGAATCCTCCTGCTACTCTTAAGCCGGGAGCCAATCAGGAAGGGGCTTGAGGCTCACAGAGTTTGAGCTTCCACTAAGTGGGACAATACTTTTCACAAAGCGCTATCGAAAAGAAGAAGAATGTGAATGGAAAGGAGATGAGAGCTATGGTCAGTGAGGAAATACTTAAACCAAAGCGTAAAATGAGTAATGAAGGTACTATGGAAGTGAAGAGGATACACGGCACAGCTCGCAGAGATAGAATGAGAAGGATTGAGATGGTATGGACAGACTGGGAAATGTGATGGAATAGCAGTACACAAGGGAAAGGTGTGAAGCATGGAAAACAGGGTAAACAGTAGAAAAGAAGGAGTGTGCAGGAGTATAAGGTAACTAGAGAAAACGGAGTGAGAAGAATATAGCATCAGAGATAACAACGAGTCAAGAAGGGGAGTGAGTGAATGCTGTTCAGTCGTGATGGAATAAATATAAAGGAGATTACTTTCTGAAAGGAAGAAGAAAGATAACCGAGGATAAACAGAAATAAATGAATGAGCAGGAAATTAATTTAACTAAATAGTAAGTTCTGAGTCGACAGAGGGTATTTACTATGAGGAGTCAACTTCAGTTTCCTTTGAGTGGAGATATCTGTTTGACCTGAGCAAGAAGTCTTCTAAGTCATTTTACAGCTGTCCTGTACGGTGGCAGAGTGCTGCAGTGTATTATTGTAAGAAGCCTCGGACTGCAATAGAAGAAAGTAGCAGGTCTTGATCCCTTTATTCTCTAAGTTAGAGACCAATCTTTTTCTGTACCCGGCGCCCCAAAACCTTATAGAGGCGTGTAGTCCAGCCATTGCCGCCTTAAAGGTGGCAATGGCACTGTCAGCAGTGACTATGACGTGCTTACCACACGCAGTGCCGGTGCTAGGGTGCATGGCGCCCTAGGCATTTTGTAAAAATCGGCGCCCCCCTGCAAAAATTGGCGCCCTCCTCCCCCCTCACCCCGTCTTTCCTTACCATGAATCACCACCGCCGCCTCTCTGCTCCGTCTCCTCCCCTCCACTCACTGACACTGTCGGGCTGTGATGATGATGTCACGGCCTGACAGTCAGTGAGTGGAGGGGAGGAGACAGAGCAGAGAGGCGGCGGTGGTGAGCAATAGCCTCTTTCCCCCTCCCTGTGGATGTATCTGCATGTTGTGCGGCGGCCGTGACAGGTATGGTCAGCGGTCGCCGCACAGTTTTAAAGTAATGTTCATTCTGTGGCGCCTCCAAGCGCCCTCCAGAGCCCGGCGCCCTAGGCAAGTGCCTAACCTTGCCTAATGGGAGCGCCGGGCCTGACCACACGTCAACTTGTCTTCATTCGCAATTGGCACGTGACGGCTACAAGAACTGTCGCAAATGCTGCACATTTACATTAAGGTATGTAGATGGTTACTGACCGTCGTAATCCTCGTCATCGTTATCTTGATGTCGCTCACATTCTTGTCGGTCTGTTACTCATCGGGTATGCGTACCCCACCCGTTTAATGAACTGCCTCCTTCTCTAATGTCTTTTTGGCACTTTGTCAGGGCCATGCTTAAGCAGGAAGAGCTTCTGGCTCTGTCACAACCCCAGATATGTTTCCCCCATCAAATTTCCTTTATTCTGCTCAATCCCTCCATGTGAAAAGTAATAAAAATGTTACTTTTTACCACTATGGGACAAGTACTTTTACTTTTCTTTCCTCCACTTTTTAGGCTACACAGAAAAAGATGTACAGAGGGAAATCACTCCTTGTAATGGGCTGTAAAGAGTGGAGAAACTACAGCAGGGAAGTGACGCAGAGGTGATGTTCCAATTGGTCAAAGACCCTTCCCCCACTTTTCTGCGCGTGGGGGTTGAGGGGTACACATGCTAAGTAGTTGAACATAATGTTTATTGTAAGATATTAGGCCTGATTCATTAAGGAAGGTAGGGCAAAAAATTAGTACATTTTCTCCTGGACAAACCATGTTACAATTAGAGATGCTCAGGCTCAGTTCCCCGAGAATCTAACACACCCAAACTTAGCAGATCCGAGTACCGAGCCGAGCCGGCTTGGTACTTTCGCGCGCCCTCGGAATTGAAAACGAGGCAAAACGTCATTGTTACGTCGTTGGATCTCATGAGTTTTGAACTCTATAAGTACCGCCCTCCACGGCGATCCAGTGCCATTTCACAGAGGGACACAGAAGGGGTAGCACAGTTCTTGCCAGTCTCTAGTGCAGTTGGGCAGTGTTGGTAGAAAGGAAAGAGGGGGGAGAAGCAGTGTTCTTCAAAGTCTCCAGTGACATTCAGGAGAGCTCCATTGCTCTATTGCTAATTGTCATTGCTGAAATAGAAATAATAAGTCTGGCAGGCTTGGTCTTCTAAATTTGCAGTCACATTGTACTGTTTTATATAGGTAACATAAAAAGAGGAGAGCTCCATTGCTCTATTGCTCCATTGCTAATTGTCATTGCTGATATACAAATAATAGGTCTAGCATGCTTAGTCTTTTAAATCTGCAGTCACATTGTACTGTGTTATATAGGTAACATACAAAGAGGAGAGCTCGACTGCTCCATTGCTAATTGTCATTGCTGAAATACAAATAATAGGTCTGGTAGGCTTGGTCTTCTAAATCTGCAGTCAAATTGTACTGTGTTATGTAGGTAAAACACAAAGAGGAGAGCTCCATTGCTAATTGTCATTGCTGAAATAGAAATAATAGGACTGGCAGGCTTCGTCTTCTAAATCTGCAGTCACATTGTACTGTGTTATATAGGTAAGACACAAAGAGGAGAGCTCCATTGCTCCATTGCTAATTGTCATTGCATAAATAGAATTAATAGGGCTGGCTTGTTTTGTGAGGGCCCAAAGAAACCAAGCACTTCAGCCACAAAAGTGGCACTGCTGGTCACTGAAGTGCTTGCTTTGTTAAACTGTACATGTCCTTTTCAATATCTTACAAAAGGGTGGGTGGGAGGGCCCAAGGACAATTGCATCTTGCACCACTTTTATTTTCTGCTACTGCTGTGTGGCAATGTTTCCTAGATGTGCTATGAACTGCCATTTGTTTGTGTCATTCCTCTGTCTCTTAGCATCCAGCCAGGTCGCTGCAGTCTTTGTTTGAAAGTGTTTGAAAATAATATTGTCACCTGTGAGGGGGTCAAAATTGACTGCAAATGACTTGAAATTAGTGTTATTAAGGTTAATAATAATGTTGGGGGGGGGGAAGCAAAAACATGTGATTTCAGCAAAAAAATAAAATAGGGATTTTAGAAAAAAATTGGGATCCAAAACCAAAACACGCAAGGGCTGTTTTTGCCAAAACCTAAATCAAAACCAAAACACGAAATTAATCCAGATCCAAAACCAAAACCAGAACACGGGGGTATTTTTAAAGGTAAATAGGAACATGTCAAGGATAACAAATACAAGGGGGTTTGAATGAACACAGGTGCTAGTAATGTAAGTTTCTCAGTACAGCAAGAAATGTCACTATCCCAAAGAACTCACAAACACAATCAATCTAAATGCAGAACAATGATGGGTATGCAAAACAATTAATTATTAAATGTTTTGTCACCACATAGGAATTATGGACAAAAGAAAAAGAGCTTGAATATATTGTTTGCCTCACTCAAAAACTAACGTCATTGTTGCGTTGTCGGATCTCGCAGGTTTTGGATTCCATAAGTACCTCCCTTTCCCAGGAGATCCAGCGCCATTGCTCACACAGAAACAGGGGTACCAGTGTTCTTGTCACTTTCCATTCTCCAGTGACATTGCTCAGTGCAATTGTTCACACAGAAACAGGGGTAGCAGTGTTCTTGTCACTCTCCAGTCTCCAGTGACATTGCTCAGTGCCATTGCTCACACAGAAACATGGGTAGCTGTGTTCTTGTCACTCTCCAGTCTCCAGTGCCATAGCTCAGTGCCATTGTTCACACAGAAACAGGAGGGGTACCAATGTTCTATTCGATGACAAAAATTGACTGGAAATAACTGGAAATTAATGTTATTGGGGTTAATAATAATAATGTAGTAACAAACAAAGAGCCAAATGATGTGATTTGAGAAAAAAATAGGGATCCAAAACCAAAAACAAAACACTTGAGGGCGGTTTTGTCAAAACCAGAACCAAAACCAAAACACAAAGTTAATCCAGATCCAAAACCAAAACCAAAACACAGGGGTCAGTGAACATCTCTAATTCTAAGGAATAATGCATCCCCTACTGTAAAATAAAAAGGATATTAGTAGTTACCTTGCAGTTGAGTGTCCTGTATAAAAGCTGTCTGCACTGTGTTGTCTATGGTCACTCAGCCCCTTATTGACTTCTAGGGCTAGATTTACTAAGCTGCGGGTTTGAAAAAGTGGGGATGTTGCCTATAGCAACCAATCAGATTCTAGCTTTCATTTTGTAGAAGGTACTAAATAAATGAAAGCTAGAATCTGATTGGTTGCTATAGGCAACATCCCCACTTTTTAAACCCGCAGCTTAGTAAATCTAGCCCCTAATGTCCGTATATTCCATTACACTGTGGGGCTTATTCAATAAGGCACGAAAAATGAACATAAATTGTGTTCTTTTAGAACACACGTAAATTGGGCACGTCCATATTTAACAAGGAGCGGATCTGAAGAAACATCTAGATCTAGGTACGCTCTGCTCTAACAGACAATACACTGCAGTCTACGTACAATACATATGTGGAATAGAAAGTCCCAGCAGAACGCACAGAAAAAAAAAGCATATACATGAGCAATGCTGCCTGCACTACTGTTAGGTGCACACAGCTCTCCCTTTTCAAACAGAGCCGTGCGAAGCGGGGGCAGGGTCCAGTCACCTCAATTATACAGTGCCTCAGGCTTGGTGGGGGGTTTTCCAGGCACTAGGAAACCCCCCTCGGCTTGCCTATGGCAAGGGTCGAAGATGAATTGTGTTCACTGGCATATTGTCCAGTTCTGGACATGCGTAGAGTTATTTTACACAAAATAAATCGGCATTTACGTTCCTTAATTTACCAGGCTTATAATGTACACTTTATTAGAAATTGCTCTTATCCATGATAAGGACTAAGACACACTCTGATCTGTATAAAATAAGCAACATTGAATTCAGTGAAAATACTAAGCAGAGCTTCCATCATTCTGGAGACAGCAGGCTCTTTCCCGTAGGGAGTTTGGCTTCCTGCCAGTCCTTAGAATCTTGGAACTCTATATGGGGATTCAGCTGGTGCAACTGTTTCCATGCAAAGCAACGGCAATAAACATAAAATGTAATCCTTAAAGAATTAAATGCACAATTATCAGTAATCCCTGTAACAGTAACTCTCTTACCAGTGCTGCAAGAAATGTTCAAAACATGACATATTTACTTCATAAATATGTTCTGCACAATTCAGACATGTGAAATACAACTAGCATTTCATGCAAACATGTCTTTCAGCACTAAAACATATCAAAAGCACAAGAGATCAAGATGGTAAAATCAAAATCCTGAGATCTGGATGAATTAGTGAAAATAATATCTCTAGGCTCATATCTTGTCAGCAAGCATAATGCTTAATACAACTAAAACATGAAACAACACATAATGAATAAACTAGTAGTACACAGTGTATAGAGCTACTAAGGTTTGAGTTTAAGTTGTAAAGATCTGGTCAATTATGATAGAAGAAGAGTCAATGTGTCGTCCTACAGTAAATGCTCTATAGGGCCTACTTACCTTATGTATTTAGAAATTTGCTTGTACAGGAAGTGGGGCGCTAACAGAAACAATATTTTGGGATATGGGAAAAGGGGGCTACACACTGCTTCAGATTTGTTGTTTTCATTAGTATTCCTGCCCAAGATATTTTTTAACGGGGTGAACGCCCACTGTCTACAGGGTGTAAAGAGACATAGGTGGGCCCAATAGCAAAAAGTTGGTAAGGGCCCAAGGGGCAAACGCAGGATTAGTAGAGGGGAATTTCTACACCACGCCGCCAGTGGGTGTGATCAGCATGCATGGGGGCATGGCTATAATTTTAGACAGTGCTTGGCTGCTCTCCAACTGTTCCTATCCCCATAATATACATGGGCAATGCTGCATGCACTACTGTTAGGTGCACGCAGCTCTCACTTTTCAAGCAGAACTGTGTGAAGAGGGAGCAGGGTCAACCATCTCAATTATACAGTGCCCCAGGCTTGGAGGGGGGTTTCCAGGCACTAGAACCCCCCCCCCCCCCCTCGGTTTGCCTATGAGCCCCATGAACTGCCCAATGATGAAAGTCATGTACATATGAGGCTTTGACATGGGAGGTAGGCCCCCCTCAGCTGTTGGCCCTATGACAGCTGCTCCCACTGCTCCTATGTTAGCTACGCCCTTGAATGTATATAGTGCTATACTATGATAAGTTTCCTTCCTCTGATGTATTGCATCTACACTGCAGTACTTAGGATAAAGTACACGTGGGCAGAATCACCCCAAATCCACAAAATATTGCCTAAAAGATGCTAATTAAAAATAAAGCCCCAGCAGTACTACTTGTTAAGAACAGATGCAGGACAGTGAACTGTGTTATTACTGTGAGCTGTGATAAGGCCAGTGTAGCATAAGCTAAAGAAAGGTTCTTGTGAGTATTTTATATGCATAGTACGATTGTGTAAAATGTATCAGTGGATCTTGTGTCTGTTTCCATGGTGGTTCGTATGCTGTTATAGTTTCTATCTTTTTTGAACAGTAGTATGTAGATAATTAATAGATAATATGTTTTGTTTGCGGATGTATGGATAGTTAGGTATAACCCATTGGAAGCTGCTGAAAGGGGTTCATTTTTATTGTAGCTTAGAATTTATCGTCTCCTTTTAGCCCTACACATACTGCACTTTATCTCACAGCTCACTTTAGATTAAGAAACATGGTCTCTTTCTCTCCCAAGCACTCTTGCCAGACCACAAATATTAGGTCACCCGTTCATCCACATAGGGCACTCTTTTGGAATGTAAGGGAGACTACTGAATTCCGGATAGGTCTCCCGGGCTTCCAGGACAGCAGGCCATTCCTCTGTATCCTGCCCACATTCTAGTGAAGTGGATGGGATGGGGGCTCCATAAAGCCATTTGCCGTGATTACATAAGTGAGGAGCACGGTGGGGAGGGGGGGGTCAAAATGATGCTAAATAATTCTTTGGGATCCGCTGGGGAAAGAAAAAACATTCTGCAAGTGTGACACAAGGTCATGATATACCAGCAAGGGGAAAAACAACATGTAGAACTAATATACTTGTGTGTCTGGACCCTTTAACTGTGTCATTTGGGGACAAAAAGACATACAAATTTGGGTACATTTCTGGTGTTTCACCTGCTGTCTGAAATTACTTACGGTTATTTATTTAAAAGATAATTATGGCTTTTTGGGACTTGACTTTTTAGCACTGTCTCTTTTGGTTTATATCCTAAAATATATGTGCGGCCAAAAGAAAGCCTGTCTATACTAAAATCAACAATATATCATTTGCTTGGATAAACTATAATGTACCAATATTATTCTCATAATTCTGGAACACAGAACATATCACTAAAACATACAAGTCTTTTATATGTCACATGAATTTGTTTTATTAAAATGCTGCCCATATCAGACATTAGAAGGTGTTTGGAAAGAACTTGTCTAGGTATATTATACAGTGCTACATTAATTGGTTGTTCTTTGACTGTGCTTTGAGTCAGATTTCAGAGGGCAGTAACACTGACATTTAATTAGACGTTTAGGGGTTTATGTTTTCTTATTAATTCATTGACCTTATTGCAGTGGTTCAACAACTGTTCAGAGATGAATAGTAAGCCATCCTTAATTGATTAATTGAATCATTTACTAAGCTATAAACATAGTAACAATTGCTAAGGTAATATTGCTTATGTTAACTTCTTTTTAATTTTAACATCAAGATAGGTTTGTCACAGGAGACTAATAACATTTTGGCACAGATTTAAAGCCTATACCTCTTAGACCATCTTTTGCATTTGCCCATAAGAACTTTTGGATCTTACTGAACAATGTCACTGACATATTACAGACATGCAGTTGGTGAATCTACAGCTGGTATCAATCACTGCTTTCCTGGGAATTTCTCTACTGTCTATTAGGTAACAATGTAATAACTTCCTGCTTTTTGCAGCTGTAGCTTGTGCATGATATCTGTCACTCATCTGCACTAATACACTTTTAATATAAGTCAAGGAGGTCTTTTCAAGTGGACGCATTTGTATCAAAAAACTTACATGTGACACGCGTGATGCAAAAATGAAGTATCTTAAGATACGTGCAACTCATACTAGTGTGTGGAATGCGCTGCATAACAATATATTTAAAGGGCATCAAGATACTTAATTATGATGATTGACATTTTAGTGTATATTCAAAATAAATAAAACTGAGTGACCCCCTACTTGTAAAAATGAATCAAGATTCAGCGCTCATAGCCCTTCTTAGTGCTTGGCCTATGCTTTCATGCCCATTCTCTCACCCATTCCGCCATATACAAAAATTTTGATACATACATATGTGTATAAATTTTTTGTGCACCTTTTCCCCATTCCTTACTAAAGAAAGAAAATGTATCTGATAAGTAATATCAGAATATAAAAAATAAATATGGCATAAATAATAGTAACTAAATAAAAATGCCATTATATATTTGTATGGTATTAAACCATTTATAAGTCATTTTCAATTGTCCAGAGCCAGGAAGTAGTGCTGTACCTGAAATTACCAAATGCCAGGAACTGGTGCTTTGCATGGATCCAGGATAATGCTGTACTTGATCTTACCAACTGACTGGAGCCAGAAACTAGCACTGAACTTGTAATTACCAACTGCCCAGAGCCATTAACTAGTGCTATACCTGCTATTACCATCTGACTGGAGCCAGAAACTAGCGCTGAACCTGTAATTATCCATTGCTGGGAACTGGTGCTCTGCCTGCAGTTATCACCTGCTTGGATCCAGGAACTAGTGCTGTACCTGCTAGTACCAACTGCCTGGAGCCAGAAACTAGCATTGAAACTGTGCCTATCAACAGCCCGAAGCCAGTAACTCACACAATGCGTGTAATTACCAACTGCCCAGAGTCAGGAGCAAGTGCTGTACCTGCTATTACCAACTTCCTGGAGCCAGAAACCAGCACTGTATCTGTACTTACCAACTGCCAGGAACTGGTGCTTTCCTTGTGTTTATCAACTGCCTGGAGCCAGGAACTAGTATAGTACCTATATCCAGCAACTGCCTGAAGACCAGGAACTAGTATAGTACCTATATCCCACATCCTCTCTCTTGCTAAATCCTGCCGCTTCCAGCTCCGCAACATCGCTCGCATCCGGCCCTTCCTCTCCCAAGATGCCACCAAATGCCTTATCCCCTCTCTGATCATCTCCCGCCTGGACTACTGCAACCTCCTCCTTACTGGCCTCCCCCACTCTCATCTCGATCCCCTTCGATCCGTCCTTAACGCTGCAGCTAGGCTTATTTTCCTCTCTCGCCGCTCCTCTTTTGTCTCCCCCCTCTACCTAGCCCTTCACTGGCTCCCATTCCCCTTCAGAATCCTCTTTAAGCTCCTCACACTCACCTACAAGGCCCTCGCCAACTCCACTGCACCCTACATCTCCACCCTCCTCTCTATTCATGCTCCATCCCGCCCTCTCCGTTCTGCCTCTGACCATCGCCTCTCTTCCCCCCTTATAACCTCCTCCCACGCGCGTATCCAAGACTTCGCCCGCGCTGCCCCCCTCCACTGGAACAAGCTCCCTCCCTCCATCAGAACTTCCCCTAATCTGTCCAGTTTCAAACGGGCCCTAAAAACCCACCTTTTTCTTAAAGCCTTTCTGTCTCCCACTTAACTTCCTACCTTATCTTCTGCCTCTGTCCCCCAACTCTCCCTCTCTCCCCTGCGTCTCTCTGTCTGTCCACCCCTCCCCTTAGATTGTACGCTCCTCTGAGCAGGGCCATCTCTCCTCCTGTTTCCACCACTTCTAACTCTGCTCTCCAGCTACTTAGCCCTTCTCCTCGAGGGTCCTCCACCCCACGTCCACTCTCGCTCCCTCCTCCCCCCTGGGGGTCTCCCTGTCTTCCGCGCCCTCCTTTTTGGGCCCCGTCATTTGCGGATCCTCCCTCCCCCTTCCCCGCCCTCTCTAGCTGTGCATTGAGCTTACTGAGTTGCTGTGTTTACTGTACTGTGCTGTCTCCCATTGTATTGTAATTTTGTTTGTCTCTGTACGGCTCTGCGGATGCCTTGTGGCGCCTTATAAATAAATATTAATAATAATAATAATAATAAAAAATCCAGCAACTGCCTGGACCCAGGAACTAGTATAGTACCTATGTCCAGCAACTGCCTGGACCCAGGAGCTAGTATAGTGCCTATATCCAGCAACTGCCTGGGGCCATGAACAGTCACATTGGCTGTATCCATAAACACGTATCTCCACCAACAGCTACAAATGTTATCCTGCTACCTTAAATGTCAAGTGTTTACCCCGACTCTATGATTGTAAGCTTGCTGGGGCAGGGCCATCTTTACCTTCTGTATCACTTATTGTTTGTGATTTGTTTGTACCATGATTCCTTCAATGTAGAGCGCTGAGTATCATGTTGATGCTTTATAAATAAAAGATAATAATAATTAATAATAATTTGTACTAAAGAATAATCTGACATTGGATGTAAAAGAGGAAAAAACCCAATAAATCTTAAAATCACAAGGAACACATAAAATTGGAGACTATGCAGTAATTTGAACAGATGTGTTAAAACTCAATATTAAACAGAACTTGACAACTTTCAGGGACTTGTGAAAAACTATGTTTTTGGCAATGATTTCCCCTTTCACAGGGCTTCATTGTGACATTCTGTAAAGATTCCAACTTTTTACTTGCTTGCATTGCCTTCATTATGGCCCCTAGAATTAAATATTCAAGGCTTCATTTGTCAGTAATGAAAACTAAATGTAAAAAATCCAACACAACATGTCCTACAAAAGGACAATAAGTAACTTTTATGTGAGGTGCAGGGAACATATAATGGAATCCTTTTTAATAAAAAAATTATTGTATTTTAAAATGTTCAGTACGTCCAGTTCCATAAACATATTATTGATCATTTTCTTCTTTTTTTTTTTACTTTCTATATTTTATTTCGCTGATCAATTCTGTTCATAGAACTGAAGATACTGTATGTTTAAAAATATAGCAATAAAGTGTATTTTTTTTTAAAGATTCCATTATATTTTCTCTGCGCCTCGGAAAAAAAGTTACTTTCTGTCCCCTTGTGGGAACTTTGTTGAATCAATTGAGCAAGCTAGCTAGAAGTAGCACCCTCTACAATGTAAGAAGCACTATAAAAGCATGGGTATGATTTAGATCCCAAAAATATACTATATTTCACTGATGCAAGGGTGTGTTGCGGGGATTTGTAGTAAAAAGAAAATAGGGTATACTTATTTCTGTAATATTTGGAATCTGATCAAATATTCTGAGTGTGACATTGACCTCGAGTGACCTGAAAATGAAGCCAGCTGTGCTCCGCTTGGCCGGTTTTTATAACACTGTTGTGTCGTTCATTTACAAGTTCTGGTTTTAGTGTTTCAAAGAACCTTGTACAACAGGGAACATACATTTGAGCAGAGGAATCCACATGTTCCAGGCAAGTTCATAAACTGTACTGACAATCACTTCCAGGAAATTGTTATCTAGTCTTGTAAGGCAATATTGTTGGATACATTTGAATAAGAGCCTCTGTACAGTCTATAAACTGTTTAACAATTGATGTTCACACAGGACCTGTACTAAAGACAATAACTTAAATCATTGTAATTAAATAAAGGAGAAAGAAACCGGAATTTGTCAGAAATAGAGGTCAAGTTTTTCAACATGAAACCATATGGTGTAGCAGAAATCATGAGCAGCTCAGTTACAACCAAGTCCTATGATATCACAATGAGGATCATTTATTCTCTCGATACAAACAAACTGAGGAACATATTCCTCCCAAGCGCACCCTTACAACAGTTGAGTATGCAAAAATCCCAAACCTTCGAGGACCAGTATCCCTTCTTAACCAACTGAATGCAACTAACAAACCTGCCCCCAAAGGCGCGCCTGTATATGAAACCAAAGTCTGACACTTCAAAGGTGGGGGGACTCTTTAGCTAAATAACATAAGCTACTGAGTGCCCATCAGGTATTGGCCTCTGGCTGTTAACGCTTTCCGGCTGACATGCAGCATTCACTCCTACGGTGTTAGGTCTCACACCTACCACCAGTCTTGGGAAACCATGAAAAAACACACAGGAATAGCAACGGGTGCCTGGAACCCAGAACTCCCAGAAAAACAAGATCTCCAGACCCTATCCACTAGTACTCATATTAATGTCAAGGAGCATTGGTGCCCAAAGCACACATCAACATACACTCCTCCAACCTGTATGGGCAGACAGCATATGCCTGACAACCGAGGGACCAAACAGCAAAGAACGACAAACAAGGGATGGGGGGGGTGGGCAACTCAATGAAGGACAAAGATTGAAGTCAACACCCCAGCAAGGAAATTTATAATATGGCATGCTAGGTAAACTCCCACACTGTCCTGGTACGGTTTCCTCCTGCGGCACCATGATGCCTGCCCAGAGTTCTTTTCACTGATGTCTTGTACACCAGGATCCGCCAAGCTAGACTCGCACTCTTGGCATTCTGCTCTTCCTATATTCTTGGCTGTATACACAGGGAGTAGGGTCAAATGTCTCAATCCTCCTCCTTACAGTAGGGGTCTATCAGTGGATACTTTAACTGTTAGACATACTGTCTCTGTTACCTTGATTATACAATGGAATGGCTTGACTCAATTAGCTATTTGGCTGAATACACTAAACAAAGGGTTACAATATAACATCAATGAATGACACTTCACGCTTGCGTGAAACAACAAGACATTTGACACATTGCATCTGCCACATTACACAAGCTGAGCCTGTGATACATTTTGATACAATAACATTTATCTTGATACATATTAATACATTTCCCAATGCTATTTCAGCCAGTATATTACTGTGGAGGCACATTGTATATCATCTAGAAGTTCTAACCTAATTACCTCTCAGATTACCTGTTGACCTAGTTAATTAACGTGGGCTGCAAGCTAGCTATGTCATCTCACTCAGACATTGTTCTGATTACAAACCAGATCCAAGCCACACCTCATGACAATGGACATTTGAGACAAATGGTAATTACCCTAACTAACACAAGCAAAATGACATCTGCTGTCCTGTTATTTTCACACAATGTGGCAATATTCTTTCTATTTCTAATACATACAATGTTGCAGGTAATAGCAAGGGCAAAATGTACCTAATAACATGAACTAATAATACACATAATACACCGATGCTCTGATGTATATACTTAGACTGGGCCAAGGATTAAAAGTACATTAAACCGTGAGAAACGGGTGATGAATAAAAAGTTCTCAGTCCAGTAGCACCCCGTTGCCTCACATGTAAGTTTATGTAATTGAAGTTATATTATTACATTGTTGTGCAAGTAAAGATTCTATTTCATACATATATATTTGCATTGTGATTATGAATTTATAATGTCTTGATATAGGAGATATTATATATAGATAACTCTGTGATACAGTAAATTAGGTAGGTGTGTCATAGGAGGGACTGTGTAAAAGGGTATGGCTAAGTACTGAGCATATCCAGGAACAGAATAGCATGCTCAATTAAGACGTAAAAACACAGGATTTTTTACACTTATATACAAAAATGAAATAGTTTTGTTTGAAGATGGTTTTAGGGGACATGTGATGGTCTCTCTGGGGGTCTGATATGCAGTCTGTTATGCAGTCCTTTTCCCCATCTAACTGACTAATAGGGCAATAACAAACAAGAACATCTCATAATGGTATAAAACTTTATTTAAATACCTTATTCTTCAGCACACAAGTATAATTGTTGCAATGGTTTCAAAAACCCTCCTACACTAAACTGCTCCACTACGGTTCTCTAGCAGATGTAAAACTGCTACTTTAACACAAATCTCCTTACTCCTTCTGTACTCCACAGTGCTTTATCATAGTAATCTAAGGGGATTACCAAATTACATACTAGTTGCTGCTGGGAGCAGTAATACCACAGTCAGGGGCGGATTGGCCATAGACCTTACAGGGAAGTTTCCCGGTAGGCCGATGGCCTAACGAGGCCACCTGGAGGCCACCTCAGATTTTCCCAGGGGGGGGGGGGGGGGGGGGGCGCGTTTGGATGCGGTGGGGGGAGGCACGTACAGGAAAGCAATCTAAAATATTGGTGTTCAGTGGGCAGCAACAGGCAGCCAATTGCTAGGCTCCCATGGTGCTGTTCGGCAGACAGGAAGTCTGACTTCACTTCCTGTCTGCCTGATGTGAGAAGAGACGCTGCTCAGAGCAACTGAAGGTAAGTGAGGGGGGCTTTGTATACTATGCTATACTAAGGGGGGCTGCCTATACTATACTAAGGGGTGGCTGGCTATATCATAGCACCCTCCTTCCTCTTTCCCTGTGGTCCCAGTAGCTGTCCGCTGTTGTTGGGGTACATGTATAGGTGGGTTTATTTGTCAAGTCAGTGGAGCTTCAGAGCAGAGAGCAGAAAGCCATGGATAGGTGTTGTCTTTGGTACGGCCCTACTCTTGAGAGTGGGGGGCCTGGGGCACGACTTGAGCTACTAAGGGTGTTGCCCCCCTCCAAACCTTGCTGAGCCTCTGATGCTCGTTGTGTGGGTCCATTTAGATACAACCAGGCCCTGCAGGCAGGTCATCGTGGAACCCCTCAGCATTCCGGACCCCATACAGCGGTATCCCTTGTATTCCCCTGATGGTGGCCCTGCATCTGGCTGCTCCTTGTCTCTTCTAATCCTCCCCAGTGACAGTGGGCAAACTGTAACACCTCATGCATTACAAACACCAGGAGTTTCCCTTTACAAGCCAGCGCCGCTTTAAATTTAAGCTGCGAAGACGCTGATCTCCCGCGAGTTGAGCAAACCGGGGTATGATACATTTACCCCCAGATCTCTGACTAAAAATGCCTCCTGCCGAGGCGTATCTCATGCGGGTATTGCAATGATGATGATGATGATTACCCACATCAGCACTTTCTAATCATTTCTGAATGTCTGCTTATGTATTGACCTCTCAAGCTGATAATATTTCATTTGTTGGCATCAGCTACAATATATCTAGCTGAGGCCATCTGTTCCCATTACTTATTTGTCATTTCCATTTGGACTGCTGCAGGATATAAGATCCCCATGTAACTTTTAAAGGGATTAACAATGTATGTGGAGGTGTTTGTATTTAATTATATTTTATATGGTAAATGCAACTTCCACATTTATTAAAAACTGTCAAGTCAGATCTTCTCTCTTGTGTATATGATACTTCATTACATTATTCTATTGTGTACAAATTAGAGATACTCAGGCTCGGTCCCCGAGAACCGAACACACCCGAACTTTGCAGATCCGAGTAGCTCGGTACTTTCTCGCACCCTCGGAATTGAAAATGAGGCAAAACGTCATTGTTACATCGTCGATCTCGCGAGCTTTGGATTCTATGAGTACCGCTCTCCACAGCGATCCAGCGCCATTTCACAGAGGGCCACAGAAGGGGTAGCACAGTTCTTGGCAGTCTCTAGTGCAGTTGGGCAGCGTCATAGGTAGAATAGAAAGAGGAGGGGTAGCAGTGTTCTTCAAAGTCTCCAGTGACATTCATTGCTAATTGTCATTGCTGAAATAGAAATAATAGGTCTGGCAGGCTTGGTCTTCTAAATCTGCAGTCACATTGTACTGTGTTATGTAGGTAAAACACAAAGAGGAAAGCTCCATTGCTAATTGCACCATTTTTCTTTTCTGCCACTGCTGTGTGGTAATGTTTCCTAGATGTGCTTGAAACTGCCGTGTGTTTGAGTCATTGCTCTGTCGCTTAGCATCCAGCCAGGTCGCTGCAGTCTTTGTTTGAAAGTGTATGAAAATAATATTGTGCCCTGTGAGGTGGTCAAAATTGACTGCAAATGACTTGAAATGAGTGTTATTGAGGTTAATAATAATGTAGGGGGAAAATAAAGCAAAAATATGAGATTTTAGCAAAAAAAAATCGGGATTTTTGTAAAAAAAAATAATAAAAAAAAAAAAATCGGGATTCAAAACCAAAACACGCAAAGACGGTTTTGACAAAAACCAAAACCAAAACACGAAGTTAATCCAGATCCAAAACCAAAACCAGAACATGGGGGTCAGTGTACAACTCTAGTACAAATAGGATAATTGTATTTGTGTTTACTGGTAGCACTGTCACGCCATATTGGTACATGCTCGTTAGGCACACGTGTACGGCTGACATATGCCTAGCACAAATACTACTGTTTTAGAGTAGGACATATCTTGAGATGCATCTAACATATAAATGTAAGTACGCATTTTTTGAAAGGGTTTTTTCATACGTATGTTTGGTGCTCGGATGCGCCCAACTCTAAATTATGTTTGTATTATTAAATGAGAAACTTACCTTAATGTCACAATAGCCTATACATTCTAAAAGAGTATTTGGGAAAATTTACAAATACATCACTGGGTAGGCAAATAAAGGAAAACATATACATAAAGGATTTTTGTTAGGTATTACTTCCCATCTTGTCTCCATGTTTGTTTCCCAACTCCTCACAATTGTGATGGAGACAGTATGGAGTACAAAGTAATAGTGCCAATAGTATTGCTCAAAGTGTTTGGTTTTCTCCAGTGTTCAAATCCTTCTCCTATGGGGACTCCTAAATTGGTATTTTCTGTCTTGGATTGAGCTGCAAGCAAAGATACCACAAGAATGGAAATAAATTTAGTGGGTGGGAAAGGCAGTAAATCAAAACATTGAAAACTATGTTGAAAATTGAAATGTGGCTCAGACTTCAAGTGTAACAGTTAAGTAATATGCGGCTACTGTAGCTACAGAGTTGATATCAATGGTTAAACCAGCCTGACAGTTTCTTTAAACATTCCATATTTTAGGTGTGGTCCACAGAACGAGGTTTCAATATAATGATAGTGATCTTCCTACAGTATTTGGTTGGTGGGTTGGTTGATTCATCGGGACACAAGGAGAAAAATAGGTTGGTTTTGGCAGCAAGTAACCATTTGACAGCAAAATTTGCTTGCTGCCTGTGTTTGGGTTGAGCCACAAATATGCATTCATTTCCTATTTATCTTATTCCTGTCTCCATAACTTTTTTCACAGTTGCTGCCAGTTTGGGTCAACTAGTAATTTGAATTCTTATCCCATAGATTTGCAATACTTTGTCTTATATTCTTGAGAAAAGGATATCCCTGTGAAGAAGAAGCAAATATGTAGCTTAAGAATAATGGCTGTATGGAGTGCACTGCAGACTGACGTGTGTGTTTGACACCACAATCATCCTCATGAGTGTGATTGGAATCTTACATCACTACTGTGTGATATAGGGGGCTCTGCTGCTCCATTCGCTATATAACTCACAGCCTGTGTCTTTCTGCTTGCTTCCATCACCTCCTCATATCATGACACTGGCCCTGGGGTACATTTTGCTCTGTCCTCACTAAGATAATCACACAAGTGAACAGGTCCCACAAAATCAGCATACTTGTGAACAATCGTGTACTGTGAACAATCTGATGATGTGATTGGCTAATAAACAGAGCATATGGAGATGAGCATTAGATGATGAGATAAGGTGGTTAGATTGTAGCCTAAATTTTTACACAAAATTAAAATACATTAAAAGTGCAATATGAAAATTAATTATTTATATGTGAAACATGAAGATAGAATGCAAGATTGAAGTATCTTGAACTATTTACTACTTCTTCCTTCAGAATCATCAAAGTACAATACCCACAGACTTTAGACAGTGGTTAGAGATAATCTGATATATGGCAACATGCTCCAAGAGAACATCAGTTATACTTGTGATATCCTATTGCTATGCCTTTGTGTGTGAGGAACATTTCTATTGCCTAGGAGACTGCAATACAGGTTGGAGGTAAAATAAGTATTTCCACACTGCACAAATAAAAATACACATGTAAATTTTGTTGCATCTTACACTTCCAACTTCTTGTGACTGGAGAGGTGTAAGGATGTAGGAAATGTTCAGGTGACCGAGTACAGTAAAGGTATGGTCTCATAATTGCAACTAAGCTGGACCTGGACTCAGATGCATATATCAGTCGGAAGGCATATCACTTGCAAGTACTGGAGGGCTGGTACAATGACGATGATCAGCAGCACCTGCTTCCAGATTCTGATTGGCTGATCAGCAGAACCTGCTTCCAGATTCTGATTGGTTGATCAGCAGCACCTGCTTCCAGCTTCTGATCAGCTTCTGTACTATCAGCTGATAGTACTTAAATCATTAGTGTGGCTGTGCAGCTATATTATATGAAGTTGCTCCCATCTATTTAGGTTATTTAATTGACATTTCCATTTGGACTACTGCAGGAAAGTGGATTTCCATTTGATTTTTAAAGGGGAAAATAATAGATGTTTGCATTTAATTGAATTAAAAGTATTTGTATTTGATTAGATCTCACATGGAACATGTAACTTTCACATTTATTAAAAACAGTGTCAATGCACTAGACGTTGTTATGTATATGACATTATTATACTGAGGACAAATGAAGAAATGCAACTTCTCCATTTACTAAACACTGTTTTTACTCTTTCTCTATGCTGTTGTGGGACATAAGAATTAGAGATGTGCGCGGACCCCCATATTTTGGTTTTGGTTCTAAAACTTCTTGGTTTGGGTTCTGGCTTTGCCCAAAAATCCTCAAAGATATTGGTTTTGGTTTTAGGTCTAGATTTAATTAAAAATGTGTAAAATAGGGAAAATCATGTGATACTGAGCTGTTTTTGCAACTATATTACTATTTATAAGATTAACATTCATTTACAGTCATTTACAGTCTATTTTCTAAAGATCTCTTCACAACTGTCCAAATTTTCACCAATTTTGGCCAACGGCTGCAGTGAACTGGCTGGCTAAAATTAGTGGCGGTCTATTCTGTCCTTGCCCCTTACAGCTGTACTGCCTGTACCAGGGCCGTAACTAGGGCTGTGCGACAGGGGCGACCGCCCAGGGCGCAACGCTGAAGGGGGGCGCAGTTTAGGAATATTTTAGGTTAATTTGGTTAAAATTGAGGGCTAGGGGGGCGGCATTTGTCTTTCTCGCCCAGGGCGCTAGAATTCTAAGTTACGGCTCTGCCCTGTACCCCTCTGATGGCGGCCCTGAGAGCAAGACCCGCACTGTACATAGAGAGAGCTTCTCTGTCTGACATACACAAATAACTGTAAGTCAACAGATGTTTCCAACTGTGGTTTAACTGCTGGAAACATGGCAACAAATCTGCTGGGCAATCCAGAATGGGAGTTTATTTGTTCCAACATATTGATGTTGGACTGAATTTTGCTCATCAGAGAAATAGGGTTTCAAACATGGTCAGTCATGAAGTGTTGTGTGACAAAGTTAAGAAAATTAACAGACGTTCTGCAATAAAACTAGCCTTGGATCCAACCCCAAATTTTTTACAGTCATCAAAACAGGAACTATTATGGTATTTAATGAGCAGGTTGCGAATTCCTTGATATATGTGTATGAATATGACAGCAACTTTAAGCCTGTGAAAACACCAAGACAATATCCGATTGCTTCAGGATTATGCAACTTTCGTAGTCCAAAAAACGCTAAAACATCAGTATCAGTACGTCTCCCGTCCAAGTCCATTTCATTGTACATTTGTATGCTGTACAGTGGCACAAAGAATCGGGAAAGGCAAAGATGCCACAATTATCTTTAAAAGTGTTTGTTCAAAAATGCTGCAACCTTCCGGGAAAGAGACTTCCCAGAACAATGGCTTAGAAAAAGAAGCACAGGCTATTCCCTTTACAGATACAGATCAACGTTCTTATATCCTAGTGACATCAACTATGTTTCAGAACCAAGGGCCTATTCATTAAGGATCTTAACTTGAGAAACTTTTTATTTCAGTCTCCTGGACAAAACCATGTTACAATGCAAGGGGTGCAAATTAGTATTCTGTTTTGCACATAAGTTAAATACTGACTGTTTTTTCATGTAGCACATAAATGCGGGGAGAACATACAAACTCCTCACAGATAAGGTCATGGTTGGGAATTGAACTCATGGCCTCACTGCTGTAAGGCAGAAGTGCTAACCACTTAGCCACCGTGCTGCCCATATATTAAAGCTATGTTTACTCTTCTTGGTCCGCTTCTGTATAGAAGTATCATCCCTGCAGCTGTAGTGTACAAGGATGTCTCTTAGAAATCATGAATTGCATTACGGGAGTCAGAAGGGAATAGGAAAATTTGATGCTGGACTAGGTACTAGTAATAGAAATGAACAAAAGGGTGGGTTGCGCTATCTTTATATGTATAAAGCAGCTAAAGAGTAGAACCTGCAAATGGACAGGAGGGAATCTCTACCCTCCCAGAAAGGGATTGATATGTGGTATCTGGGCGCTAGAAGGTAAAACATGTGTGCCACACATGCTTTACCTTCTAGCGCCCAGAACCTGATATACCACGTAGGTACTAGTAATGATGAGGATGATGAAGGTGTTCACATTAGTGAGAGTTGCAACTGTCTATCCATTGGCTGTTGCCTGATGCTAGGCTGCTTGTTACTATACCCAATTGTCATGTTTTTAAACACTTTGAATTTTAAAGAAAGAAATGAAGAAATATAGCATTATTTGCAGTGTGTTGCTGCACAGACACAAACACAACACCCTGTTTTTTCACTGCTAAAGATGTCACTGACTGCCCTCACAAAAATTACTTCCACTAGAAAATACTTTATATTTTAAAGGAAAGAAATATCTTGTTTTTTGGGGTGTGCTACACACTGATGCTCACACGCAAACACAACACCCTGTTTTTTGGCCGCTTAAAAAAGATGTAATTGGATCACCCTCACAGAATAGATTTCACTAGAAAAGATAAAACACTAGATTTTAAAATGAAGTAATATTTTTTATTTTTTGGGGGGAATGCTGGTCACACTAAACAACACCCTGTATTTTGCCTACTTAATAAACATGTCACTGACAATGCCCCTCACAAGATTACTTTCACTAGAAACACTTTAGATTTTAAAACAATTAAATCTAATTTTTTGGAGTTCTGCTGCTGAGAGTCATGCAGAAAAAACACCCCGTTTTTATCTACTAAATACTTGTTGAGAATGATGCCTAAAGTATTATATATATATATATATATATATATATATATATATATATATATACATACAAGTTAACCCGTGCATGATATTCATGCATTCTAGTCAAATCAAGCTACTTAAGGTGTTAAAAAGGTTCTTGTCATGCATTTGGGCCTAGCCCAGGCCTCAACCACCAACCACTCCCCACTGTCACCCCCGGCAACCACCCACCACTCCCAACTGTCACTTCTCCTTCAAGAAATATATATATATATTTTTTTTAAATCTTTATAAACACTTTTAACAATTAACAAATTAAATTAACAAATTAAAAACATCTTAGTATACCAAATTTCAG
This sequence comes from Mixophyes fleayi, assembly GCF_038048845.1. Taxonomy (NCBI): domain Eukaryota; kingdom Metazoa; phylum Chordata; class Amphibia; order Anura; family Limnodynastidae; genus Mixophyes; species Mixophyes fleayi. The sequence goes on from NC_134406.1 coordinate 39,141,518, forward strand.
CCCTTTCTGAATTTTTTTTTCCACACACACTAAGAATTTAGTAGGTCACTGTATAACTCCGCCCAGCAGGTGGCGCTGCAGCTTGGTTTTATTTTTTACACACACACACAGACAGACTAACACACGCCCCTAGACATTTATATTATAGATATATATATATATATATATATATATATATATATATATATATATACATATGCATTAATAACAGCCAGTAGCCACTACTCTAAACTCTGACAGACTAAAAACCTATCGATCAGCAAACTATTCTAGCAGATTGATCTCAACAGAAATAAACTGCATAAAAATAATCACAGCTATTTTATTGTGTTCTCTGTCCCTCTTTTCAACCTGTCTAACGCTGTACTCTGACTCAGTTAAACTCGTATCCCCAATGAATCCGAACCTCTCATCTCTAATAAGAATACACACTTGTTACACCTGACGTACACCTGAAGCAAATGAAATAATGTGTTTGCCTCTGAAAGAGTAGATGAGATTTTACAACAGTCTGATGGAAGACAAATGTCAGCAAACTGAAGAAAATAAATGGTTCACATAAAAGATAGTCTAAAGCAAAAAACAGAGATTGCACTGACTTGAATTATAGATGCCTAACAATGCTTTCAGGACTTGGTCTATGCCTAATATTAACTCAGACTAAGTGGACAAGGCGTATCTAACTAACTCAAATGGACAAAGCAGCAGTGTATGATTTCTGCTTGTTGTGAAAGACAAAATCCACTTCATTAGGATGCTGCTTGAAAAAGAAAATGATTTCAGCAAGGTAGGCTTTTCAGTGTTAACTGCGATTCCACTGTATGAAAATCCTGTTAAACCCTATAATTACACAGTGCTAGCTTTAAATATCCTGCAGAGCAGTGGAGATATTTGTTAGTGCTGTGCCATATGAGGATTGCCAATACTTGCCTACGGCTTACTCTTTTTCTCCAAGTGCCCCAGGGGTTCTTCAAGTTTCCCAACTTTATACTAATTCATCAGCACGAAACGAGACCAAAATCTCACTTAGCAAAAAGTATTCTATGAAAATCCCTACACAAATGATTGAGAAAATAAATCTTCATTGCCTACACTGTTCAATATTCAAAATCTTTTAAGAAATTCAAATGGCCTGGAGACATATTTCACCTTAGCGATAGTGCAAATCAGTACTCCAATAAATGTCCACTAAATCCCTTGTTCCATTTAGTACAAATACACTGAATAAGCCCCAATATAGTCTATGAAAGTGGAGAAGTATCACTTTTGCATTAATTAGTTTAGGATTGCCCTTTTTTAAACTTCTTATTCTATAACTTTAGGGTTAGGGCAACCCTAACCCTAATTAGGAATATTAGGGTTAGGGTAACCCTGACCCTAATATCCCTAACACCCCAAACCCCTAAAATAGTACTTACATGACATAAATGACAGGCGGGTCCGTCCATCGTCGCTTTAAGGCAAGTTGCGGTTGCTGATGACGTTATTTTCTCCAGCCGGCAACACAGCGAGTCGAGATCTTAAGTAATTTGTATTCCGGTAAGTATTTTTTTTTTGCAGGTCGGTGTACAATTCATTCGGAATCCTCATGTCGATGTCTTTTGTGTCGGGGTAGCCAGTACCATTAATAGGTACGACACCCGCATCATCTGCTAATCAAAGTTTCAACCATGTTTGATTAAAATCACACATCAATTCAGTTGATTTTGCTCTATTTGTTGAAATCAAATTGGCAGACAAACTTGCTATATGTGCTGTTGCCTTCAGTGAAATATCCCAATCTTGGGCAGCTCTGTGGCATAGTGCCTATCATTGTTGCCTAACAGCACATTAATGTTCAATGTTCGACAAACGCCTTATGATTAATATGTTCAACAAACACTTGACTTGTGGTTGCCAATTTAAATTCAGTTTAGAGTTAAGATGTTACTGCAAACTTCAAACTGAAACAAGCAGGTTTAGCATCTGTAATCAATACATTCTATCCATCATGGTGATAGTTCCCCAATAACACATTTATAGTTTGAGGAAGGATGCATTTGTCAATGTTGCATATGAATTGTAGCTCATTGCCGTCATCATAAGAGAAAAGTATCCTGCAGCTTTGTAAGATTTGTTAAATTTGTTTTCTATTATTCCAAATAATAAAGAAGCAATTTGTATGATTTATTTTGAACATTTGTCTAATTCACACAAATTGATCCCCTGATTCTTGGTTCCTACAGTGTTCCTAATTGCTCCTGATTATTTCCTTTCGAGGTCAGATTATGATAGTCTTTGATTAGGTTAAGTACTTACACATATTTTTAAGACTTGTTAAACAGACAGACAACATTATGGCTCTATATGGATACAGTGTATTAACATAATATATAAGCACACCTAATGCAGTATTCTATACTGTTTGCGTTCCCAGGTCTCTTCCCTAACAGCTTTAAATGACAGTTGGTGCCCTTACTATGTCTTTTGTCATTGACGTATTTCCGTGAAAATATTAGAGCATTTACAAGCTGAGAATGTTCTCATTGCCATGGGATATGGGGATATGGCCGGGATGGCTGCTGTTTTGAAAAGTTGCAATGAAGAACTGTCAGCCGTGGCACTTCTGTTTATTGCAGTGTTTTTATCTATGTTTATAAAATTTCCATCATTGTTACTTATCTTTGTTTTTTGGTTGCAGTCATCAGTGTAACAGGTGTGGGAGCTGACACATTTTTAAAAGCCGTTCTCATTTGTTTTGTAAGTTTTAACTACGTCAGTGCTGTACGTAGAGTTTCAGTACCATTGACACACAGGTACTTTGTGAATATTGATTGTGGAATATCAATTTATGTTTTGAGGCAATGCCACCAACAGAGGAATTTCTAAAATGCCTGCTTTGCTGTCACGCTAGCTGTATTTACCACCTAGCTGACCACGTTTTTAAAGTGGAAAAGAAAGATGTTTGCAATTACAGCAGAGTATATCACTCATATTATTTTAAATTCTAATAAGGTGCATGCTTACCACATCATTTTGGTGAAAAACAGATATTTGAAAGTTTAGGTGAAATGAAAGACATATCTCTGTCTACAGAGGCGGAACTAGCGAACTGTGGGCCCCGCTGCAGGGAAGCGGGTAGGAGGGAACCAGGGCCCACAGCTCACTAGTTCCCCATGCAGCGGGCCCTATTATTTCCATTGGCCCCGGTGCACCGCACCTGCTGCTCCAATGGTAGTTCCACCACTGTCTGACTAAAAAAAAAGACTTGGCTCTGACAGTTAATACAAAATATCTCCAAACCTGTTTCAGTTGCAACAATGTTACTGACACCTACACTACGATATCTTCATCACCATTTATTTATATAGCGCCACTGATTCCGCAGCACTGTACAGAGAACTCACTCACATCAGTCCCTGCCCCATTGGAGCTTACAGTCTAAATTCTCTAACATATACACACAGACATAGAGAGAGACACTAGGGCCATCTTGATAGCAGCCAAGTAACCTACCATGTTTTTGGAGTGTGGGAGGAAACTGAAGCACCCAGAGGATACCCACACAAACACGGGGAGAACATACAAACTCCACACAGATAAGGTAATATTTGGGAATTGAACTCATGACCCCAGCGCTGTGAGGCAGAAGTGCTAACCACTTAGCCACTGTTCTGCCTCTATATATTTTATACCTCTCTTGAGGAGCGATGTCAGCAAATGGTGAGTTAAATATTGTATACACGCTGAAGAACAGTATGGTGAGTGTTGATCAAATGGCAGAAATGTGTAGAACAGTGAAGAGCCATGATATAGGCACTGATAGACATTTATTTTCTCACAGAAGGAGGAAAGTGGGGAATTAGCTACATGTTACTCCTATAAGGTTTCTGTCAGGCGGTGGTGACTGTTTTATTGTTGTCCACCAGACCTTGTCCAAATTGGGCCAGATTTGCAAATTGTTCCGGTTTGTCTAAATTTAAAAAACTCTGTACATATTTGAACTGAACGATTGATTTGGTCATCTCTGTGCAACAGCCACTAGGATTTATGTTCTTAGAAACAAAAGCATTTGTATACAAAAATTCTACAAATGTCAAAAGACCATATGGTGGGTATCAAGCAGCAAGAATGAGAAGTCCTCACACATGGACATGGCTGACAAATGGCAACCATCATTAATTTTAAGGCAGTACACATTTAAATCACATTTTTGAAAATACAATTTAGGTAAATACAAATATGGTATCATATTGGCAGAGTATTGTTAACTTCTTAGTTCCAAGATGTAACTAATTATTAATTTAATTTTGTATACAATTTCACATTATAGAAACAAAGTATCAGAAAAAAGTGGTACAATCTGCAAATCGGTCAGGATTCGCTCCAAATTATATACTCATTTATCTCCCAGAGAGAATCAGGCCAGTGCATGGAATATGAAGAAGCAAATCAGCAAGTATTAACACACACACACACACACACACACATATATATATATATCAGGGGCAAACGCAGGATTTTGAAGGGGCACTTTAACAGCTCAATTGATCCATGGATTCATTTGAGACAATCTATTTACACTGCAGTTATGATTTATCCCTTATAAATAACTGCAAGCTCTCTATGTTCACGACAATCAGATTCAAATAGAAACGTATCTGAAGAACCACTTGGAATTGAAAACAGACGCATGTATGCTCAAGTTCCGTGCTTGCTTTAAAAACGCATGGTGATCGACAGTAGGTGATAAATTCAATTGGCCGCTAAAATCCCCACTCAATTTCCTTTGCGTCCCATAGACATGTGAGGGAAAATGAGCAGAGATTTTAGTATCGTATTAGCCATCGAGGTTAGTTGGGAAAAAAGGGGCAAGCAAAAAAAGTAACCCCCTTTATCTATATCCCCTCCACTACCACTGTCGGTCACGAGCTCCTCCCATATTGAATGTAGGCGGAAGAGTATGGTGACCTGTGTTACTATACGTTTCCCTCTGCAATCATTAAATAATGAGCTTGGTTACTGACAGTGGGAATAGAAAAGGCACAGAATGGGGAAAGGAAGCCCTCCCATCTAACTCTCACTGTCATTCACCATGCTGCTAACATAGCGAATGCATTAGGAAGCACACAGCAGTGTGCACCATCAATGACTGAGTAGCACGGTGATAGCCCGATATGGAGAGGGATCAAAATTATGCCTGACCAGGAGGCCTCTCTGCCCCAATATAGTTCTATCGGCTGAGACCAATTTCATCTCATTTTATTATAGTACATTTCCTGGTCATTCTCCAAACACCAAAGCAGTAACACTTATAGTCCACATTTAAAGGCTACAAAATTAGGAATAACCTAATCAATTCTTTGATAAATAAAATGTAAATAGCAGTGGTGCCTTAAACTCTGCTTTCCCCATGCCAATCCGTATGACCTCCTTGGCTTTTACCCTTTCCTGTTTTATGAAGCCTGGGTATATTTACTTCGCATTGTTTCCTGTCAGCACTTAACCTATTTTAGAGTACCCCTATCTATTTTCCATACAAACTACATGTAAAAAAAAGATCTATCATATTAATATCCTGCTCTAAATGTATTAGACAGAAGTACTCTTGAAATAATACTTGTTTTTACTATTAATTTCAAATCACACCTTACTATAAGACTTCTAAAGACATATTTAACTTGAAGACTTTCTAAAGCTAGAGAAAAGAAATCCAGAATATTGGTGTCATATACTGTGGCTACAAAAGTATTCAGCCCTTCTGTATTGTTCACATTTTAGTTTCTTACATTATGGAATCAAAATGGATTTACTTAGGTACTCTTATTACAAAATACTCTTTAATGTCAAATAAAAACAAAACAATTCTAAAGCTTTTCCTTAAATAATAATACAAATATACTTTGTTGAAGCACTTTTAGCAGCAATTACAGCTGTGAGTTTATATGGGTAAGTCTCTGCCAGAATTGCACCTTGGATGCTGCTATTTTCAACGATTGTTCTTTACTTTTAGTGGTCGGTAAAGTTTTTTGAGATATACACAGAACATTCAATTTACCTACACAGTAGACAATACATGGAGCATTCTAGTGACCTATATACAATGCAGGTCTGCATCACAGTGACCTCTATACTACATAGAGCATTATAGTGACCTCTATAAAATACACAAAACATTCTAGCAAACGATTTACCATACATAGAGTTGTCGAAGTGGGGTTGTATACGGTGGTGATCTCCTACTGCCTACATTGTACAACTATCAAATTCCATTCACTTACATTCCCATTAAATTTTCCATACCACCCCTTCTAAATTTCCATACTGTCCCATCTAAATTTTAATAACGCCACTTCTAAATTTCCCTGCTACCTGTCCATAATCAGAAGGGTCATCACTTCCTCCTAGGACAATATTACATCTGATCTTAGCCAAAAGGCTGAAAAGCCACACTATTTAATCTATTTTTCACTTAAAATTATTACCCTGACACCCAGTGCTATTCAGCATTGGGCTGATTTGCCTATATGAGGGGAGACGGACCTTATTCCCTTGAGAATTCCACCCATTGCTGACTGTGCTGGGCCTGGTTTCCCATTATAACAGGAGGATCTTTTGTTTTCCCCTCTAAAAATCCAATGACAATCTTTTCTGCATTAGACCAATAGAAAAGTCAATAACGTAATGTGAATAGATGGCATTCTATTAAGAAGTGGCTCGTTTGAGATTATGAAATCATGCCACACTTTCACCTGTGATCCCAGAACAATTCCACATTGATACTTGGGGTTCCAACTGGAAGACGTATGACCATCATGGCACTAGAGCATTCACAGTTGTCTTACATCCATGGATGCTTGGATGTAAGATAATAAAGATTTCTCCACCTCCCCTATAAATAACTGTGTATACTATAAGCTTGTTCATCAAAATTATCAATGTGCAGGTTGTGTTGCATTCATCACTGTATGGTAAATGCAACGCAAGTGTTATAGAACACAGTTGGGTGAAAAATGGGAATAATTTGGAAATGATTTGGTGGACCCGCAAGAGATACACCTACGGCATATCTGCGTGTCCCAGCAGGCCAGCATCATTCACAATTATTCCCTTTACGGCTGTACAGACATAAGGAGGTGGAAGTGTTAGATGCTACCAACTTTGCATACGGATGTATGCATAAACTATTGTATATGGGCACTTGATGTAGTCAGTTGATCAACATGCCCCCTTACAACTCAGCAAACACATCAATAAATAAATCCCAATACCATGGCTAAAGTCATTAACACATTGTATCAACACTTGCACATGATTGCACAGAATGTCTTTGGATGAAGCCTTGCTTTCCTATAGACTTTTTCCACTGTAAATCTTCTCTGCCCTCTTTTAACTCTTTCCTCACCCTGTCAAAGCAACTCTACTTCACATTAACCAACATTAAAAAATCTGACTCTCATCATCTCTTGTACCCCCTCTTTCCTCATCTGGCTACCCCTCCCCTCCTTACGTTACCACCACGCCTGTGTGGACCACTTTATTGGAAAGATAGAATCACAAGGATAGTACATCACTTCTTCCTCTCTGCTTTTTTATCCCACACTTCCCTCCTCCAATTATTACTCATTTTCTGCAGCCACCGTATTGAAAGTTCTAGACTGTACTCTTCTCTTCATTTTACCTATTAAAGTCATTTTATCGCTTACCAAACAAACATTGTCCAATGAGATTATTCTGGTTCCAAAGCACAAAGATATTTAATTGCAAAATAGAGCAGGATTTACAATAATCCATTTTTACGCATAATATATTACACTAAAGCAGGAAAGTATAAAAACACTGAATACATTACATTTTTTGTAGCGCTTAATCCGGGCCCAGGATAAGATAATTATGTCTGCTGTAGTCAGGCTAAGAGAACTAGCTGGAGGAAGCAGCTTGTTTATATCCAGTTTCAGTTTAGAAAAACTACTGATGATGTCACTATGTACACAAGCATCACATCTATGGGTCTTCATTAGCTCAGGGTTAATGATGTTCCAGTTGCCTGCTGGTCATAGGTTAATTCTAAGGATTCCTCTGGTTAGGTGTGACCACCTCACCCCCAACTTCTGAACAAATGCTGTGCCTAGGGAACTGATTAAAACCAGATTCTACCAACCTATCAGTTCTCCAAACACAATGTCATTTTGATCATTAATCTTCTATCTTCCATAACTATTGATCGCAGGGAGCGATCGCAAAGCCGACAGTAGCGGATTCGAGATGGTAATGTGCAGATCAAAATGACACTAAACATTTCCTATATCCTGAGCCTTAGATACTTTTAATATATTATCATTTATGTATAAACAATACATTTTACTAATAAATAAATGTGGATTGGAACCAAAATAAATGTGTATTATTTACAAGTGTAAGTGTGAATGTAAATGTGTGTGTTATTAACCCATGAGATTGCATCATAACACGTGGCGTTACTAATCACAATCGCACGGTAAAACAATATTAAATAATTTGGTTTACTTCATCCAATTATTTGACTTTCACATATCACATGCCCAATAGACCCTTTTTCTTCCAATCAACTTAGTGTTCTTACTCGTGCCATACTTTCCACCCACAGTTTCAACTTCTCCCTAACCACTCGGATTGTCCCTCATCTTTTAAACTAACAGTTATTACACCAATGCTCAAAAACAGCAAATTGTACCTACAACCCTCATGAATTACCTCTCTGTCTCACATTGCCTATCTGCCTAAAAAAATGTTAGTTGGTTTTCTCATGCATGGTTGAATTTCTTAATTTCCATGGCTGCCTGGACTCTCTGCAATGTGACGTTTATACTATGGACTCTACTGAGACTGCCCTCACTAAAGGAGCAAATTACTTTCATATTGCTTTCATATTGCTCTATCAGCTGCCTTGTATACTTGACTACTCTCTAACTTAAATTCCACATTCTCTTAGTTTCATAAAGACAGCTTTGTTTTCCAGACCTGAGTCTACTCCGGTTCATCTATTATGTCCCCAGGTTTGAACCGGGTCACAAAATGATCTATGACCAATCAGGTCATCTGAATTCTAACAGTGGCACAGAATATTTCGGTGGTCAAGTGTGCTGATCTTTTAGGAGGCAGTGACGAGTCCACTGTGGTTAAGTCAGCAAAGATAGGACTTCATGTGACAAGGGCAGTGTCATGATGTGCTGGGGGGAAATTAAGATGAGGAGGCTGAGAGTTTGATATATGGTCCCCAACAGCACAATTTAATTTCATTCTACTTTGGTGACCTCGACCAGCAACAATTGTATCCCCAATAGCATCAATCTGATGCTTAATTCTCTTTACAGAAAGCCTTGTGCAGTCCAATCACAACTTAGAGTACTTCACATCCACATTGTTAAGTTCTGCCTGTTTTCACGTTGTTTATATCTATTTTATATGAAAATTGTTTATAAACTGTTTGCTTATTACACTAATCACCATCTCCAAAAATGCTTTTAGAAGGACATAGGGCAGCCAATATCTGTGTTCATTTCATGTCTAAAAATTTGCTGTGCTGCCAAAAGAGGAAATATTTTTTTTCTATATCCTTTAGTTAAGTAAACAGATTTTTTGACATAGCAACATATTAATAGCCAAAAAACTTTCAATATTTACATTGCATTTCAAAGTCATTTGTTTGTACTTGTTGATTTCTATGCTTTATTTTGTATTATTTACAAAATTTTCATTCCATTCAATTTACGCAACTTTGTTTACTACTGCGAGGTAAAACGTAGCAATAATGCTAAATTCTCCCCTACTACCCAAGACAGAGCGGCTTTCCCACACTGTGACCAATCAGAGCAAAGCTGCTCTGTATTGATTAGAATATGACAGGCCCCCGGGTCTATTACTTGTGTCGCTGTTCCACAAGGTGCATTTCTTTTTCATCAATAAAGTATGTTTTTACATGGATTACAAGGAAGAAGGAAGAAAGAATGAGGATTCTCCCTGCATTTAGGTGAGTAATAAGCTGGAAAAAGAGGGTGCGTGGATTAGTTTTTATTTTAATTCACGGTGTGTGTACTTATTTTGCAGTATTTTTTACAGATGCATTACAGGTCCTATTGGGCCTTGGATTCCAGGTCATGCTGATTCTTATAGTTCTACAAGTGGCAGCAAGATCTGGTGACCATGGGTTTGCTAGCACCAGCATACCCAGATAGCTTAGGGAGGTTTTACTGGGACAAATAGTGCACCAGCAAAAGTACATGTTATTGCTCCCCACCCACTATCCCAGGGGTGTTTGGGGAAAGCCCTAGTGCTTTCAGCATGGGACTGTTTTCTTCTAAGCAGGAGGGGTGGGCTGTTTTTTTTGTGTGTCCGAATTCCCTAAGGAACTGATTGTGGTAAAGTGCGTTGCAAGGTACATATTACAGATAATAGTTCTTTCTGGTAGTAATATGTTAAGAATCCTTCTAGTTCTCATATGATTGGTTCTATGTGCAAAAAATAGGATACAAATGATATAATCTTAATACAAATGTACATATTGATCAGTGTAAATTGATTAAAAGGGAACTGCCTTAAGCAGATGTCTAATAAGAATTGATACAGCAGTTTTGTTTTATAGTCTAGGTAGGACATGTTCCATGAGAAGCTGAAATCATGTACGTTATTGAACTGTTCAGCAAGAAATACATCCCAGCTACAGGGGCATTTATTGAGGGGGTTTCCATGCATTTATCATATTAGCAAAATAAATAAATGCCACACCTCCACATCTGTAATTTTTCTAAAGCAGTCCGTATGAAGATGACAAGTAATGCGATTAGACTGCTGGTTTCTAATTTAGACGTGGTGCTATGATCCAGTCACATGGCAATTTTAATCAGGGGGTCGTTGTCTTGTGTGAACTGTGTAAAGAAGGGTTGAGGAATTTGATAAGCTTGCCTGAAGAGATGGGCTTTCAGAGAATGCTTGTAGGTTTGATGACTAGAGAAAAGATTTGTTGTGCGCTGGAGGGAATTCCACAAAGTCAGTGCAGCCCCCAAAAAGTCCTGTAACTGAGAGAGTGAGTAACCAATTAGTGTGAAGGATTACATCTCATATTCTTGTTCTTCTTTAAAATAAGGTGTGAAATGAATTCTGCACTCAATGAAATCAATGCTTACTGCTGTCTTTTACACAAAAAAAGGTTTTGGGCTTAATTTAGTGTTGAATGTTAAAAGAGAGTGTCAAAGCCTATTTTTTGAGTTATGCACATCTTAAGATATTTGTACTTTTAAATCTTGTGTACAGATACATCTGATGCAAAGATGCGGCAGTCATCATCCACTAGGAAACTTATATCAGGGGCATGGGAAGCTCAAAAATATGCATCCAAGAAGCTGTATTTTAAAGTCAAAATTGGCCGCTTCCCTAAGGTGTGTGGTAGACTAGTGACTCCATGCCCCTACATTACTGAGTTTACACATGAACGCCCCTGACCTATCCTTCCAAGTGGATGCAAGAGTGAGATACGGCCAATTCAAACTGGATGCCCATAAATTGCATGCCCGTAGAGTACAATAAATCTTACGCGAGTCACATTTTTACATGGCGCAAATGGATTTATATACAACTATAAATCAGGCTCAATGTGTTATTGGACAAAGTATAATACAAGCCCTGAATAGTCACATTTTATGCTACATTTTACAACTGATCCCATCACTCTGTGACAGTCCTTGCCAAATTTCGGGCCACAGCTGCACACAGAAGCTCTGGTGCTGAGTAGAGAAATATTTGTGACATAGATTCTGCCAACTTACAAATTTGGATTCTCTGGAAGAGTCAGAACATCTGTCTTGTACCATACTGATGGTGGTCTGACTTGTTTCCTTTCTGTATTTAGAAATGTGAACATATTTTTATCTAGAACTATCTAATCCTCTATTATTACATGACCAGTATATATTATAAACACTAAACATACAATTTAGACAGAGCAGTTCATCGCTCACCGTCCACAAAGTATTGCCTTGAAATGTAATGCCTCAAGTGACTTTCAACAGAGATAATGTTAGTAGTCATACTTTCTGTTACAAGACAAAGTTGCAATAAAAAAATTATGGCCACAAACACAACCATAATTCTTGTAAAAAAAAATTGTATATGAATCAGCCAATGTAATAAAAGCAAACACAAAAATAACACACACACAAACACACACACACACACACACACACACACACACACGCACACACATACTTAGATGAGACTCATTTGAGCATTATTTTAGAAGAAAAATGGAAACATTAAAATAAATAAACAGGTGACCCTAAAGTGGTATTTGGCTGGACTTGAATTTAGATGTTATCTCTTTTCGCCATGTGCATTTACTATCAGACTTGCAATTCTACACAGGTGTAAATTGATTCTGAAAACCAAAATGTCGATGTGCACTTATAAATGAGCTAGGTGAACAATTAGGGACATTCCCCCCCCCCCCCCCAATAAAGGTAAGCATCATCATCAACATTTATTTATATAGCGCCACTAATTCAACAGCGCTGTACAGAGAACTCACTCACATCAGTCCCTGTCCCATTGGGGCTTACAGTCTAAATTCCCTAACACCCACACACACAGACAGACAAACAGACTATGGTCAATTTTGTTAGCAGCCAATTAACCTACTAGTATGTTTTTGAAGTGTGGGAGGAAACCCACACAAACACGAGGAGAACATACAAACTCCACACAGATAAGGCCATGATCGGGAATTGAACTCATGACCCCAGTGCTGTAAGGCATAAGTGCTAACCACTACGCCACCAAGCTGCCATTAGCATGTTTGGTGCCTGCATTTTTGGCATTTTTATAAATGAACACTTTAATCTTTATATAGCCAAAAAACTGTCAATCTTATAAATTTGTGTTTTTCACTAAACAAAATATCTTAGCAATTCTGGTTATAGTTAATAGGAATATATTTGATTATTACACCACCAGAAAGCTTTATGTCTGTTTAACATGTTTCAAAGACTTCTTATTTTATTTGTGAAATCCAAGTATATACTTCTCTTTTAGTGACAGCTATATTCTATAGCTACAACTCTCCCATTCATAAATGCATACGTCTTCAAACCGAATATTTGCTTGTGGCAAATAGGTCAGAGATGATGATGGACAGATATATATTGATGGCAGCCAAGAACAAAACAATGCTAAGGATTTATCTTTTCAGTTTACCCAGGGTCTCAAAAGTCTTTGTTCACTCAAATAAATACCACAGCGGGTAAGGTTTAAATGATCAGAATATAGTTTATATCAACTGCCCCCTGAACAATGTACTTTTTCTAACCATCTCATTTTCACTCATAAATACAGCTATAACTTTGGTCGCCATGTTTTTTTATATATCCTATTTTAACTGCTCGCGATGATTGTCTGTCCTGTAAAAAATGCTTTTCACCTGAATACAAAGCATAATAGGTATAGTTAAAAATGTTTTCATTCACTATATTTTATTATTGACACTATATTTTTTGCCATATAAATGCCTCGTTTCACTCTAATGAATGCCACAGTTGGTGTGAGTTCCAATCCTTTAAATATCATTTAATAATAGTTTATAATTTCACTCAAAAAAATAATGTAGTAAATGTGGTTAAAATAAATTAATATACTCAGTATAATCAATCAATTAGGTCTCTAACTAAGAAAGAAGATATGTGAAGCGTGTGTCCATAATATCTTGTCTCACCAGTACCTAGCACAATAATTAAAACATAACTGAACTTGATTTGATTCTAATGATTTGACTTGTAATGCCTAATCATCAAACAGTACTTAAAGGACATTTCTACTTTGAATGTGCCAGGGCCAGTACTACCATTACGCCAACCTTAAAGGCCACCTAGAGCGCTAAATGCTAGGGTGCACACGAAACACTGAATGAGTGATATAATGAACTCATCCAGTGTTTTAAACAGAGTGTGAATGTCGACATGAGGAGAAGAATCCAGCAGCTTCTCTCCTGGGATCAACGAGTGTTATGTTTAGCTATGATGTCACAACTCAGCACCACACTCCCAGTTTCAGGAGCAGAGCATCCCACCTCACCTACTTCCTGCTAAAGTAAGAAGCAGTGAGGGTAGGGGGGCAACCCCTGAGCATGGAGTGACACCTCTGAGGGGGAGAGGCACCGTCTAGGGTGCTCACAGCAGGGGCAAACGCAGGATTTGTAGAGGGGGGGTTTCCCCACCCCGCCACCAGTGGGCGTGGCCAGCATGCATGGGGGCGTGGCTATAATATTAGACAGTGCATGGCTGCTCTCCAACTCTTCCAATCCCTATAATATACATGGGCAATGCTGCATGCACTACTGTTAGGTGCACGCAGCTCTCCCTTTTTTAAGCAGAGCTGTGTGAAGCAAGGGCAGTGTCCAGCCACCTCAATTATACAGTGCCCCAGGCTTGGAGGGGGGTTTCCAGGCACTAGGAACCCCCTCCCTCCGTTTGCCTATGCACAGAGCTTGTGCTGGCCTCTCCTCTACAAATAGTATTGTACTGACATAATTACAATAGACAGAGGTGGAACTAGCGGTCCCAGAGCTGACTAGTTCCTCATGCAGCAGGTCCCATTATCTCCATGGGCCCCGGGGCACGACACCTGCTGCACCAATGGTAGTTCCGCTACTGACATCCGAGAAGTGATATCGAGGTCTGGTCCTTCTTTGTTGAAATCCAATTTCCAAATAAGGGTCACGTAGAAGATGGGGGTCCCATACATGGGAGGGGGATTAGGGTATCCATTATTAGAAATGTCCTTTAAAATGTCCTTTCATACAGTTAGTGTAGAAACGAATAGAGAGATAAAAATTAAGACCTTTGATAATAATTAAAATGGAAAGGCATAAAACTGCCAAACATTAAAATGTGCATAACACAGAGACAGATTTTTTTTCAAAAACAAATTCAGATTAAACTATGCTTAATATGCTTAATACATTTTCCTGAATTCCAGATTATATTCTGTTTTGTCATACTAGAATGTAAATCAAGATCTCGTCTGTATTGCTGTAAATCATTTGTATTGGTTAGGAAATGTAGTCTGCTCTCTCACTTGAGGGTGGTGTCACATGGAACTTCTTAAACGCTGCGCTTTTCCAGCTAGAAAAAACAGCATTCACAACAGCAGTCTCGTTCCCATAGTCATAGTTTGAAGTGAACAGCAGCCAATCCATTGTTATCTTTCAATCCCTAAACTTTGCTATAAAGGTGACATATTATCTTACTGTTTCCAAATTTTAACTTTTAAAGCCTTTTAATAATTTTTAACTTGTTTTTCAATTAAATAACAGTTTAATCCTTCAGTGATTTATATATCAACAAGCTCCATCTTTCAGAGGGTGTAGAACGCTCTACTAGCTAGGCTGAACCAATTGGAACTCAAAGGAGTAAATTTATCAAGCTGCAGGTTTGAAAAAGTGGAGATGTTGCCTATAGCAACCAATCAGATTCTAGCTTTCATTTTCTAGAATGCACTATATAAATGATAACTAGGGGCCTGATTCATTAAGGATGATTGCAAATTAGTATTCTGTTTTGCACATAAGTTAAATACTGCCTGTTTTTTCATGTAGCACACAAATATCAACTTTAAATTTCAGTGTACAAATAAGCTATCAAGTATTTGTGTGCTACATGAAAAAACAGTCAGTATTTAACTTATGTGCAAAACAAAATACTGTTTTTCACCCCTTGCATTGTAACATGGTTTTGTCCAGGAGACTGAAATAAGAAGCTTCTCAAGTTAAGGGGGTATATTTACTAAGCTGCGGGTTTGAAAAAGTGGAGATGTTGCCTATAGCAACCAATCAGATTCTAGCTGTCATTTTGTAGAATGTACTAAATAAATGAAAGCTAGAATCTGATTGGTTGCTATAGGCAACATCCCCACTTTTTCAAACCCGCAGCTTAGTAAATCTAGCCCAAGATCCTTAATGAATCAGGCCCCTAGTTATCATTTATATAGTACATTCTAGAAAATGAAAGATAGAATCTGATTGGTTGCTATAGGCAACATTTCCACTCTTTCAAACCTGAAGCTTGATAAATTTACCCCAAACAGTTAAAAACCATAATGTTGATTTCTACTGAATAGCGGACATTTGAAGTAAACCTTTAAATTGGGCTTCTCGCCATTTAACCTTTTCAGTCGCAGATAATTCATTTTAAAATGGAAAACATTTTAGAACCGATTTCTCGTGCATTAGTCTGGAATTCAATTAATAAAGGAACCTTGTGAATACTTAGCAATATAATGGAACATTTCTAACTTTCACTGGCAAAAAGGGTTAATACTCCTAAATGTTACCACCTGCAAAAAATCAAATACTTAGCCACAAGATAAGTTCTCTGTTTATCGGCAATGTTTGCCATTGATAAGTATATTTTCTTCATATTTTTCTGCATAAAATGACTTCATAAAACAAGGAACACAAAGCTGACATGTAGGGCAATCATTATCATGTGTCCAAGCAAGAAGCCAATTAAAAGTAACCCTGCGTATCTGTAACCGATGCAGGATTTCACGGCAGTGTCCAGAGTCAGATAACGACTCCCTCTGTTACCCAGACTGGCAGATAGTGTTAGACTCTTCTTCTAGGCCTTTTATTATTTATTATTGTCTATGCACTGCGCCTTCAACTTGTCAGAACATTCTCAATTCCCCTAATGACATTATTTGTTTCCCAGCAACATAATAGTATAATTGTATCATAAGTCTTGTTTTCTCTATGCTGTTTCTTGGGTATATATACTTGTGCTTGTACGGGAGATAGATATTGACTTTGTTTTGTAGTTTCTATTTCTGTTGTGCCTTTAAAAGAATCCATAAGGCATCTCACACCTCATGCTGTGAATCTTAAATCAATCTTGTTGGAAAAAAAAAATCCCTGCCTGCCTGTCTTCATACAACTTAGATAAAAATTGATTTTCCTTCTATACATGGTATTGAACTATCCATCATGTATTATTAACAATTCCCGTTCTCGGCTATTTTTCAGCAGAACCATTCATTAATTCTTCAGAGGTCATTGGATATAGATTTCCTTCTCCGCATTGTGTCACATATTATTCTCCCCACACAGCTTCGGGGGGAAAATGAAGTATGTGGAGATTGTGTTAACTTTTCTAGGAACCAATGGTTAAAGTAGTACAGCAATGATGTCCTTTGCAGTTATTTAGATGGTTGCTAAATAGATTGTAAGCTTGCGAGCAGGGCCTTCTCACCTCTTTGTCTGTTTTACCCAGTTTGTTTATTAGTTTATTATGTTTGTTCCCAATTGTAAAGCGCTACGGAATATGTTGGCGCTATATAACTAAATGTTGATGATGATGATGCTTTGTTTTAGATTCATTCAAGTTTTTATGCATTAGTTCTTTATTAAGTGTTGATTCACAAAGAAGTAGGCAGTTGTTACAAACTACGTGCCACAAGTAACTATTTGCCACCTCACCATGATTTACATTACCTCTCAACTACCAAACAGGGCAAATCTTCCCTTGTGCAGGTATTCACCGGGTGCTCTAGAAACAGGCTAGTAATGGGAAGTTGTGGGGCAGGGGACATAAGTTATGTGAATGACATCACTTGTGAACAACCAGTCTCTACTTTTTCTGGTATCAATTCGCAATAAAACATCCCGAGATATTATTTGTATACATTTTTACAAATCATCATCATCATCATTTATTTATATATTGCGCCACTAATTCTGCAGCGCTGTACAGAGAACTCATTCACATCAGTCCCTGCCCCATTAGAGCTTACAGTCTAAATTTCCTAACATACACAGACACAGACTCACAGACAGACAGAGAGGGAGACAGACAGACAGAGAGAGACTAGGGTCAATTTTTGATAGCAGCCAATTAACCTACAAGTGTGTTTTTTGGAGTGTGGGAGGAAACCGGAGCACCCGGAGGAAACCCACGCAAGCACAGGGAGAACATACAAACTCCACACAGATAAGGCCATGGTTGGGAATTAAACTCGTGACCCCAGTGCTGTGAGACAGAAGTGCCAACCACTAGGCCACTGTGCTGCCCAAAGTCATATAATCTTTAGTTTGCCCAGTTCCGCTTGTCCACATAGCTGTGGTTAAGTGTACAATGTGTAGAATGGCATTTTGTAGCCCAATAATTACATTTTTACAAACCTTCTGGCAGAGGTGAGGAATAACTTTTCTAGCAAAATGGTGTCATGATGGAATTTGGTAACGGGGACACAAGACCACAAGTAACTGTCTAAAACCAGCTGCATTAATAGTGGATATTGGACGCATAGTAATACTAGCATAGTCGCCATGGCGTCTGTGATCCGCTTTGCGGCTGGGTGACAGTTTTCATACTTGCTTTCTCTTGCAAATGATTGTTTAACAATCAATTGTTGTACTTCTAGTAGTCTTTTTCTTGGTCTGCTTCTGGGTTGAAGATCCACCCCCAGCAGCAGGAGCAACAGCAGTGGGCCTAACGCTCAAGGATTCATCTGAGGAGTCCTGGATAGGGGAGAAGTCATCTTGCCTTAGAAACTTGGATGCAGAACTAACTCCAATCACTTGTGATGATGTTGATTATGAAGGTGTTGGCGGTGTAGATTGCAGGAGCTGGGATCTAGCTGAGAGAAGGGAGGTAGCTGATGCTGGACTGTTTGTTGTTATTTTTAGCATAAGTTTCTTATTTTCACAAAAGCTTTCCATGAACTCGCTTCAAATGCTGTAACATGGATGAGGATCCTAGATGGTTAAGGTCCCCACCTCTACTGAGTGTGGCTTTAAAATGCTACAAATGTCTAGACAACTGTTGTCAGGATTTGGGTAAAAACAATTCCACACAAAAGAGGTGAATTTTTTGGTCTTATGCCCAGGCATGACAATGGCCTTCTTCTTATCACTAGCAAGAACTGCTGCAGTCTTTGTTTGAAAGTTTATGCAAATATTATTGTGACCTGTGAGGTGGACAAAATTGACTGCAAATGACTTGAAATTATTGTTATTGAGGTTAATAATAATGTAGGGGGAAATAAAAACAAAAATATGTGATTTTAGCAAAAAAAAACAACAGGATTTTAGAAAAAAATCAGGATCCAAAACCAAAACACGTAAGGGCGGTTTTGCCAAAACCAAAACATGAAGTTAATCCAGCTCCAAAATCAAAACAAAAACCAGAGCATGGGGGTCAGTGAACATCTCTAGATGCAGCTCCAGTTCATAACTTCTTTATAGTTCATCTGGCACTGTAAGATGTAAAGGACTGATGTACTTGAGATAGCCACAGGTAAGGCAAAATGGGTGAGTTGAATAGGGAAAAACAGCACGGCAGAAACCCTTATTAGGAGGAATACGAAGAGGGTTTAAGGTGGATACGACTTTCAAAATGTAATCTCTCTGACACAAAGGGTTGCTTTGGGAGATGGTTGTTAATGGGAGGTTGCAGCACCTAAGACCATAATGCTAACTGGAATTGTGTGAAGTAACATCTGGACAAGCAGATTATATTATTCAGTGTCTACAAGGGAGTGAGCAATGAATAGGGGTAGGATAGTATCAGGGGAGCAGGCAGGGGCATTTACTGGGAGGAGGGATTAAAAGAAGAAGGGTAAAGGATGGAGGGACTGAGATAGAGGGCATCCTCTGACAAAGAAACCATCTAAATAAAGGTTAATGAGATGAAACATTCACAGTAGTTAACTAACATATAAGAACAAGAGATAGAACAGCTATGCCAAGAACAGAAATATTGACACCCATACAAAGGTTTGGTATTTTGTGGTGGATTGAGCAGTACAATCTCCCAGAGCGGAGACTGAAGAGTTGTTTCCCTTAATGTCACCACTTCACTCCCAGGGTGTTACCACATAAGTTTTTTGGGCCAAAGGTGAGCTGCTAGGTTGAGCTTGAACAGGTGCATTGGCATCAAAAGCTAATAATATAACCCTTTATTATAGCTCTTGAGGAGGCAGCGCCACTAAATTCGACAACTGAGGTTTAGTAGACCTAATAGTCCAAGACACTCTTAAAAGAACTTAGTATAATGTCTATCTAATCAAGACGAGTAATGTTCTCTGTCTATGGAGAAGGCAGCTATAAAGGTGAGATGAGTCTACTTTGATATCTCAGTTAGTCCTCATAGGCTACTTATATTGACATCTGTTGACCACATAGAAGTGAGAGGACTGAGTTATGTAATATATCTCTTTTATGGGAAGATATGCCTCAATAAGCTCAAAACTCAAGATAGTGCCATGATTATTGCATTATGCTGAAGTCGTCCCATGGGAGGAACAGTCTTTGCAGCTTTTGCGAGTTTCTTGAGAAGGTCAACATGTTGGGCTCTGGTAGATTTCCACATTTGTGTAGTAGTTCTTAGCCTTGCTCTGCTGTCAAAGTGAAGTATGAGTTGTTCTCAGCTAATACCTATAGTTGAAACGGAAAGTGCCAACGGTACTTGAGATTGTGCTGATGAAAGGTTCTTTTGATGGGGGATATCTAGGATCCTGGAAGATTTTGTACTTGGTTTTAAAATAATGTAGACAAATAATTGTAAGTCCTGGAATTTGCTCTGCAGAAAATTTGGCTCTGCAAGCCCTATGTTTCTGATCCATGAAAAGTTTAGTGTTGGAAAGTCCTGGACTATATGTCTGGAAAGTTCTCAGAGAAAGCTTGAGAGATCTGCACTGGTGTTTTTCAGAGAAGTTGGGGATTCTCAAACTATTTCTGAGCATCTGGATCTTAAGGTCCTCTTGATTATCTTTGAGTAACTCTATTTTAGAGCTCAATGTTGCCAGTTCAAGGTTGAAAATTGCTTGGGATTAGCCTATGTCGTCGGTTTCAAGGAGCAGAGCAGAGGACTCTTCAGTTAATGCGTCAGTCGGTGCATTTAAGCTCAGATGAGGCCTCCACCCAGCTGGGCCTCTACTCAAATTTTGTAAAAATAATTACCTATTGAAAGTAAAGTTTGCCTGATAAATAAACCTAATCACAGGTTTAATAATTATATAAATTGAACTGTTTAATCTATATGTAGATAAGTAGGTAGAAATGGTCAGAAAAAGAACATATGAACCACAAGTAATAAAATAATAAAAGCAAAGCATTTATTAAATGTATGTATTCTAAAATGAATAAAAACAATATATTTGCATTTACAAATCTTTTTTATGCATTCAGCAAGCAAATGTGTTTGAAATCCATAATACTTCTTAAATAATAAAATAAGAGACATACTTATATAAAAGCAATTTATCTCTCAGTTGTAAATATAAATGCAACATCCTTAAAAGCAAGTTGCATGATTAACTATATACACAAGTACATAAACATATAAGATGGTATATTATTAATATATATTTACAAATAGCAAGAGAACATTTTCAGAAACAGACAGAAATGAAACAAGATATATATATATCTATCTAATATATAAATGCTTAGTGGCGTCTGTGTGTGTGTGAAAAAAAAACAACAAGTTGCAGCGCCACCTGCTGGGCAGAGTTATACACTGACCTACTAAATTCTTAGTGTGTGTGGGAAAAAAAAAATCAAAAAGGGCTGAAATTTGGTAGGGCTCAAACTCATTTTCGTGAGGTAATTTTACCTCATGAACACACATGTGTAGAGGCGTGCGTTAGTGTGTGTGTGTGTGTGTGTGTGTGGAAAAAACTATTTTCTCAGAAAGGGCTCATCCAATTGACCTGAAATTTGGTATACTGACATTATTTGACAAAAAAATTAGAATAGTCAAGTCAGTTAACTTCCATCATCCCCCCTTCCCCCCGTGGGAGGGGTAGTAAAGGCTAAATTTATGAGTTGAGGGGTCAAACTCATTTTCGTGAGGTAATTTTACCACATGAACACACATTAAAAAGGCCGCTTGCATCAGGAAGTACAGTACGGGCGTTCCATGCTCGAGCGCACGCAGCAGTCTACGATTCAAGCTTTGGGCACCTCTCAGCAGTGGCGGATCCAGGGGGGGGCGATCGGGGCGATCAGAGCAGTGGGGCCGCACACTGTCACTGCCGAGCGGGCCTGCACATACTGTGCAGCCGCCGGCAGCCTTAGCAATTAGAAAGGGGGCGGGGCCTAAATCGCCCCCCCTAAAATCACCCGGGGTATAGTAATAGTCTGGATCCGCCCCTGTGTGGATGTATGAAGACGAGGAAGACGTCAAGGATGCCAGCATGGATCTAGGTGAGAAAAAAAGATAGTGATTGAGGGCATTATCGCTGTGTTTTTATTTCAAATAAACGTTAAGCTATGACAGGGGATCCCATGCTGTGGGTTTTCCTGCTATAGTGCCTCCAGTCCTGGCTCTTATAAGTTGCCCCAGTACCAGCCTAGGCTTTTTTTGAGGGTCGCCCTGTATTTTTATTTTTACATTATTGATATCCGTGCTGATATCCATTATCATCAGTACGGATATTGCACCAGGGAGAATGCAGCCATAAAATATCCGCATCCTAGAGGTGTATCTGTGGCTACTTCCCTCAGCATTGTATGTAAAGATGGTTAACACTCACTTACTGTACTATGCCTACATCTGCCCATCCATTCCTATTCTGCCTCTCTAAGTGTAGAAAGGTGCAAGTGGGAGATAGAGATCAGTCTGAGATGTAAATATTTATACGGTAAAGAATTTTTTCCTAACAAATTGAAATAATGTCCAACTGTGCAGGGTCACAAGTATTACTGTTGTGTAAGGCACTAAATATTTTAACAAGATTGAACTTGATGGTCTGTGTACATTCTGGGCCTGATTCATCAAGGAACGCATACTGAGCCTAAAGTAACGGATACGATACGTTCGCTGATGGATTCAGGTGTGGGTCTGTTGTGCTCTACTGCACAGGACACTGCAGGATACGTCCAATACCTATGTGGATTCTAAATTCGCAAAAGAGCGCACAGAAAAAAAAAATTCATCAATATAATCCTGTTAATAATATAGGCAAAACAGATAAAAGTGTTTTTTTTCTTTTGAAATACATCTATTAGTATGAACTTAATGTGTACTACACATACAAATCATTTTTATTGTTTCTCCTGATTGCAAACACACATTATAGCATGCATACAAGGCTGTCATCACTACTGATCAGGACTCAGACTAGCCCTGTAGCTGGAGCAAGAAATACAGCAGATAAACAAGTAACTTTGTGATGCCCAGAGATTGATACGGATGTACGAGCGCAAGGGGCCAAACGGCCCTTCCCAGCCCCATTCACCCCCCGTAGACAGTAGCAAGAGTCCTTTGTGTACGAAGACAGAGCAGACATGGATGCAGTTATAGTCGTATGGTCCGGTTCTGGGCATGAACAGAGTTATTTTGTATATGATCCACTCAAAATCAGCAGATACGAGCTTTGATGAATCAGGCCCTCTGTGTTCACTCACATATACACTGATTGAGAAGAGAGTCCATCTAATATAGCGGTTGGACACATTTTCTGCACGCTGTCATGTGCTGTGTTGTACCTTTAACATGCTCCATCTGTATTGGTGCGGGGGCATTAATGTAGATGAGGGGTATACACACATACACACACCAATATGCACACACACACACCAGTGGTAGCTTTAAAATAAATAAAATAAATGTACAGTATATAAAAAATAAATCACAGTATATTACTAAGCATATAGATTACATTACCCCATAAAGGTCATGTACTTGTGGTCATATAAATCTTTTTCATTGACAAATAATGAAGAAAGAAATCTTTCTAAATGAATGATTATTTGGAGCTGTAAGTTAAATGTAATTAATCAAGAGCAAATGTAAACAAGCCGGGGGAATCGTCAACTTGTGTTACATTGTGTTTATAATAGCTGTACCAGTATAGTACAGAAAGGATTAATGCTGTTTCCATTAAGTCCCTAAGGCTTTACAATAACTATGATATGCATACCTTTCGAGCATCTGGGGGGGAATAGTGCCAAAAGATGCATTTAAAAAAAAACGCCATAAAGTGTTAAGTGTAAAGACCAGAATTGCCTATAGTAACAACACTCAAAACATCAGATAACGAGGTGGAATTATAGAGACGTTTTAAGAAAGATACATATTATGCTAAGCTAAGAACATAGTAGATATATAAATATATAGCAAAGTAATTGTAATAAGCACTTCAGCATGCCTATGTCAAATCATAAAATGTTTAATGCAATAATCATGTCATTCTTATTTGTCACATTTTACCGGGGTATGAACGCCAATTGTATTTGTGATTTTGGTTCACATGTATGCAACTTTGAAGTGGGTGTGGCTAGAAACAACCAATCAGAACATTAGAACATTCACAACACAAAACGTGAAGGATGGCTCTACCAAATAAATACAAGTAATAACTTCCCTACTCCTTTGTATCTCAACATTTTTTGTCCGTACATCGCAACTGGCGAAAGGGAAGATTTAAATAGATAGCGTTTGTTTCCCCTGCAGATGTTGACTGGGTAGAGCTGGTCTCTGTTCACTCAGTGCCGACATTTACACATTACTCATATCAGTTTCAACTCTTCCCAGTTGTCAATGCTTACCAAAGAAATCATTATATCACTGTCCCTGACATGGAACCTCTACACTTCTCCTAGGTGGGGGTAAAGAGGGATTTAATAGTATATATTAAATTTTAGATGACATTAGCCTTTAACAGACAATTGCAATAGAAACAGCAACAAATATTTGATCCAAGTTTCTGCATAGAGCTTGTGTCTTATTGTAGGTGTAAATTACTCCTAGGAATCATCTGTGACCTTATAGTTCTTTAGAAAGTCTATGAAGAATCGCCAAAATACATGATGACAAAATTGCAAAACCCCATACAACAGCAACATTCACTATTTTGATAATAATTTTAATAAAATATATTGCTCTAAAAGCAATCTGCTTCTTTTCTGTGAATATTTTGCAATCCGGACGCAAATTAAGATGCTACAAGATATCTTATTGCTAAAATGTCTAACTCCTGCCAATGTACAGCAGCTGTCTACCAGCAGGAGAAGTTTAACGAATGTCTACAGAGAGCATGTTCTGTTACTACTTCTGTCTCTTAAACCCTGACTGTGTGTTGGGAAAGCCTATCCCCTACAGCATGGTTCTCCAGATTCTCTTGAACTACCTCCAAGTATGTCCTACCAGCTAGTAACACAAGTTTTAGTTGCACAACAGCTGGAGAGCCATCGATTGTAAGCATGAGAGCAGGGCCTCCTTACCTCTGTGTGAGTCTGTTAATGCCAAGTCTCATTTTATTACCATGGTTGTTACCAATTGTTAAGCGTTATGGGATATACTTGAACTATGCTGTGCTAATAAATGTTATTTGTATTATCAATTATAATAATAATAATAATAATAATAATAATAAAAATAATAATATTAAGAATAATAGCAATAATAATAATAATAATAAGAAGAAGAATAATAATCCAGTGCCTAAAACTTTTTCCCTATTGCAAACAAGCTGAGAGTAAATATCAATCAACATATTATGTTTCAAGAAGAATAAATAAATGTAGAACTAAACAAAAAATACTAGCTTAATGAATGCTGTTGACTCTGGCTGATGTTTGTGCATAATAGCACGGATTGGGTGTTATCAGTCATCAACTAGCAGTTGGTAGATTAATTGTTATAGAGAGTTTAGGTTCAGGCCTGGCCAACCTGTGGCTTTCCAGGCGTTGTGAAACTACAAGTCCCAGCAAGCCCTGCCAGCTATCGGCTGGATACTGACTGACAAAACATGCTGGGGCTTGTAGTTTCACAACACTAGAGAGCCACAGGTTGGCCAGGCCTGGTTTAGGTAACCGGGTCAACTAATGGAGCCATGTAGATTAGTGCTTTCATTTAAATGAGTCGTCATAGGGATAAATGTATTCAGGAGCAAATTTTGCAAATCGCCAATATTTGGCGACTTTGACAGCTAAATTTAAACTGGCAATGTTATTATATAATATAACATACAATAAATGGCTGCCTCCACTATGTACGGTATAAGGGATATTACACATCAAATACACACAATTTTAGATTTTTTTTTTTACTTTACATGATCTAATTTCAATTAAATTTGTTATAAATGCTGCCATGGATGTAAAGAAAACCCCCAAATCTTGGGATGATATCTGCACTGGTTTTGAAGTTATATGCTTCTAAAGCTGCAGTATTTTAACAAAAAATGTGGTTTCAACATTTTTTTAAATTGCATTTGTAGCTCACCTAACTGAGCAAGGTCTCATTTTTTTTTACCTTATTATTATTATTAATAATAATAATAATAATAATAATAATAATAATAATAATATTGAAGTTGAAGTTATATGCCTCTAAAGCTGCAGTATTTTAATAAAAAATGTGGTTTCAACATTTTTTTAAATTACATTTGTAGCTCATCTAATTGAGCAAGGTCTCGTTTTTTTTACCTTATTATTATTATTATTATTATTATTATTATTATTAATAATAATAATATTTACAATAATATTATTACCTATATGAGTTGCTCCTCATATGAAGGTATGTATTTACTAATAGGTATAGTTATGTGTAGTACAGGAATGGGATCTGTTATCTGGAATGTTTGGTTGCCAGGTAAAAGATACCATAACTGTATTTAATATCAATCACCACGTCAAATAAAATTGAGCAGGTCATGAAAATTATTAATGTGGTATCTGTAAGCTTCATATGAATAAATATGATTTAATGTAATGAGGAAGATAGTTAATAAAGTGCAGTGCTGCAAAACTAAAAGTTTTTGATGTTTTTTTGCGCAGTTTGTAAACCTTAATACTTTTTTTTTTATAATTAATAAGTCGGTGTTGTGTCCCTAATAAAAACTTATTGTTTTTGCCAGAACCATGCCTAAAAATCAGTCTTTTTTCTGGTGGTTTTGCCAAAACACATCCGGCTTGCTCTAACTTGCATGCAGGTTTGAGATTTAGGCTTTGAAACAACAGGTTAGTAAGTCCAGTAGTTGGTTCTGAAAACCACTGTTTAGTAAATCTCTACCGCAGTCTTTGCTAGAAGGTGTGAACATTTCATTAAAACACTTGTGAATGTAAAACAACCTATATAAAAATATATCCCACTTTAATGTACTAAAGCTGTATGGAATGACAATATGACATGTATCTCTTTCTATATGTGTCAATGTATTGTTTGTTTCCTGCTTGTACTATGTTATACTATTTCCCTATTAAATCATTATTTGCATATGCATGATTTAATCTGAATGAACATTGTTAAATTAAAAGGGGGTTTCCAAATCAATCAAATCATTTTCTGCCAAAGGCTCTCCTCATATAATATCATATGTTTATATACATTTTGTTTTTTGTTTTAAAGGTGTGGCACAGTGACACAGGTGGCAAGGTGACAGAGTGGTTAGCATTGTTGCCTCACAACACTACAGCCATGGGTTCGATTTAGACCAGGACACTCTTCATTCTCCGTGTTTGCGTGGGTTTCCTCCAAGTGCCCTGGTTTTCTCCCACAGTCCAAAAACATACTGGTAGGTTAATTGGTTTTCGGACAAACTTAAGCCTAGTGTATGTGTGGTAGAGAATTTTGTCCGTAAGGGACAAAATCGAAAAGGGACGGATGTGAATGGTTAAATATTCACTGTGTAGTGTTGTGTAATATTTATACACTCTATAAATAAAGATAATTAAAAAACTACACTGCCACCTACCAAAACAATCCGATCTGTTGATTCTCCATCCCCAAGAGCTGCTCCATGCAATTGTATTACTATTCAGACTCTAGCTGTCATTTTGTAGAATGTACTTAATAAATGATAACCTCAATCTGATTGGTTGCTATAGGCAACATCTCCACTTTTTCAAACACGCAACTTGAGGAATTTACCCCTAGGGGTTTTCGCTGGGGTTGTGAGATAAGCCACAGAAACCCAGGATAAACGTCTGCATGGAAAAGCAGCCGGAGCTGCTGCCAGGGTAATCACTAAGTTATTAAAATATATATAGTTTGTGGTACTGCCGATTCAAAAGCTACCATAGGTTAAAAAACTAAAGAGTGATATGAATGAAAGCACTGTGATGGAATGAACACACATTCATACACATCTGTTTTTATTATCTGTCAAAAAGTTAAACAAGTAAACTACTGACTCACATATTACTAGTTTGCAAAATATAATACAAGAATATAGTATGACAATTTAACCTAGCACGATGCCTCGACCAGAAAGAAATGATTCATAAAATATTAAGTCTTCTTATTTTTCTTTTGTCTTGCCTTTCACCTTAGGTTAACAAATTAATTAGAAGACATATTGTTAACTGCATTTATTTCTCTAAGATTTTATTAGTGCCTCAACATAATGTAAACTCGAGACAGACTTCTGGCTGCACATTGTGAAAAGACACAACAGCCGATAAATTGTGTGCAAAACATATGCATAAGTAACACTGCTATTAGCCACAAGCAGCCACTTGGGAAAGCACTCATAATTTATGGATCTTATTCCTGCCCTTGTAGCACATGTGGTTTGCAAATGATTCAGTGTTAAAATGTCTCTGTGGGTGCTAATGTGAAAGAAATAAGCCAGGGGATGAACATGCAGCTCATGCATCATAACAGATGTGCTATTGTGTACACATTCTGAGAGGAAACTTGTACAGAAGTAGTACGTTTGTTTGGAGAAAATCACTTAGTTTAGCAGCAATTAGTAAATAACCCAACAAAATGCATTTAAGTAAAACAAAACACGATTACATTTGGCCACAGTGTACGAACAGCTTTCAGCAAATTAAGGAGTTGACAAACATTATTTTTATCAGTTTTCCAGCAGGGCCCGGGTTTAGTTCTAAGCCACTTTGCCAACATCCCTTGGACTTTTTCAGACATAAGGGGAACACAACAAGAAAAAGGTTGAGAGACAATATTTCAGAAAGGTGTGTCAGGTCAGGTACATTATACCAGAATTTAGTTCTCCACTTTGTGCTAGTTAGTGGCCCCACAATGTCCAAGGAACCACATTGCATAGACTATAAGTCACAAAGCACAGTCTCACACCCTAATTGCACAGGCCAACCTCCATGTTACATAGTCTCCTAGTCACATTCCACAGACCACCAGCCACAGAGCACAGTCTCACACCCTAATTGCACAGGCCATCCTCCATGTTACATAGTCTTCTAGTCACATTGCACAGACCCTTACTCATATTGCACATGCCTCATCAGCATTATATTGTTAATGCACAGGCCTTCCACACACATTTCATAAACTTCCAGTCTCATTGTACAGATTATTTGTTACTTTGTACAGACTCCTAGTTAGATTGCATAGACACATAGTCACATTGTACAGCCCTTGCCAATATAAATTCTCATCCCCGTTGCACAGATCCCATAGCCTGTTTAAGCCCCCACGGGGCCATAACATACCAGTTTAGACACCCTTAAACCCCTCTGATTGTCATTTAAACATACATAAAAGGGGGTTAGTGTAATCTGGTCCCGTCTGACCCTAGGTTGGAATCAAGGTTGCGTAATGGATGAACCAGCTCTGACAGACACCCAGAAACCCAGCCACCACACATAGGAAGCAGTAAGGGGACTGCAAACACAGTCCTGTCTGGTAGCTGTGAATTGTGAACTTCCTGTGTCAAATAATTATCTGGTGATGTTGCTAACTGCCGCTACTATGCACTTCTTTCTGTACATTAGTCAGAGGCACTCATGATGATGGCTGATCCTGGAATCTCCACATAAACAGCCTGAGTCCTGCAGCAATGCACACCACATGGTACAGTGGAGGAGCAAATACATATCATGTATGGTATGGCTAGAAAAAAAATGTTGTGCATAGCAGACCCAGCTGTTCAGCATATTTTATAGTCCCATGTACATCAAATTATGTACTCCAATCCATCATATACAGCCCCATGCCCACCACATGCAATTACATGTGCACCATTTTCAGTCTTATGTCGATCAACTCAAGTATACAAAGTAGAGCCCATTAGTGGTAAGCGTATGATGCAGATCCCTATTTGAAGACTGTTATACAAAGTAGAGCTCTTTATGTCCACCAGTGTACACAGCAGAGCTTAGTTTTGAGGCAAGTGTACAGTGTAAAGTCATTCCTCACCCTCCAGGGCTGTGTGGAGAGTCATACTTCTTAATTCTCATTATTTCAAAATACTCTTCCTCTTGCCCTCTTAGATGTACCTCCGACCTGGAAGTAGTCAGGGCCCATAGTGTAGAGTTAAAAGAGAGAGAGTAATTAAGCACAATTGTAGGACTCTCAGGGATATGTTATCAAGCAGTTGTTCCGACAAACAGTTGACTCTGTCAACTCTGTTTTAAAAATGACAATTTTATTAAAAACAAAGCCAATCGGGATTCATCTTTAATAAAATTGCCGACTTAAAAAATGACAATAAACGCTGCTTGATAAATATATCCCTCAGTCCGCTAATAAAATGACTAATGACTTACCCAGGCGTAAAGAACAAATTAAACCTGTATCCTGTTACCAGACTTAATGTTACCCCAATTTGATAAAATGCCTTATTTATATTACTGGCAAGAAAAACCTAATTTTATTTTATTGCATAAACTAAACTATATCTTTTTACATTTATCAATTTCTTACCACAGGTATTTTTATAGCAATACATAAGCTGATTAAACCATTGATATGGGAAGTTTGTGTACTGAGATTCAGCTTTAAAACTTTACAGAATCAAACTGATAGCAGAGGCTTGCATTGTCCAACTTTCACTTTAATTGTTTATTCTAATCAGCAATACCAAGATAATTTTCACCTTACTCATGTAATGTTCCACAATCCTTGTATGCTGTTAGTAAGGGGTAAGGAGGATCCCCTGACTCACCCCACCATATAATATAGAGAATGAAGAAATCCCCAGGAACAAATAGGGACAGAACAGATATAAAGAAAAAGAAGAATAGTGTTTACCATCCTAAAATACTGGAGTTCGGTCTGATCACATCTTGCTCCCCTCTAAATATATGTGTGCTTAGAATTTGTTTTTTACTTTTTACCCCTCAGTCAGTCTAGGAAACTCCATCTGATTCGCTCTCTTGTTTACACTGTATATGTAATGGGTCTTATTACTAATATAGGTTGTGATTAATCATTCAAATAATCCCGAGGTCTCGATTCTCCAACTTTATTATGTCACAAGAATCCGAAAATAGTGTAGTACCATTTAACAAAATTACCATAAATAATAAAGACTGCACTCACAGATTTGATTAAATGAATAAGCCTTTAAACAGACTCTTGGCTTTTTCCCCATCTGCAGTTCTATGGTGAAACTCTCTTTACAGGTTCTTAATTAAAAACCAGCAATTCACGACCCTTACGCATTTCATGAGCTCTAGCTAATTTCTTCAGAAAGTCGTGACTGTTGTGAGCCACGGCAGGGCCCCTACCCGCCGCAGCTCAATGTGCCGTACCTGTTTGCATCCCGGTCGTCTCCATGAAGACCGGGACGTCACTTCTGGTTCCGCCACGGCCGTTGCAAGGGCAACGGTTGGGAGGGGCAGCTGGACGAGTACATGAATCATTAATTAATTAATTATTCTTCTCCTGGGGCTGATTTGCCCCTGCTGGCCTCCTTCCCTGTAAATTGCCATTCCATATATTTAAGGCAGGGAGGGCTTAGCCTTCTTGACGGTTATAGCGTCCACTGCCTGTGTGTTGCTAACCTGCTTTGTTTCCTGACATTTTCTGATTGATTCTCTGTTGTGACCTTGCCTGAACTTTTAGACCTGCTTGTTTGCTGCCAGCCCCGACCTCTGACCTATGCCCTGACCTTTCTTCTGGCTACGGACCTACTTCCAGGTCTGACCTCCACCTCTAGTCTTCCAGTTACTCTATCTAGTGCTGCAGCTATCCTGATATGCCTCTACTGCCATAGAGATAAGTTCTGGGGACATCCGAGTACCAGCGAATGTATATAGTTCTATGGGAAAGGCAGCTGCTAACGGTGAAGACCTCTACTAGTCCAGTTCTAAGGCTTATCAATAGCTGCGATCCTAACAGTGACCTAGATCACAATGCCGATATTAGTGACTAGCTGACTTCTTATCGGATTACCTCAGTTCTGTTGGGGTCATTAATTTTTTTTTTTAAAACGCTGTTTTCTTTTTTACATTTGTGAATCAATCCTACAATTTTAATAATATAATGGAGTGGCAGTATTGTCTACAAAAAACACTTACTTAAAATTGTCAGACACATTTTTTATCGAAAAATGCATCCTGATGCATCGTTGATACACGTCTTATTGCATGCATGGCGTTTAGTTTATTGTTATGGTTTGGTAAAAAAGCACTTTGATACTTCCCAGCCTACCTCAATAATTGCATGGCTATATAGATGGTATTCACAATTCTGTATGCAGTAATCAGTGTACTAACTGCAGCACCAAGAAAAAACACACTCTGCTTCAAGTGGGGCAATAAAATCTATAGACAGAAGAAGCAATTTTCCTGATCCTTATCTTTAAACTCCCCCTTGGTCAATTTAAACCCATGATGATGGGCAAGCTGGATGGACACATTCATAATTATAGTACATATTAATACAGCTATGCAGAGCATGACTAGTCTTCACGTATCACGTATACCTCCAAAAATTACAGTGCCAAAAATCAGGATAAATTTCCCACAACCCCTGATCTGCTCAAACCACAAACATAGTTACTGGTTCCATAACCCCAAACTGCTAAGTCCCACCCAATTCAGGCTTCAAAATTGTGGTTGTCGCATTAAAATCAGGACTGTTGGGGAAGTATGAGCGAGTTCTAACATTTCATTGTCAATATAAATCATAAAGATTCTACTTTCCCTTTCTGCTTATGAAGAGGCTAGTAAATTATTGTTTATGAGCTGTAATTAAGATGCCAGAAGAAGAGCATACACACAAATATAAGTGTATTTATAGAAATAGATATGTATATCCCTCAATCTATAAATATGCAGTATACATAAGTGGGAATCTGGGAAGTAGTCATTCATGATACAGTTTGCTTGTAAGTGGAGACCGTAACAGAATGTTGAAATGTCACTTTAGATCTTCCCTGCTACCTCCAAACTAAAGCTGCCATGTATGATTAATTAAACTTGAGACTGGTCTGATTTCTAAAACTAGACTTATAGGACATAGTAATAATACACACAGTGATAAGAGTTCATGCATCTCTATGCTAAATAATTTATTTAATACAGAATAATATTTAATACTGATAATTTTTTTGAGTATAATATTACTGACCTATTAGCTAAATCAGTAGCTTTTAGCCCTGCTATTTGCATATGAGAGAACTGACTCCAAATATCAACGATCAAGGAACCTATCCAACATCCCTCTGCTCCTACGTCATCTGTGCAAATTCTAAGTAATCTTAAAACTATCCCACCAGAATGCCATATAGAAATTCCTGGGATGACAAGGCTTTGCTCTGAGTATAGCATTACCCATCTTATTTTCTCTAAAGAAGTCTGTTTGTATTGAACATCGATCTTCCTTCTTAAAGTGATATCACATAAATCTATGCCTTCCTTATGTCACAGTGAACTTTCAATTGTGACTATTGTAATTAGCATCATTGAAAAAATCTAATATATTTCTAATACAGCTAGATGAAATGGAAATAAGATCATCTATGGATCTGGGATGAGTATCCAGGGGGACCTGAGGATTAAATCACCATCATAGAAGCACAGAATTAAATATATGATTCACTGAGGACTTCCCTAAATTTAATACTGTCTCTGGTTTGGCTCTGCAAATATTATTACCTGTGTTAATCTCTTGATCAATGATGCAAATTTAATGAAGCTATAATTGCCTGATTGAACTGTATGTTTCTGCCCATGTATATCATCATCATCATCATCATCATTTATTTATATATTGCGCCACTAATTCCGCAGCGCTGTACAGAGAACTCATTCACATCAGTCCCTGCCCCATTAGAGCTTACAGTCTAAATTCCCTAACACAGACACACAGACAGAGAGAGAGAGAGAGAGAGTCTAGGGTCAATTTGTTAGCAGCCAATTAACTTACCAGTATGTTTTTGGCGTGTGGGAGGAAACCGGAGCACCCGGAGGAAACCCACGCAGACACGGGGAGAACATACAAACTCCTCGCAGATAAGGCCATGGTCGGGAATTGAACTCATGACCTCAGTGCTGTAAAGCAGAAGTGCAAACCACTTAGCCACCGTGCTGCCCATGTATATCTTTAGTCATGTGACCAATTAGCTAATATGGGCATATTCTTGTTATTAAGCCAGACTACATTTTGAAAGTTAGTTTGCCGTGAAGGGTGGATGCAGTTATGATTTTCTTCCAGTGTGAAATCACAAGTACAAGCTATTCTTACTTTCTACCTATTGCTGTGATCTATTACCCCCTTGGTTATCCTTATTCTCCTTATGTCTCCAAACTCATTTGACCCATTATGATAGCTGCTGCCTTGTTCTTTCTTTCACCTGACTTAGTTCAGTTTCTGATATCTTTAATAATTTTTTCACTCACTCAGATGATCACATCATCATCCTAAATCTCCACTGCTTTAACCTTAATCATCTTTTCACTCCACTTTCAACCAAGCCTCCTCATACTTAAAGAAGATAGGCCAGATTAAGTCATTTTCAACAACTTTGCATGTCTCTGCAACAACTTTTCTACCCAAAGATAACATCTTCCAGGTGTGACCTGGCAGTCACATATCTTAATCACACCCTAAGAAAAGCCCTTGTATAGGAGGTTGCAACTACTCCTTATTTTTAGCATCAACCTCTATCTCATCCATTGCACATAAAGGAAACCAGATGCTTTCAAAATTTCTCCTGCAAATTAGAATGGCATTAGCAAAAGTCTGGAACTTCTGATGATAAACTGCAACCTACCCGATCTATAGAAATGCACTGGATTCTGCCTAACAAATAAACTTCCAATCTATCATTTCCACTCAGGCTTCTAAACCCAAACGGCTCTTTAGCACATTTACATCTCTTCTCATATCTTCCAACATCCACCAAGCCATCACTGCCAAAAAATCTCGCTTTCTACTTCATGGACAAGAATGGCAAGTGAATATATACTCTCTTCCTCTTGGTACTAACTGTCTACTCAACCCTATCCTCTCACAAATCAGTCACACTTCTTTACTCATCCCATCCTTAACTCATCCCAGACTTTCAACCATTATTCCAGCATGTAGTTATTACTACTGTTCTAAAACAAAACAAATTCTGACACGATTAACTTTTAGTATAATGCAGCATCTTTCAACTCTCATGCCATTGACTGCACTAGTCTCCCATGCTTCCTTTCCTAACATAACTCATTAAGCCCCCTTCAGCCTGGCAATCAGATTTGATTATTGTTAAATATAAAAGCCACTACTCATTTCTAATTGTCCTTGGCCTTCTTGCTGCATTTTACTGTTGAACATTCACATTGCACAAAAATGCTGCGTTCTCTAAGTCTTTATAAAATTGTCCTATCTTGATTCTCATCCAACCTATCAAACTATTCCTTCAGTGCTCCTTTCCTGGATCTATTTCCTCTCCATTCTTTCTATCAGTAAGAGTACAATGAGGTTCAGTTTTGGCTCTCCGCTCTGCTCTATCTATAACACTTTCCTTAGAAAAAACTAATAAGCTCCTTGGGGGTTCAGTATCACTTTTATGCAAATGACACTCAAATGAATCTATCCCATCTGGATCTGTCCCCCTCGGTATTGGCCAGTGTTTTACTGAATGTCTTTCTGCTATTTCATCTTGGAAGTCTTCTCAAACTCAATCTTTCAAAAACAGAATTATTCACCAGCCAACAGAAACTACTTACCTGATATCTTTATTTCTGTTGAGAACATGACAATAAACTCTACACTTCTAAGCTCACTGCTTAGGTGTTATCCTTAACTCAGAACTGTGCTTTATTCCCCATGTCCAATATGTCTCCAAACCTGTTACGTGCATTTAAGAAACATCTTCAGAATAAGAATATATCTCACACAAAACACTGCAAAACTTTAATTCAGGTATTTATAATCTCCCAATTGATTTTTGCATCGGACTTCTTCCCTTAAAAAGAGTTTTTGCGTCTGTACTTTACTGGTTCCAATAGAGAATACGTCTACTAACATACAAGGCCATTAACAAAACTACACTTACATCTCTTCACATGTCTCATAATATCTCCTAAATCAATTCCTTTGCTCTGCTCAAGATTTTCTCCTCTGATAATTATTCATTACTTGCTCTCATTCCATTCAATCACAGGCTATTGGGGGTACATGAGAACTAGAGAAACACTGATCTAGAATATAGGCAGAAGAAGCCTGTCCAGTGTCCAAAAATATAAAAATTGCCATTGAGATACTTCCTTTCCAAAGTTCTAGTGTATTGTCGGATTGTGTAGAAGTGGCAAGTAGAGGAGTCTTGTCTGTATTTGATCACATAGACAGCCTATCAGTCACTGGCGGCTGTGGCATTATGTGAACTGATGCATGGATAGACTCCAGCTCCTTTAACAGCAGCTTCTACTGTACAGGTAAATGAAACATCATTGATGAAGAGTGGGGTGGTCAGGTGATAAGGAATAACAGGTGGGGGGTGATGGAGAAAACTAATGAGGGGTTTATGAATAACAAGGGTGGAGGTTAGGAAGAGATATAATGAAGGGGGTGATGAATCACAGGGGTGGACCTTTAGGAAGAGAGATAATAAAAGTGATGATGAATATCCAAGATGGGGGCTTTTGAATTGTAGGACTGGGGGATGTTAAGGCCAAAAACACCTTCCTATGGCGCACTATATGAAAATATAAAATATAAAAAATAGTATACATTAATAAAAAAAACTATAAATAATCACAAGTGATAGGCTAGGCGACTCGGGATGTGTGACCTCCCCAATAAATAACAATAAGAGAAAGAAAAATGTACAGTACTGAGAGAAGTCCCTAGCTCTATCACAAATAGACACCTACACAGATGATAAAATCATTAAATACAATTTTATTATCACACCACCTCATATACTTTCTAAATGAGAATCATTTATGCTGTGTACTGAGTCATTAGCAAAGATACATGTGTGATCACTATTTGTTACTCAGTACACCGCATTGATGATTCTAACTTAGAAAGAATATAAGGTTGTGCGATAATAAAATTGTATAGCGGCTTCTCTCAGGGCTGTACTTTTTTCTTTCTCTTACTGGGGGATGTTGAAGAGGGATGGTGGGGGCTGATAAATTAGAGGGAAGGTAGGGGAGTTGGAATTATAGGTGAGGGTGGTGGGGTGCAGGTTGGAGGAATGAGTTACAATGTATATATACAGGGGCAAACGCAGGATTTGTAGAGAGGGGTTTCCACACCACGCCACCAGTGGTTGTGACCAGCATGCATGGGGGCGTGGCTATAATATTAGACAGTGCTTGGCTGCTCTCCAACTCTTCCTATCCCCATAATATACATGGGCAATGCTTCATGCACTACTGGTGCACACAGCTCTCCCTTTTCGAGCAGAGCCGTGTGCAGCGGGGTCAGGGTCCAGCCACCTCAATTATACAGTGCCCCAGGCTTGGAGGGGGTTTCTGGGCACTTGAAACCCTCCCTCGGTTTGCCTATGATATACCAAGCTAGCACTGCTAAACAGTTGAAAGAATAAAGAGAGAGAAAAATAAATTTTGCATACCTTGGTGAAATTTGTTTGCTCATGTTATAAAGGTATTTATATGTACAGTATGTGGGGTGTACACTTTGTATATTAGGCTTTATTCACTCACAATCCCTAGGAAAGTGTGATCTCTACTTACAGCCTTTGCTCAATATTTACCATACAAATAAAAATACCTATAATGAAACCCACAATTACATTTATAGGTGCACTTATTATGCCACCACTCTTTTGTAAAAGTGCCGATTTACTTATCAAAAGGTTTTACTATATACAAAAATATTATAACAGAAAAACAAACTCTTGTTTAAAGGAGAATGTCGATGCATAAATTAGTATTTCCCTTTTTTGCTGATTGCATTGTTCCTTAGTTCATTGAGGCTCTCTCGTGTAGATATAGCTTCTAAAAGTTTCTAGTGCTTGAGGTCAAAGAGCTTCATGATCTCAGACATTCACAAGCAGAAAAAAAATAAACCAGCACACAAATGGGAAGCCTACCCAAGGTACGTTTATTATTCAACTATTTATCTTCAGATTAATTCTTATAATGTGACAGGGAATAAAATAATATAGTTTTATTTTCCCCATATATTTTTAACATTAAAATACTTTGCTTTAAGAGAGTTCAGGCAAATAGAAACATATTGTTAACCACATTGTGTATTAAAAATGTGATGTCTACTTGTGTAATCAAGACAAATGTCTTTACCATCTGCAATCTGTGACAGGAGTTGTATATTTAGGATATACAGTCAGTAAGCAGCAGGAAAGGCAACCACAGTTCAAAAAGTGTAACTGTCCACGGGCAAGTGGAAAGCAATGTTATCTTACTGATCTCTATCCTCACAGCAAGTCCCACATCTATAAATTGTGCTAATTTATCATGCTGAGAAATCCGAGGGGATACATTCCTTATAAAAAGTAACTTTCTTGACTAGTCGTAACTGTTTCAGGCAATGCCTGACATACCTTGAATTATGGAAAGGAACATTGACATTTAAAATATACAGCGCATTTAACATTGTGTCATTGCTAGTTACACAATACACCTTTTTTTAATCTAGAAACAAGTGGTCTTATTCAGAGTTGGATATATTTGCAGACCAAGGGCCTGAGTCGTAACTCGTACGTGTAAATTGCATCCTGTAATTTACACATTATTCCAAGTCAAACAGATCTTTAGATCTGGGCAACTCAGAATAATATGCAAATTGCACAAACACACCTCTTTTTCTGCCTTATAGGCCGGTGTGAATGATACACTTAAGTGTATCAGCAACGGCAACCCTGTAAAGCAGATTACTGAACAAATAAATGAATGTAAAAAAAATAAAAAAAATGTGCTTCTTTCCCCCAAACAGCACTATGGTTGTTTAAGCTGTTTGGGAGTGGGTGCCAGTGGCGGATCTAGAAAGTTATTGTAGAGGGGGTGATTTAGGGGGGGGCATTTAATCCCCGCCCTCTTTTTGACACCTAAGGCCGCCTGCGGCTGCACATTGTGTGCAGGTCCGTTCGGCCGCCGGCAGCAAGCCCCTGCTTTTTTACTTTTGTTTTTTATTACACCAAGGTCTCTTGCACCAGCTAAAAGCACCCGCAAAAGATACGTCTCCTAGAGACCTATCTGCGGCTGCTTTCGGCTCAGCATAGCATGTATAGTACCTTTACATTGTTAGACTCGCCCACTACCTCCCCATTCCCCCTCTCTAAGCGCAGAGAGGTACAAGAGGGAGATCCATTTTAGTCTGAATGGAAACTGAGACGGATCCTTGTCTAAAAGTGTTTTTTGCACGGTCATAGACATATTTGTACACATTTTTGTAGTCATGTGCTTTACGAAATGCATATCCTACGCCCAAAATATTGGCGCACGCCCAAGAAGATGCCATTTATTCCCGTTTTGTATTATTATGCACAAATTTTTTATTTTAGTTTCATCTACTGTGAAGGTATCCTGCTGAATGGTGAATAGTCACAGACTTTTGCTTGATCATATGCTGTTAAAGTTTGTAAATCACCCTTTGTACATCGAAGAAGAACAAAATGGTGACTCCCATCGCTCCTTGTGTCATGGAGAGACTTCATCATGCTTTGTAGCCTCATAGGAACCAGTTCGACTTTTGCTTTCATTTATATGGTCCAAGAAATTTTAATAAAAACAAACATCTGATTGGTTGCTATGGATCAGGAAACATGTAGCTACTGAGCCAACCTTCAACAGTCGCCAGCAACTACTGTATACCTATATCTCCAACTTGGAAAAGATGTGTTTTCTTAAAGTAACACATAGTAAATAGCTAAAACTATTAAGTGCTTCCTGTGCTGAGCAGATATATAAGCTGGAATATATGGATATTTGCCAAAAACACAGGATCTGTCATAAGTGATTTTAAGTTCGAAAAGGTAATTAGCCCTGTGTTAGTAGAGTAGTTTATAGAGGTTTTTTCTATTTGTTAGTTTGCCAAAGGTTGTTATATCCTTTCACAATTGCAATAGGTTCATGTAAGTCTTTGGCAGACAGCATTGATGGGGGAGCGCATGTAACTTGTCCTTGCAGAGCTGAATGGATTCTTACTAAATCTGCACCTGGTTCATGCAGATCCACTGGGACAACTTGTAGGAAATAATTTGGAAAGATAAGCAAACATATTTGGATGAAACCACACAGTGTAGACATTTATAAGTAAGCGTTTAGTCAGTATCTTGGAAATAAATGTACAACAGACGTCAGATATATACATTCCGAAGCTCAATTAGCCATCATAAACCATATTGTATTTTCTATATTATAACTAGCCGCAGAGAATGTATGTTCCTTAAATTTAAACATAATGGGACTGATTCATTAAGGAAAGTAAGGCAAAAATTAGTAAGTTTTCTCCTGGACAAAACCATGTTACAATGCAAGGGGTGCAAATTAGTTTTTTTATTTTGCACATAAGTTAATTACTGTCTGTTTTATCATGTAGCACACAAATACTTGATAGTTGATTTACACTGAAATTTAAAGTTGATGTAGGACATGCCCTCCCCCAACTATAAATCTGCCATCACATTTTAAATTTACCTCCATGCACCATGGGTTTGATAAGGTGTGAAGTTACTATTTTTTTTGCTTTA
The DNA here is from genome assembly GCF_038048845.1 of Mixophyes fleayi. Taxonomy (NCBI): domain Eukaryota; kingdom Metazoa; phylum Chordata; class Amphibia; order Anura; family Limnodynastidae; genus Mixophyes; species Mixophyes fleayi. The sequence goes on from NC_134406.1 coordinate 39,182,351, forward strand.
CTTTGCTTAATGAATCAGGCCCGATTTGTTTAGAAGATCTGATTTCTGCACAGGACCAGTCTGTACTCTGGAGTTTTAATGCAAGATATATGAGTGTAAAAAACACAAAGGGGCACATTTATCAAGCATTGTCAAAACTAAAAAATAGTTATCAATCCTTATCGCATGGATAAGGATTAATCTATTTCTCAAATTTATGAAAAACGGATTACAGAAACAGCAGTTCCGAAAAACTGCTGTTTCTGTGATTAAAAAAACCACACCTACCCCCCTCTTCGAAACGCGATGTCCTCCAGGTCCTCTTCATTTGTCTTCACACTAGAATTGCGCATGTGCAGTTCGAAGAACAGCACATGCGCACAGACATCTCCGCTCTGTCTCTGCAACTATAGTTGCAGAGCGAGCGGTGAGTGACAGGGAGGGATCATGAAATCCCTCCACACATGCGCTGTCCAGCTCTGCTCTTCGGAGCAGAGCTGTCAGCACTGAAAACTTACATTTATGATAATGTACGCCAGCTTCCGAAAAAAAAATTAATTTGTGACTTGTTAGATTGCGGCCAGAGCAGTCACCATACTGTTGAATGGTGACTGCTCGCAAAAATGAAGAGAAGATATCCATGATATTTGCTGCGATGCACCTTTAATAAATTTGCGGAGGACACATCGGGACCTGATTTCCACGGTAAGTGCACGATAGTGACTACCGTGCTTTCTTAAATATGCCCCATTATAACTGACACAGTCTTTATTTACTACTTCTTAAAGAAGAATGAAGAGGCATATAAATAAATAAGTCAGGTGGGAATAAAACATGCCCTGATGGGCAGATATATGGTGATCTGTTTCTGAGTCCGGGGATTTTCCCTGACCTGCAGCAAACCGGTGCACCCATTCCTTACCCAAATAGGTGTTCTAATACTTAGGCAAGATATTGTTTGCTATCTAAGCTTTTATATTTTTGCACTGAGTGGCATGAAAAAACTTGTCATTAGTGCCATTAGCTTAGTTTACAAATACCCAGGTTATATATTGACAAAATGCATCCACTTCTCATTAGTTATTTAGTTAATTATAATTTAAGCGGGCAAATACTCATACAATATATTGTCATCTCAATGTGTGTATTTTTGCAAAGCAGTGAGTAAAAAAAAAATATTTTCTCCACAAATAACTATCTCAAGTCCACCTGTCCATTACCTCTAACTAAAGGCTTTATATTAGGAAACCACAATATCACATTTAATGTATTGACTGCCAGTTACTTGAATGAAAAGAAGAAGAAAACGTTATAGAACCCAATCGACAAATTTTGAGGGAATCCCACATTTTCTAGGGAGGAACACCTTGCACCAGAGTGGGCATGCCTAGCACCACCAAATAGGTGTGTCTAGTGCCCTGTCATAATTTTCATGTCATCAATCCCGCTATACCATCATCAGTCCCTATATATAACCATATTATCAATAATTCCCCCATGTTATGTCCTCCATTTATCCCGCATATCATTATGTCCCCCATCAATTAATATCATTATGTTTCCATAAACCCTCTATATAATCATGACTACGGTCTCAACCTCAATCACCTGGGAAAACATTACATAGGTGAAAGAGGAAAAGTGAAGAAAAAAAACCACATTGTCTGTCTAAAAATGTCTAGTATCCCCCAAAATTATATCTCATTCATTATTAAACATCCAGTTCTGCCGCCACTAGTTTTTAGTTCAAGAGCCGACACACTTAGGAAGTCTTCAGATATTTCCTGATTTATCCCAAAATACAGTTATAACTTAAAAAAATAAAAGATACTGTAAACCAAAAAATTACCTACCTAAAATATTAAAACCAAGCCTATCTGGCATGTGAATCCTTTAAGAACACAAAGACAGAACATATTAAATAGCGCTTAATAGGTCACAATGCTTAATAAATAACAATGTTGATAACAAATTGACATACAGAAATATATTGTCACAAAAGCCATATAATGGGAATAGTCCTGACCTCTGTTCGAGTGACGGTCTATCCCCAGAGAGGTGCAGAGTTTAAGGGAGGAGAGATATTCACCAAGGATTCCCGCAAGGGAATATGGTCTTAGCTGCTCTCAACCACAGGTCGCTGTCCTATAGGGGGCACAAGGCAGATAGTATGCGGAACCACCGAGCCACTGTAGGCAGAGGAGGAATACTGGTGAGGAGATGGACTGCAAGGAGCAATAGCACTAATATCCACACAGGTATATAACTCTGGAACTGGTATGATGAGGAGCGATGCTCTGCAGTGAAGCCACAGGTCTAGACTGTGAGGTAAGCTGAATCAATAAGGCAGTGAAGCAATGAGCTGCACAGGTATAGTTGGAAGCGATGAGCTCCACAGGTAATGCTGAGTAGTCATAAGCTGCACAGGTATAGCTGGAAGCGATGAGCTGCACCGGTAACACTTTGTAGTGGTAAGCTGCACAGGTATAGCTGGAAGCGATGAGCTGCACCGGTAATGCTGTGTAGGGGTAAGCTGCACAGGTATAGCTGGAAGCAATGAGCTGCACCGGTAATGCTGTGTAGGGGTAAGCTGCACAGGTATAGCTGGAAGTGATGAGCTGCACCGGTAACGCTGTGTAGGGGTAAGCTGCACAGGTATAGCTGGAAGTGATGAGCTGCACCGGTAATGCTGTGTAGTGGTAAGCTGCACAGGTATAGCTGGAAGCGATGAGCTGCACCGGTAATGCTGTGTAGTGGTAAGCTGCACAGGTATAGTTGGAAGCGATGAGCTGCACCGGTAATGCTGTGTAGTGGTAAGCTGCACAGGTATAGCTGGAAGCGATGAGCTGCACCGTTAATGCTGTGTAGTGGTAAGCTGCACAGTTATAGCTGGAAGCGATGAGCTGCACCGGTAATGCTGTGTAGTGGTAAGCTGCACAGTTATAGCTGGAAGCGATGAGCTGCACCGGTAATGCTGTGTAGTGGTAAGCTGCACAGGTATAGTTTGAAGCGATGAGCTGCACAGGTAATGCTGTGTAGTGGTAAGCTGCACAGGTAATGCTGGAAGCTATGAGCTGCACAGGTATAGCTGGAAGTGATGAGCTGCACCGGTAACGCTGTGTAGGGGTAAGCTGCACAGGTATAGCTGGAAGTGATGAGCTGCACCGGTAATGCTGTGTAGTGGTAAGCTGCACAGGTATAGCTGGAAGCGATGAGCTGCACCAGTAACGCTGTGTAGGGGTAAGCTACACAGGTATAGCTGGAAGCAATGAGCTGCACCAGTAATGCTGTGTAGTGGTAAGCTGCACAGGCATAGCTGGAAGCGATGAGCTGCACTGGTAACGCTGTGATGGGGTAAGCTGCACAGGTATAGCTGGAAGCGATCAGCTGCACCGGTAATGCTGTGTAGGGGTAAGCTGCACAGGTATAGCTGGAAGCGATGAGCTGCACCAGTAATGCTGTGTAGGGGTAAGCTGCACAGGTATAGCTGGAAGTGATGAGCTGCACCGGTAACGCTGTGTAGGGGTAAGCCGCACTAGTCACGATTGCAGGAACCACGGTGTAGCTGAACAGGAGTCAGAGCAGATGCTTCCAATCAGGTAGGGAGACCTGAAGATCTGACACCTATTACACGGAGAAGTGTCCTAATAAAGGGAACTAGCTACAGATTATCCACTCACCGCTGAGCAGATGTTTGAAGGTTCCCCGGGTAGTGCCTGCGCAGTACACTAGGCAAGATGACGCCTGATGGAAGTGGAACGCCAATCTGACCAGCCGACAGTGGTAGCCAAGGGAAACCAAGGAACACAATGAACCCCATGGAACAAAACGGGTGCGATGTGTGATATATATATGCAAAACAGTTTTCTTAAGGTAAAACAAAAGTAAACACAGAAAATGCTGTAGCACACTCTTGTGCTTTCTACGTGTTCAGTTGCCTGGAGAAGGCTAGAAGGTATGGAAAATTCATCAACAGAAACACTGAACACCAAGAATTGACTATTTCTCCAATAATTTGATAACTTTTTAAACACTCCTCCATTTTCTCTGTGAGGTCTGTGAAAGTGTGTTGGTATGTTAATCTGTTTTACAACTGCTTTTTACCCTTTTGTTCAAAAACACTTTAAATAATAAATGATTCTCTAAATAATATATCTGTAATGGTCCGGAGACTGAATAGGAGTCCAGTGGCAAGAAGGAAGGCAGGCCACAAGATGAATATATAATAAAGAATTGTTAACAGTAGGCGGGTTCAGTACACACTAAGGCAACAAGGCAAAGGGTTCAGGCAGAGACGTAGTTGAGGACAATCCGAGGTCGGCACACGAGTAGTAGATAACTGGAAGCAGAATGGAGCAGCATGAACAGAAACTCGATTACTGACAGGAGCACAATAATCTGTCAAGGAAGACAGGAAAAGGCCAGGCTTTTATAGGAAGTCAAGGGGAGGAGCGAGAACATTTTGGAACATTATTATTAAGGGCAGCATGGTGGCAAAGTGGTTAGCACTCCTGCCTCTCAGCACTGGCGTCATGAGTTCAATTCCCGACCATGGTCTTATCTGTGTGGAGTTTGTATGTTCTCCCCGTGTTTGCGTGGGTTTCCTCTGGGTGCTCCGGTTTCCTCCCACACTCCAAAAACATACTGGTAGGTTAATTGGCTGCTATCAAAATTGACCCTAGTCTCTCTCTCTGTGTGTGTGTGTGTGTATGTTAGGGAATTTAGACTGTAAGCTCCAATGGGGCACATCTCCAATCTCATCTCTACCTACACTCCTACCTGTCCCCTCCACTCTGCCTCTGACCGCCGCCTCACTACTTTACTGATCACCTCCTCTCACTCTCGTCTTCAGGACTTTGCCCGGGCTGCTCCCCTGCTGTGGAACCATCTTCCACGTTCCATCAGCTTAGCATCTACTCTCAAAGGCTTCAAGCATGCCCTTAAGACTTATTTCTTTATTCAAGTCTATCAGTCCTCCTAACTTTCTTGTCCTGGCTCTCTCCCCCAGTTAGTACCACCCTTTATGTGTCTCCCCCTTCTCTTTAGGTTGTAAGCTCTCATGAGCAGGGCCCTCTTTCCTTGTGTGCTCCTTCTACTATTTCATTACCCTCTGTACCTCTTGACCTGCTTCGCTAGTCCTGTTTTCCCTGTTTTATTAAGCTTCGGCCTTCTTCTTGCTACCATCCCTTTCACTATCTGTCAGATATTATCTGATTTGCTTTACCCTGTCACCTGTGTTTGTATATATTTGTGTATCATGTTGTGTCTTGGTTCTGTTTTCTGTATCTCTAATGTACGGCGCTGCAGACCCTTTGTGGCGCCTTATAAGTCAAAGATAATAATAATAATAATAATAATAATAATAATAATTATTAGATCAGTGAAACTGAGTTAGATCACAGAGCAAAGGCAAGGTGCTGTCCTGTAGCCAGAATAGCTCAGTCACCAGAGCAGCTGCCCACTGAAGCAGAAGCCCTGTGTTTGAATCCTGACAATATGATTCTCCACACATATGCATAAGAAACATGACTATGTTATTTGGAGTCCTTTCACAGATACAATATCTCCATTGTTTCCTTATGTAGCTGGTACCTATAGATGACACAGGTCATGTGGCTAGTCCCACTGGTTACACATTTGTACAAAGACCTCTCCAAACATGGATTATAAAATGTATTATTTTGTTGTATTTTGCTATAAAGAACATGTCTTCCTTGGAGTGAAGTCAGTGATTATATTATATTACAAATCTTTTAACATCTGTTAGCCTGTACAATAAACACAAGCTAATATAGCTGTCTGGTCATCTGGATACCCAGGCATCTCTGTATGAAAAATTCAAGCTATGTGACAATGACCAGGCCACTGAAGGGTACATCAATATACATTGACCCATTGTTTACTCAAAAGCAGTGATTGCACATGTTGAAAGCAACTCATATATTTGGGAGGGATCAGGACCATAATATATTATTTTCCTAATTTCTGATTAGGCCATAAACATGACACACCATTGATCCCACCCATATCATCACTTCCTCCATGAATCAACTATTTATTATGGCCCCTACAGTCTACTATGTCACTATTTCCCAGTTAATCCCCATACCATCATGCCCTATCAATCCTCCATATAATCATGGCCTCCATCAATCTCCGGTATCATGTCACCTATAAATCCCAATATATCATCATCTCTTCTGTCAGTCCCTCCTACATTATGTCCCCCATCAGTCCCTTCATTGCCCTCCACTCTCCTCCCTTTAGTTATCTTACTAGCAGGCCCGGCGCTCCCATTAGGCAAGGTTAGGCCCTTGCCTAGGGCGCTGGGCTCTGGAGGGCGCCTGGAGGGTGCCACAGAATGGTAAATGACTTTAAAACTGTGCGGCGACCGCTGACCATACCTGTCACGGCCGCCGCACAGGATTCAGATGCAGGGGGAGGGGGGAAGAGGCTATTGCTCACCACCTCCGCCTCTCTGCTCCGTGTCCTCCCCTCCACTCACTAGTGTCAGTGAGTGGAGGGGAGGAGACGGAGCAGAGAGGCGGAGGTGGTGAGACAATGTAAGGAAAGACGGGGTGAGGGGGGAGGAAGGAGGAGGGCGCCGATTTTTGCGTGGGGGGGGGCGCCGATTTTGTAAAAATGCCTAGGGCGCCATGGACCCTAGCACCGGCCCTGCTTACTAGGCCATCCATCCACCTCATGTTGTTGTCTTAACTCTGTTGCATGGTACCCTGTATTTATTTCTCTGAAAGGAAGATAATGTCTCCTCTGAGCAGAGTTGAAATGGAGCTGAATTGCAGGCTCAGATGCAGCACTCTAAGGATTAAAATCCTTACGGTGTTAGAGATCAGACAGCAGTGAGCTCATTTAGATGAACTAGAGACTGCTGCCTAACCCCTCCCTACCAGCTCCCTCTTCTTCCCCTCTGTGTATTACCCCTTCATCCTTCCACTCCAACCCCTCCACATTAGATTTTAAGCTCTTATGAGCAGTTCCCTGCTTCCTCTTGCCCCCCCTTATTCCCCACTTGCGTACTACCCCTCTTTGTCACATTGCGCTACCCTTGTCATGCTTGCAATTGTCCAAAATTTGCCATTGTAATATGACTTAATATATCTTACCCTTCATGTAATACTACTTGTATTTGTTTCACTCGCTTTTCAATTCTACTTGTGCTGCTGTACATTTTTGTCTCATTATATTTCATTATCTGGCACACTACTGGTTTGCACTCCTGACTATGCTAATCACAAAATTATAACATTTACTGTAACTGGTCCTTTGGCTGCACTTTTTTTTCGTTTGCGTTTCAGGCAATTGGCAAGAAGAGCAAAGCCTGCCCACCAAGTGGTGTGTTGCAGCAAGTTATAATGTGTCCATTACTGTGAGAATATTTTTTTTAAACTAACTTCTTTACACTACTTTTATTTATTTTTTTCCTCAGGACAGATAAACCTTACTTTTGGTACAATATTAAAGTAAATATTTTTTTTTTATTTTGATAGTAATAAGCGGAAAAACTATGAAAGAATAGAAAATATATTAATTAGGTTTCTTCTCCCGAGTGTAGGAGTACCATGAACATATTCAGCGTGATAGAAAAATGTGTTTAGACGCCAAGCAATATAGAGTCAATTATATATAGTAAACCATTAAAAAAGGTATTGTAATATTTTTTAAACTGTCACAGAGTATTCTAAAATTCATTAGAGAATATGGCAAGAATTTTTATATGAGAAAACAGGTTCTCAAAAACACTTTTAGCATTAATATAGCATCAAAGTTCCATTGCACTGAAAATGAGTCTGCAAAACTAGTTCAGCTATTATGTATATAAACAATGTAAAGTGCAATCAAATATGTAAAAAAACACCCTCTAATTGAGTATATTAATTTTTCATAACTCTTGCCACTTTAAAACACAATGCAAATGCTATAAAACCGTTAAGTACGAAAAATATCCATAGCTGGTAATGGTATTCTTAGTCTATTAGTAATACACGCACTGCATTATAGGATTTTAATGGATCTCACCAAAGTGTATATAATAGCAGAAGGCAATGGGGTGGTGGCCAGTTCACATTATCCTCTACCGCCCTGTCTGTCCTGGAGCTAATTCAATAACATCCAACTGTTAAGGGTTAATTTTCCTGATTCTTTGCTGACGAAATCAAACCACTCACGCGTATTGTCACAGTATGGACTTTCTCAAATATGTCCAACAAGAGATACGTTACAGCAAATTATAATGTAAGAATTATGATTACCCTACTTTTAATTTTTTTTTTTACTCAGGAACGATAAAGTCTTCTTTTGGTACCATATTAAAAAGAGATAAAACTATGGTAGAATAGAAAATATATTAAGTTTTCCAAAATTCTTAATCAGTCTTCTACTGAATATAGGAGTGCCAAATATATGTTCAGTGAAACCTTGATCTAACAGTGTCTGATATTCCAGTGAAGATCTAAGATCTTCCTGTATGTAGACATTGGTTTGTTGACTGTAATGATTGTCACTTTCTGACTGACCTAAACAGATTTTCATTAGTTCATCCATCAGACATTCATATTATTAGATAGTCTTTATCGCTTGCAAGTGTTTTCCTATTATTTCCCCTACTAGTGGTGCCTGCAGATTCCTTTGAGAATGGTAGCTGGTTCCAATTGTTGGGAAGCTACATTTAAAGGCCACTGGGGGCACCAGAGCTACAAACAAAAACAATCAGGCTACATATTTGAGACATCAAGACCACTATTATTTATTTTTAAACCATAACTTTTCTAGCTTCTGTCTAATGTTTCAATATCCTATAACTTATTGTCAAAATCCACTGTGGTTTCACGTTATATATTAAGTATCTTGCCACCCAGAAAATTATTTACACATGTGATTTTAGTTTCACAGATGACGCCAATTGAAAAGAGGCTAAAATTCCTTGCAACTAGTGAAGTCGTCTGATGTAGTGCTAATACAAATATAAAAACGTAAAACTGTCCTGCATCACTCGCCACAGAAATGTTGGAACGTGGATAAATAAATCTTAACTGTCAGATTCTATTTTCAATTCCAGAGCAACTCAATAATGAAAATAATAACAGTCCTTTGGCTTTATTTTAATTATGTCACCAGAGATGTGAAGAGGCACAAAAGATTTGCGAAAAGTTCAGAGAGAGGTCCGGTGTTTCCAGGAAAAATTAAACTTTCAGTTCAGATCTGTTTCTAGACGGAAGTATTTCCTGAGGAGGTCAGATATAAACTTGTAGCCATGTATGATGAGATGAGCTCCCAGCTAACACCACACCATCTGACCCTCATCCTAAAAGACATTCATACCATATTCATCAGTGCATTCAAATTGTAAGAGACATTTGTTCTTTATTATATTTTTAGTCCCCATCGTTATTATGCTCATGAGGACTGTATACCGCAATACTGGGGTGGTGGATTTTGCATCCATGAGGACCACTGCCCTGTGTGTAAAGTGCCAGTGTGCTATGATGGGGGATTTCTGTCACCCTGTAGATGCAACCTAGAGATAATGGCTTATTATGTCCTCAGACCACCCAGAGAAATATGACACAGTGTATGTATTTTAGGGATGCACAGTTAAGAAATGTTGTATCAAGGAAAACCCATATTCTGAAATGGAGGCAGGTGGGTTCCATGTGCTTACAAGGTGTTGGGACCAGATTATCTGATTATTTGCTCAGATGCATGCTCCCTTCCATCATGGGGACAGGAAGCTGAAAACTCTTGTAGCCCCTTCCACATCCTGTTCATTATCTAAGACAAGACTCTCCTTCAATGGGATTAAGTTTTTTGAACTACAGGAGACACCTGGGCACCAACTCAGCTGGCGACAAGCAATGAGGTGTTGCTCTTCATCCATTGCCACATCCATCCCCTAGGACAACTCTTGTCAATCACCTATTCTGAGAAGCCTGGGATAACCTTGCAATGTGGAGTTCCACCCGAGGGAATGTTCATGGTTTTTAAAGGGCTTGGTGTTTGAGCTCTGTCTCCTAAAAGCTCCATTACATGCGCTTATGCACAAATCATGCTGGAGACTCTGTTCCAGTGTTTCTGTATACCATCAGGAAAAGCTTGAGGATCTGTCTGCCTGGTGAGCCTACTGGAGTAGGGAGACTGGATTTCAGATCCCTACTACATTGGTAGAGAGCCTGTTGGCTGAGCAGTCGGGACCCTGAAGATACTGAATAAGAAATAGCAGCTTGGCCGAAGATTATTATACTGCAAGTCTATAGGATCAACAACTTGGCATTTTTGCTACAGCTTGGCTAGATCTGAAATTACAACTAAGCCTTAGAAGAATGCTATGTGTATAGTGATGTAAGTTATTTTCACTTATTTCCTCTGTATTTTAGTTTTATGAGTAGGGAGCTTTCGGAGTGATGTATGTATTGGTGCTATGCCTCACTTTAAGGCATGATTTGTGCTTACATCATTGTTAATTAGCTTTCCAGTGTTAAGCCAAATTAAAGTAACCCTATGACCTACATAGCAAACAGAAATCTGAACCACCAACATCTAAATAAATATGTTGTATTTATTGCTCATTAATGACAACATTTTCTCTATAATTACACATATTGTATATATAAATTTAACATGAATAATCTTGCAGGCAGGTATAGAATATTTAGATTTATTTATGAACATGTCAACAGACCATGTACTGGCAGGAACATAATAAGAGACTCTTGTCTTTTTGACCTCATCAAACTGTAGGAAGTCTAATAGCAGAAACTGCAGTTTATACAAGCTGCAATAATTATAATCTGGGTGGTCACATGATACAACATAACCCACAGGGTGTCCATCGCTAATGGATGGTTAGCATTTTGTCTAATGAAAATGGCTACAAAGTGTAAGAGTGTGTGCTTATATCTGAATACTGCAATTAGGATTGAAGTAAGTGCTTTTGTTTTTGTGCTTGTTGGTGGATTTTAGTTTAAATTCCTATTTAAACTGCAGTCAACAATCCTGCTAATTACATTTTTACTGGTACTAACGGAATGTCGCAATGTTGCATTTTCTGCTGTCCATGACTGGCACAGAGCTCTTCTTGATGTTCCTCTAAAGACATATCCCATAAAAATCATTTGGGCCAATTTAAATTTAAGTTACAGTTACTGTGCTCTAAAAGACAAGATTCTCCTTGAGCTACCTTTAGCGTGTTTAGTTCACATTCCTGGAATCTATCCCATTCATTAATAAAGGAGGGTCATCAGCATAAAGTGTAGTATTAGTTTGATAGTGCCATAAATGTATAAAAATGAAGGACCCTTTGGCTACTTTTTCATACTTGCCAAGATTCTGCTGCTGAGTCCAGGGTTAGGGTCATGCGAACATGTGAACATTATTCCCCTCTGCTGAGCATTGCCGCAACTTGCAGCCTAATGCAGTAGGGGTGGGGCCAGAATGACGTGATTAACTGGCAATCGTGTCATTAAGCCCCGCCCCCAGCCCACTTCACTAGGGCAGAACGCAGAAGCTTGCGCTGCTCTCCCGGGAGCCCAGGAGAACTCCTAGAAATTTGTGAGTCTTCTGGACATTCTGGGAGAGTAGGCAGCTATATACTTATTATTATGGTTAAGGCTCCCATGTGTTATGACTTTCACTTTTATAGAATTAATTTTCCTGATGCCTCAAGGATAAGGGAATTACAGCTCTTGTCTGCAGCTTTTTTACAGTATTTGAACCACCAGAAAACATGTAGAGACATTTTTGGACTGAGCAATGTTCAGGTGTCCTGTTTCAAAATTTTAATTTTGAAAGATATAGTTTATTTTACCCTATGTCTTCCATATATTCTATGAGAGGAAAATTCCCTAGTAACCCCTATAACAAAACGTCTGCAAGTTACCATCTTGGTGAAGGCTCTCCTCTTGGATTTTATGTAAGAAAGTGAAAGACGGACTGTTGAGGATTAGTCAATATTACAAAATCAATTGTTGCACTGATTTCATAAGTTGATGTTTACCAAATTTGCCTTTTCAAATGTCTCTTCTTTTAAACAATATTGTATTGTAAAATATTGTTAAGTGTAACACCCCCTCTGACATTGTCATTCATACCTCCCAGTTGCTGAATGCATGGCCCCAGCACTAGCACCCAGAGGAGACACACCAGGAACAATTGCATTTCAATATAAGTCTGGTCTAAGCTGAGGAGAAGTGTGTGGTGAGATTGTGACAGCCAGGGGCCCAGGAAGGATTTGTGAGTGTGTAACCTATTGCTACAAGCGGCCAAAGTATAACATAACTGAGAGAATATGAGTGAAATGGGACAGATTTGAGAGAGAACTTTCCTCATAGTGTGGCTGCATGTAAAGAGGGGAAGGAGTCCCCGAGTTCAGAGAGCCACCATAATTATAAAGAAGTGCCCCTGAGAGAAAAAATGGGGGTCACTGGCAAAGCAGTGTGGAGCCAATTAATAGTGGCAGGATTGAGACTCTGCATTATAGAGGTCCCATGTCCCCATGAGGGGAGAGGATTTAAAGCGACCCTATGGAGATGGTATTTAAAGTAACCCAGAGAACAGAGACAACACCATAGAGGGTGTTATCGCCCAAGGTGTGAGTGAAGAGGCTGCAAGAGGACACTTGTGAGATTGTCAGATCTAACAAGCAAGACTGAGAGTACACTGGATAGAGAGGGTGTCAGAGCCAACGCAAATTCGAGTGAGTTTGAGAATCTCAGTATTGCCAGAGAGAGCACGATAAGCACATGTTATCAGGCCTCCGGAGAGGAGGGGTAAGTAACTGTGCTGGAGTGATAAAGAGAGGAACATATTTATTTTATTGTTATTTGCAACTGAAGTATAGTGCTGGAATGAAGCGGACTGTAAATAAGTTTATTTTTATAGAGATGGCCTTAAGCCCCAACTTATTGTCACTTTTATTGCACTACACCCCCAAGTTACATCACCTACAAAGAAACTTTGTTGAAAACCTTTATGTACGGTGACCCTCTGGTCATTTATACTCACACCAGAGAGCTAGCAAGGACAGAGGAAAGTGCATCACCAAGGCCCGGCGCTCCCATTAGGCAAGGTTAGGCACTTGCCTAGGGCGCTGGGCTCTGGAGGGCGCCTGGAGGGCGCCACAGAATACTAAAAGACTTTAAAACTGTGCGGCGACCGCTGACCATACCTGTCATGGCCGCCGCACAGCATTCAGATGCACGGGGAGGGGGGAAAGAGGCTATTTTGTCACCACCGCCGCCTCTCTGCTCCGTCTCCGCCCCTCCACTTACTAGTGTCAGTGAGTGGAGGGGAGGAGACAGAGCAGAGAGGCGGCGGTGGTGAGACAAGGTAAGGAGAGAAGGGGTGAGGGGGGAGGAGAAAGGAGGGCGGCGATTTTTGCGGGGGGGGGGGGGCGGGCGCCGCTTTTTTAAAAATGCCTAGGGCGCCGTGGACTCTAGCACCGGCCCTGGCATCACCTACTGATGCACCTCAGGGTCGCACACAGTGACAGGGGGTTACATAAGAAAGAAAAAAAATGAACAAAATGAACAGATGTGGATTATAAAGATATGAGATGTGTTGTCTTGAATGCTTGTGACTTTTCAGGGTAAGTGATTTGTCTGCAAATTAGAACATCATGACTAAAATATATTAAGTTACATTTAAGAATGACTCCTGAGTTTCTCCACACTGCTTCTGGCATTCATTAGCAATGATAGTCACAGTTCTAAAATAGAAACCAGAGGTGCAATAATTTAGTTTTTCTTTCTGATTTTCGGAGCACTCTGGTTAACAGGTCCCATTCCTGTACCCTTAAAATGTCTTTTTATTTTCTTTTTGTTTGCACCAGTAGTAAAAAAAAATGTGAATCAATTTGAAAAAATAGAACTATTGCCTCAGCATTACCAATGAGTGCTCTGCACACCGAAATGAGGAAGACGTGGGTATCTTTAGTGATTATCAATCACATTCCAGACTTTAGTTTTAGTTTTATGTAGTAAAATATCTTATCTGGGACCAAGCTTGCCCACCCCGCTGTATAGCATCAGTAACGGGTACTGATCAACACAGTGGGTCTGGAAATGTACTCATTCGAGAGAATGGAAAAGTAGAAGTTCAAAGGAGTTGGCTTTGTAATACATTGCATGTGTACCATTTATATTATTGTTCATACCAGCTGCAGACTACAATATTTCATTCTAAACTCGCTGTCTTTTGTGATGATGACTTTCGGTCTATCTCCCCATGTGCGTTTTCACAATTTACTGTACAGCCCGTTGCAGTTGATACAGTAGAACTCTTTTTGGCAGGTGACAACATATGACATCATTTTGTTTCATACTAATCACCATTAAATCCATCAACAGCAGCACCAGTCTGAGACACAGTTATTTGACCCGACATAGAGGAAACCAGCAGTAAACCATTAATGGTCAGTGAAACATTTTTGGCAACCTATTTATAAGGGAGATCAATTTTAATTTACTTCACCTCTCAAGTGAGCAATGCATAGGAAAGATTTATCACACCAGAGGTACAACCTCGGAGACTGTAGGTTTGCATTAACTCCATTTTAAGATCACTGAACTACAGTAATCTGCGCACCAATTTGCTCTACACTCCCAGAGGAAGGACGTTGTTGATTTTGGCACTATTTACTTTTCCTGCAAACAAATGCAAAATTTTCCAGACCGGCTGGTTCATAAAATCACTTGAGAGTTGGGTAAGAAATAAAAAAAACTGCCCTAGCAACATTAGCGTTTTGTTGTGTTTAGTTGAACACTTCAGCATTACAGCTGTTTGGGGATAATCCACAGAGTCAACAAAATTCACTACGTGAACAGAGAATCCTGTCAGCTCTTTCAACGAGTAAAGCAAGGATTGCTGTAGAACAACAATATCAATATTAACCATGTAATGGTAAATAGAATGTGGTTTAGATAGCATTAAGTCACAATCACAAGGCTTTTTCTTTATTGAGATAGATTTCCCAGCTCCACAGCACATTTAATAATGTCCAAATGAATATATTTGTCCACTTACTGCAAACATAGTAACATGCCCCCTTCCGCTTGCTAAAACTGGTGCAGGATACTAATGAGCAAAATAAAATAATAATAAAAGTAAAGAATGTTCTACACACACACACTTGCTAGTTCAGATGGAAATGCACATGGTAAGAAGAGTGAAACCATTACTCTTCCTATTACCACTATACGACCACACCCTTAATCTCAACTCTTAGGACTAGATTTACTAAACTGCGGGTTTGAAAAAGTGGGGATGTTGCCTATAGCAACCAATTAGATTTTAGCTTTCATTTATTTAGTACCTTCTACAAAATGACAGCTAGAATCTGATTGGTTGCTATAGGCAACATCCCCACTTTTTCAAACCCGCAGCTTAGTAAATCTGGCCCTTAATTTTTTGTACAATAAAACTGCTTGTTCCAGTCTCCTTTATATATTTCCTAAATAAGTCATGAGAAAGCGTGTCCACCAGGTCTTTTTTACACTTGGCATCACTAATTTGGTAGATATAAACTTAGAAATGTAATTTCCTATACAGAGAGTGCCTGAAGAAGGCAAATATTGGCTCATTGAAAGTATAGAGGAAGGACTGATCTCTGCTTTCTTCAAGAATATGTGAAAGTCAAAGACATTTGCGTTGGGAAAAATGATCCCACACTATCCCCTTAAATGCTCTCCCTCCTCCCCTGATTTAAGTGTCTTGCTGCGTAAAGACAGAATCTAGTTTTTGCATGAGGGCACAGTACAGATGCTGAACCCTCATTTAGTAACTCAACTCTCCCCATCAGAAGGAGCAATGTTTTGCACTCCTGAAAATGTCAACATCAAAACCCACTAAGCTATGAGCTTAGAACCTGTTTGATTCAAGCAAAAAAAATGTGATTTAGGCTGTAGGCCCATGTTTTTGAAGATTTGGAATGGGCCTTTAATGAGTGAAGAGCTAAGAAATGTACCAAGTTTCTGTCCATATTCTTTGTACCATGCTTCCCCACTTCATCTATACTGTAAGCTCTCCTGTCTAGATCAGTTGTACAATGTGATTTGATTTATTTGGTGTTTCTGTGTGCAATTTCATTTTAGGTATCACTCTGCTGCATAAATTGCATGCATGCAATTATCTATTGTGACCAGCTAAGGAAGCGAACGCCATTTAGCTAACATTTCAACAAAGTTGTCAGTAATCAATACAAAGCCCAGCAGGTAAGGTGCAACTAGCCCACAGCTAGTTTTATTGTGCAGGATACTAATAAATAAAATAGGACTAAGAGTAAATTCTAGACCTGTGCGTCTCTAACTGAACATTCAGCAAATCCCTCTCCACTTATGGGAGGATCTTGCTCTCAGCCCACAAAAAAGTACAAGTAGAAGAAGCAAGTTATCCCAGTTTATAGGTCAATGGTATCCCATTCATATTTATGTTAATCCAGGCAGTGACATAACTAGAAGTTTGTCACACCCTTTATTTGCACCACAACTGCAGTGGGTACAACAAACTGGTGCCTGATTGGTTGGCTAGTAAACTAGAACTGGCCAAAGGAAAGGAGGCCAGCCCGCTTTCTCCATTGCCTCTATGTACCCTATAAACCAACATTTACCTGAGCAGACTAATGTGTAAAGACAGTTTCAATACGAAGATTCACTGGAGTATTAACAGAAACGTAGTACAAACATTGAACCATTAACCAGTTTCTCAATACTTTTCTAGCACTTTATTATAGAAATAGGTTGCATTTAAGTGGTTGAAGTGGAAATTTAGAAGTGGCGGGTTTGAAAAATGTAATGGAAATGTAAGTGAATAGAATTTTGGCAGTGTTACAATGAAGTGCAGTACAGTCAGGCACTCATTGACTTTTTTGATTATCGGATTGGGTCAGGAGAATATGTATGTATCATATGGCTAGACTGTAAATAGAGGAGTAACCAGTGAAAAGGGTTACAAGGGGACTAGCTTCAGTATATAGGTATAATTGTAAATGTACCTAGGTTGCCCCTAATTCAATGATCTATTTTACGAAATGTTAAAGCCCCATTGGGGATATATTACTGTTGGGACTAACCGATTTAATGCAACAATTAACATTAACATTTCGTAAAATAGATGCTAGTTCCAGAAATAGTGGTTTGTGCGCATGTTTAGATGTAAATGTATTATATGCTTATATTACATTCAACTCAACGTGAGCCCCTGAGTACTGGATATTGTGCTAAGAGACCCTGTGATTTTGACCTTAAGCTTTGTGACCTTGAAATGTATCTATGACACCTAAGGTGAAGATGAAGCTCTGCCAGTGGTTCACAACTCCAGTCCTCCAACCCCCTAACAGTTTGGGTTTTACGGATATCCATGCTTGAGTACAGGTGTTTGAATCAGAATGACTAAGGAATTAATTAAGTCACCTGTACTCAAGCAGGGATATCCTTAAAACTGGAACTGTTAGGAATCTTGAGGACAGGAATTGAGAAACAGTGCTTTAGGTGTTTCCAGGGATGAAGATCTGATATGCTATTCTAATTCTAACTGGTAAGAAATAGCAAACTGCAGAGTTTTATGGCCACCATTGCAGAATAAACTTGTAGAACTAGCAGAAGAGGTCTTCACCTATAGCAGCCGCCTTTCCCGTAGAGACTGGTTACGCTCATAGGTACTCGGATGCCCCCAGGTCTTAAATTCAGTGTAATACAAGTTTATGGTCACACAGCGGCACACAGGAACAGGAGGTAATACACGGAGTGGGGACAGGCAAGAGGTCTGCGGACAGGACAACGATGGTAAAGCCTGGCTGACCTGACAGAGCGTCGGCAGAGAGGTCTGGTACAAGCAGGGTCAGAACCACAGGCAAAGGTTAAAAGTCCGGGTACAGGCAGAAGATCAGGATCATAGGCAAGGGTTCAGAGTCCGGGTACAGGCAGAAGATCAGGATCACAGGCAAAGGTTCAGGGTCCGGGTACAGGCAGAGGTCATACACAGGAAAGGCAATCAAAGGCTTAACACCAACACAGCACAGGAGCAGGTAGCAAACTGGAACAGCCCGCTATAACCTGCAGTGAGGCTCAGTCCTCACTGCCTTAAATAGTAATAAGAGAGAAACAGGGCAAGTATCCCCAGGACTTGCCTAAATAATTTAGCAGCGCTGGTGGCCAATGAGGATGTAGTGCCCAGCTGCATAATTAGTCAGGGCTGAAACATAGGACCTAATCAGCCATGGATGGCTGATCCTAAATAGTCCTGCGAGCGCACGCCCTGCTGTTTGACAGCTGGCCGCAGGGAACCTCAAGCGTCCCAGTTGTTGCCTAGACAAACGGGACGAGGGAGCCGGAAGTGACGCCCCCGTCGTCATGGAGACGGCCGAGACGCCACCAACAGGAAGAAGAGAGTTGTAGCAGTACCCGCGGCCGCCATGGCTGCTAACACAGAGATTCACAAGGAATTTTAAAAAATCAGTTATAAACCCCATGATCCAGTGATTTGAATATTAAAACATTGCTTCATATAGAAAGTATCTGTCTAGCTAAGTTTACTGCACCCTCAGGGGGGTATTCAATTGTTAGCAAGATCCCCGGAAAAACGAGCGCTCAAAATACGAGCGTTAATACGGTAATTATGCGCTGAAATACTGTTAATATCGGTAGTTACTCGCTGGAATCAGCGAGTAAACTACCGTATTAACAGTATTTACGCGCATATTACCGTATTAACGCTAATATATTTTGAGCGCTCGTTTTTCCGGGGATCTCGCTAACAATTGAATGCCCCCCTCAGAGTCATACTGGTATTTCTCTAATGGGACTAATATGACTGGGAGCCAGTGAGGGTATTTCTTAGCACTGTTTTCTCCCTGCCTTGTTTATTTGTTAATAAAGTTCAACCACTTATTGAAGAATGTATTAGAATGAAAAAAGTTACATATTAGACAAAGGTCTTAACAAATAGAATAATGTAAATGACAGCATAAGGAACCACCATTTAGGTATTTATTACACTGAAAAACGTGTTTATTAGACATGGTGAATATATAAATGTATGTCATGGTCTATATAATGTAAAATACAACAATTAGAACAACCTATTGTGGTATTTATTAGACAAAAAAAAAGCATACATATAATAACACCACCCACTTTAAGATTAATGACACCGCAAGTAACATAGCAGAACTGATTATTTCACTTTGCTAATGTGAGCCTTTAAGGAAAATTAAGATACACGACTCTTTCTGGGCTTGTTGACATTGAGTCTTTTAGTATCTGTCAGGAATTAGGTTGGATATTGTTTCAGATAATAGCAAATTGACTCAAAGTGTATAATTTACATTTGGTACAACCTGAAATTGCAACTTCTTTAGCAATACAACCAGGCTTGTCACAGAGAGATGTAGAAATCTCTGCATTACAAATGTATGTATTACATGAAACAGTCAAGTAAGAAAGAATACAAATGTCTTTTTTATGGATATTACATGAAATTACCAAGTAATATGGGGTATAATGAATTTTTATCTGACTTCCACTCTCTGATATCAAGGAGAAAATGCCCATAGAAAACATATTAGCAGAAAGGGAAAAAGTATAGACACAAGAGCTGACATCCTTTTCAAATTAGGTTATTTTTTATCTCTTATGAAATATTATACCATTTATTAATGGTTCACATTTTGGAATTTCCAGGCTCCCCTCATCTTAATCATTGTCACTATTTCAACTCTCTCACCAAGCAAATATTTTAGGCCACAGTTCACACTATGGGGTCTATATATGAAGCTGTGTTCAATTCAATTCAGTTCAAAATTCTTATTTACTATCACTGCATCGCAGAAGATATCATAGATGGATCTTTGCTGAGCAATGATTTGATTACTTTTTGTCTATTTCTTTCAACTGTATTCTTTTTGTCAAACGTCTCTTATTGTTATACTGACCCTGCAAAATAAAACTTAAAAAAAAAAAAAGTATCTTTCATAATAGGCGGAGCTTCGTAAATAGACCCCTATTTCTGAGAACACCCAGGGCTAAATGAATCATCCGTCGGTTTTGTAAACTCACTGATTTTCTGCAATTTTGTTAGTGGGATGTAAAGCAGCAAATTTATTAATGGACAAATCCACCAGGCTTTTTCTTTAAAATTGTGTTTTACTGCAAAATCACAGAAAATCAGCGATTCTACAGAATCGACGGATGATACATTTACCCCCCTGTGCTATAAAATCCATCTTGTCTTATCACTAATTAGACTGAAACTATGGTTCAATAATACGCAAATGTGAAATACCTATTACTCACGTGTGAGTGCATTATATGAATGGCTTACTTATTACAATAGTAAGATCTGTACCTATATGCATTCTTATCTAAATATTACCCTGTATTGGTCACCAGCAGTTGCAAAAGTCTTCCCTTCCTTTGAATCAACTGCTATACTTTCAGTGCAAAGTAGCAAGTCATGGACTGAGATAGGTGAAATTGGGTTCACATTACTGAAAAGTATATAAGTGAATAGCGCTTGAAAATATTATGTATTATTATGTAATATATTATGCAAATTAGTAAACCAGGTCTCATGCCACCTCACACACATACCACATAAATCAGAGTTATAGATGTAGTATATTGTATTATCAGTAATGGGGCCTCCCCTGGTGATCCAGGGTGGCCACATATTTTCAACATGCCCAGTAATGATATGAATGATTTTATCTGGGCCTCACATATCACCAATTCCCTGGTAGTTACAGTGATCATCATCATCAACATTTATTTATATAGCGCCATCATATTCCGTAGCGCTTTACAGTTGGGCACGGCATATGTGAATAGCTTTGCTTTCCATAGTGTGGGGCATTTTTGACTTCATATCAATTACAGAATCACACATAAGATGACATATCACAGCATGTCTGATGACAATATATAGCAAAGTTACTGTATATACATATACTTCAGTACCAGATTAATTTACCTCTTTTAATCGTGCTATATTTTAGTGCGCACACCAACAGTTCATCTATATGTCACCAAATATCGGTGTTACTGATAAGTTCATAAACAATACTTGTAAATGTCTGTGATTGCTTATTTTCTCTCACACAGTATTTATTCACCAGCAGATCCTGATCTGCGCGTCCTCCCCTTCCACAGCGCGATCTCCACGGACAAAGCTGATTCTAAAATATTAAACTGACTGGGGCGCTTCAATAGTGTGTTATCCAAGGTAAAAAATATTTATTCATAACAACACAAGTATTACACGTACCAGAGGAAATAATAATAAAAGCATGTAAAAATCACACATCGGCTTAATCCTCCTTCTTCAATAATAGAGCAGCACTCACAGGCCTAGATCCACATCCCTCTACTCGTTTCGTCTGGGGCGACATTGTCAGGAGGGGTGGATCTAAAGTGAATCAGAGGACTTTTTATAGGGCAACTTCATTTCATTAACAAATGGATATCAGGTGCTATCGTGGATTAACTTAGTCAAAATACATCAGTCATTTCATATAGGTATAAGCACAAATCACTAGCTAAAAACAAATACATACATATGCAGTTTATTTTAATAATGCATCATTTAGGTCTCCCCTTTATTAGGTTACCCACAACATTAATTTCATCCTTTCTCCTATTTGATAATCCGGGTTTATTATAGTCAGGAAGTTCATCAGCGATTTTACTCTGATAAATTAAGGAGATTATCTTTTCAATACTCAATACATCAATTCTTATTACCATTAGTGTAAATATATTTATTTTTTATTGACATTCATTTGCGCAAATGCCACCCTGTGTCTGGGCATAAGTGGTATTTCCATAAATCTGGCCTTGGTTCAATATGCAAATGACTCCAATGTTTGGTGGGTGTTGTGTAATGTCTGCAGATAAAGGGTAAGGTTCACTGTACATAATAGCTCCCTATACGTTCTATATCTATGAGGCTGATTTAATTCTCAGTGATGAGCTGCCGAACATCACCACAATGTTCGACTGTGCTCATTTCAAGGTACAATGATACCCTAACATTGTGGATTTTCCTGTGCACCTCTATAATGTGCAAATAAAAATATGCAAGCTTGCATTGCCCTGATGTGTCTCTGGAATGGTCACAAAAGCACTCTGTGACGATGCAACATTGCTGATTTATTTACACACACCGATAGAGGTGCACAGGAAAATCTGCAATGTAGCACATCACTGAGAATTGAATCAACCCCTTTATGGGCAGCACGGCTAAGTGGTTAGCACTTCTTCCTTACAGCACTGGGGTCATGAGTTCAATTCCCAACTATGGCCTTATCTGTATGGAGTTTGTATGTTCTTCCCGTGTTTGCATGGGTTTCCTCCGGGTGCTCCAGTTTCCTCCCACACTCCAAAAACATACTGGTAGGTTAATTGGCTGCTATCAAAATTGACCCTAGTCTCTCTCTCTCTGTTTGTGTGTGTATGTTAGGGAATTTAGACTGTAAGCCCCAATGGGGCAGGGACTGATGTGAGTGACTTCTTTGTACAGCGCTGCGGAATTAGTGGCGCTATATAAAATAAATGGTGGTGGTGGTATATTATACATTTCTAGCTACAACAAATCTTTCTTAGAAGAACGTATATATTCCATTAAATCCCCCTTTTCCTCTGGAATCATTACTTCAAACTCTTATATACATTGGCTTTGCATAGTGTTTTGGAATATTTGGCGCCACATAAACGACTGATAATGAACAAAATTAATCCAACGTTACTGTTTCCTATACTGTTGATATATACAACTAGTTCAACACAAGATGACTATTTCATTTACAATTCAAGTCAAGTATTAGTCGTGTATCTGTCTCTGCCAAACATTGCTTCTGTTACTGAACTTTTTCTACAATTTATTTTGAATACTGATATAATCATTTTATTTTTTTTTACATTTTGTTGCGTCCGGCCGGCACTAAACATTTCATATGTGTGGATGTGTAAAGACACAAGAGAATACAAGCAGGGGTGGGAGGAATATGTAACATGAAACTACGGAGCTTTCCAGCAGAAATGTGAACCGCTCAGAATAGGCCCTGCCAGATGTCTCTGCTGGGACTTTCTGACTGTTTTGGAAATGAATTTTATATAGACGGAAATTAACAGCTGCCCAGCAAACATTTAAAAAAAAAGCCAGGTATTAGATATTTTTGGCAAGGAGCTCAGAATCCTAGGGAAATAAAATAGGTCAATATACCAGTGAAATAGGCTGACAAATGAACTGCGTTACTGAGTCCAGAAAGAGGTACGGAATTCCTGATGCAATGTGTTTTCTCTAGTTGAACCTTTAAGACTAATTTTACACCATTAGAAAAAGTGAATCACACGTACAGCGTTCACAGCATATGCACTCTACATACTGGGTGATAAATTGTGCATTTCGCTACAACCTTCCCCTTTAATAGTCCTTTTTATATTTAATGTATATTTTCATTTAGGAAATTACCTTGGGATTAGATATCAAGGTAAACAGTGCATGGCTATGAAACAAGGACCCCCTCATTCAATAAAAACAAACCCCTCAGCAGAAACTAAAGCAAAACCCCAGATTAGCTAAGCCACCAATAGATTGCTTTTACATTCTGATGCACATAGTTGAGTTTTATTGCAGCGGACCTCTTGCTTTGGAACACTTCTTTTCCTACTATACTTAAAGAAACCATTCTAAAGAACAAATAATATGCAGGGTAATGCTATCTCCATGGTAACCTTTTGAGTCAATATCTCAAGTAATGGATTGTTAGTTGATGACACAGAACATCAACAGCAGAAAGTATGTCTTCACCCTGTTTAGACACCTGAGGGATCGGTTGTTGCGGTCAGCTGGGATATGCTATGGAGGGAGCCTCACTAAAGTGTGAGATTTCCAAGCGAAAGTCCCTAAGGACAATATGTAAATAAGCCACTACAAAGGACTACTAGTTAAAGCAACAAAGAAAGGATACTTCCTATCCTATAGAGAAAGTGAGAAGCTCAATTAACTGTGCCTTCAATTTAACTGGATATCACATGGTGTGTATAATATTCTTTCATGTGTTATGAAACATACACATAGTTTATATAAATTGTCATCTGTGGAACAAAATCCCTATTTCCTTCTCTGCGAATGACTCTTTATTTAAATCTCGATGAATTTTCTAAATTGCATGTCCAATATGAAGAACACAACATATAATGTAGTATCTTCAAATATGCAATATTACACCACTTTGGGTTTAGTTTCTGCTCATAATACAAAAAAAATTGCTATGACCTAATTATACTCAGTGGAATTCCACTAGAAGGAAGTGCCAAAGAAGATCAGCTCCAACGCAAAGGGTAATCAGCGCTGTTTTACCCCAAACCCCTTTGTGTATGCACTCACATTATCAATATAATATCCAATGTAAAAAACTGATTATCCTCTGCTGATCTTACACTCCTCTCTTTTGGCTCTATCCATATGGTTATTGTACCATTTCTCAGAGAAAAGGGAAACAAGCAATGATAGCCAAATCTGGTGTATTACCCTTAGAAATAATCTACCTTGATCTCTCTATAACTTGTCATACTTCATGTCATGTTATGTTTTGTTAACATGAAGTTTCAACCATTGAAGGACAAGTTCATAGAACCAGGAACTAGTTCTGTACCTGTGGCTGTCTACTGTCTGGAGAATTAACACAGTGTCAGTAATTACCAACAATCCAGAGCCAGGAACTAGCACCATACCTGTGTAATTATCAAAAGTTTAGAGCCAGGAACTAGCACCGTCCCTGTGTAATTATCAAAGGTCCAGAGCCAGGTACTAGCAACGTTCCTGTGTAATTATCAAAGGTCCAGAGCCAGGAACTAGCAACGTTCCTGTGTAATTATCAAAGGTCTAGAGCCAGGAACTAGCAACGTACCTGTGTAATTACCAACAGTCCAGAGCCAGGAACTAGCACCGTACCTGTGTAATTATCAATGGTCCAGAGCCAGGAACTAGCATCGTACCTGTGTAATTATCAAAAGTTTAGAGCCAGGAACTAGCACCATACCTGTGTAATTATTAAAAGTTTAGAGCCAGGAACTAGCACCATACCTGTGTAATTATTAAAAGTTTAGAGCCAGGAACTAGCACCGTCCCTGTGTAATTATCAAAGGTCCAGAGCCAGGAACTAGCACCGTCCCTGTGTAATTATCAAAGGTCCAGAGCCAGGAACTAGCACTGTCCCTGTGTAATTATCAAAGGTCCAGAGCCAGGAACTAGCACCGTACCTGTGTAATTACCAACAGTCCAGAGCCAGGAACTAACACTGTACCTGTGTAATTATCAACGGTCTAGAGCCAGGAACTAACACTGTACCTGTGTAATTATCAACGGTCTAGAGCCAGGAACTAGCACCGTACCTGTGTAATTACCAACAGTCCAGA